>NW_024754704.1:118970-438214 GCF_018991925.1 Homarus americanus
AAGCAACATTGTGGTGAAAGAGAAAGGGAAGAGATTGTCTACTAAGAGGGAGGAAGTAAATAAGACGAAATGCCTCACAGTTCCACCTATCTAATAGTTGGACAGAAGAAGAGGCCACCTTTGGATATAAAGAGCAGTACTCCGTTAGGACAGATGAATCCCTTATATACTTGGAGCAACTGCTCGGGAGGTGGAAATAGCTGCGGCATCTGGCCTGGCATTCCCAGCTGCAGGGAGGCAGCTTTAGTTATACTACTAAGGATGTGTGATTTCCAGGACATATTAGGAGAAATGGTGAGGCCTAACATATTTATTTCAGAATTTGGAAAGGGGCAATGGCGTCACCAAATGTAATTGGTGGGAGATCGTCTACTTTACAAAGTGTAATTGGTAAATATTGAGTTTGTTGCAATGAACTTAGCAAGTTTGTATCGCCCCATTCAGAGATGCCACAGATTCGCGTTGATAGAAGTAATGATATCAGTTCTAGAAACAGATCTGGTTTGAGGGTTAGGAGGAAGGAAAATGTGAGGAAAGTGAAGAGTAGCATCATCGGCGGCGTAGAATGGATAGGAGGTGGATTGTGGTGTAAGTAAATCATTGATAAAAGAAGGAAGAGTTGGTGAAAAGAACAGAACCCTGTGGGACGCCACTATTATGTAGAGAGTGAGAAACCGATCCCTCGACAGCAACTGCCATGGATCGATTCTCAAGGAAGCTAGAGATGAGAAGAGAACAAAGTGGGGAGAGACACCAAAAGAGAGGAAGTTTGAATAGCAAGACTTGTGCCATACCCTGTCAAATGCTTTGGAGATGTCGAGGCTACGACAAAAGTTCCCCAGCCCCTAAGAGAGGATGACCAAACACGGGTGCAATAGCAGAGCAGATCACCAGTAGATCTCGCCTGGTGGCTCCTACTGCTGATCCAACAAAGAAAGGCGTTCAAGGTGACGGGAGAAAATGGGAGTTCAAGATAGTTTCGAAATCTTAGAAAGGGGTGAAGTTTGGGCAATGGGGCGATGGTTAGAGAGTAGTAAAGGGAATCACTGTCGGGAAGTAGTAAAGAGATCACTGGAGGGAAGTAGTAAGGGAATCACTGAAGGAATCACTGGAGGGAAGTAGTAAAGGGAATAGAGGAAGTAGTAAAGAATCACTGGAGGAAGTAGTAAGGAATCAATTGAGGGAAGTAGTAAGGGAATCACTGGAGGGAAGTAGTAAGGGATCACTGGAGGGAAGTAGTAAAGGGATCACTGGAGGAAGTAGTAGGGAATCACTGGAGGAAGTAGAAAGAGGACCACTGGAGGGAAGGTAGTAAGGGAATCACTGGAGAGGGAAGTAGTAAAGAGGGATCACTGGAGGGAAGTAGTAAAAGAATCACTGGAGAGTAGTAAAGGGAATCACTGGAGGGAAGTAGTAAAGGGAATCACTGGAGGGAAGTAGTAAAGGGATCACTGGAGGAAGTAGTAAGGGATCACTGGAGGGAAGTAGTAAGGGAATCAATGGAGGAGAGTAGTAAGGGAATCACTGGAGGGAAGTAGTAAGAGGACCACTGGAGGGAAGTAGTAAAGGGAATCACTGGAGGAATCACTGGAGGGAAGTAGTAAAGAGGATCACTGGAGGAAGTAGTAAAGAGATCACTGGAGGAGGAAGTAGTAAAGGAATCACTGGAGGGAGTAGTAAGGAATCACTGGAGGGAAGTAGTAAGGAATCACTGGAGGGAAGTAGTAAGGGAATCACTAGAGGAAGTAGTGTAAAGGGAATCACTGGAGGGAAGTAGTAAAAGAATCACTGGAGGGAAGTAGTAAAGGGAATCACTGGAGGGAAGTAGTAAAGGGAATCACTAGAGGGAGTAGTAAGGAATCACTGGAGGGAAGTAGTAAAGGGAATCACTGGAGGAAGTAGTAAGGAATCACTGGAGGAAGTAGTAAGGGAATCACTGGAGGGAAGTAGTAAAGGGATCACTGAAGGGAAGTAGTGGGGATCACTGGAGGGAAGTAGTAGAGGACACACTGGAGAAGTGAAAGGAATCACTGGAGGAAGTAGTAAAGGGAATCACTGGAGGAAGTAGTAAGGAATCACGGAGGGAAGTAGTAAGAGGCACTGGAGGAAGAAAGAGGAACACGGAGGAAGTAAAGAGAGATCAATGGAGGAAGTAGTAAGGAATCACTGGAGGGAAGTAGTAAAGGGAGGAAGTAGTAAGAGGACCAATGGAGGAAGTAAGAGGACCACTGGAGGGAAGTAGTAAACTGGGCTGAGGGAAGTAGTAAGGAACCACTGGAGGGAAGTAAAAGAACCGAGGGGTAGGAGGAATCAATGGAGGGAAGTAGTAAGGAATACTGGGAGAAAGGGTGAACTGGAGGAAGTAGTAAGAGGAATCACTGAGGGAAGTAGTAATGGAGGGAAGTAGGGGAATACTGGAGGGTAGTAAGGAACCACTGAGGAAGAAAAGAGGAATGGAGGAAGTGAGAGGACTACTGGAGGGAAGTAAGAGGAACAATGGAGGGGAGGTAAAGAGGATCAATGGAGGAAGTAGTAAGAGACCAATGGAGGGAAGTAGAGGAATCACTGGAGGAAGTAGTAAGAGATCAATGGAGGGAAGTAGTGGAGATCAATGAGAGGTAGTAGAGGATCAATGGAGGGAAGTAGTAAGAGGACCAATGAGGGAAGTAGTAAGAGGACCAATGAGGGAAGTAGTAAGGAATCACTGGAGGGAAGTAGTAAGAGGAACAATGGGAGGGAAGTAGTAAGAGAACAATGAGGGGGAAGTAGTAAGTGAAATAGGGAGGTAAGAGGACCACTGGAGGGAGGTAGTAAGAGACCAATGGAGGGAAGTAAGAGACCAATGGAGGAAGTGGTGAACACTGGAGGAAGTAGTAAGAGAGTAATCAATGGAGGGAAGTGAAAAGAGGACCAATGGAGGGAAGTAGGGAATCACTGGAGGGAAGTAGTAAGAGCGATGGGAGGGAAGAAGAGACCAATGGAGGAAGTAGTAAGAGGACCACGGAGGAGAAGAGAAAGGAAGAGACCAATGGAGGAAGTAGTAAGAGGGACTCAATGGAGGGAAGTAAAAGAGACTCAATGAGGGAGGTAAGAGAACAATGGAGGAAGTAGTAAGAGGATCAATGAGGGAAGTAGTAAGAGACCATAGGGAGGAGAGACCACGAGGGAAGTAGTAAGAGAATCAATGAGGGAGAGAGAAGAGGAAAGAGACATGGGAGGGAGGTGAGTGACAATGGAGGGAGGTGTAAGAGACCAATGGAGGAGTAAAGAATAGGGAAAGAGAGTAGTAAGAGGACCAATGGAGGGAGTAGTAAGAGGACCAATGGAGGGAAGTAGTAAGGAATCACTGGAGGGGAGGTAAGAGGACCAATGGAGGGAAGAAAGAGAACAATGGAGGGAAGTAGTAAGAGACCAATGGAGGAAGTAAGGAGGACCAATGGGGAAGTATGAACACTGAGAGGTAAGAGACCAATGGAGGGAGGTAGTAAGGGAATCACTGAGGAAGTAGGAACACTGAGGAAGTAAGGGAATCACTGAGGAGGTAAGGGAATCACTGGAGGAGGTAAGGACTACGGAGGAAGTAGTAAGAGGATCAATGGAGAAGTGGGAAACTGGGGTAGTAAGAGGACAATGGAGGGAAGTAGTAAGAGGAATAATGGAGGTAAGAGGACCAATGGAGGGAAGTAGTAAGAGGACCAATGGAGGAAGTAGTAAGGAACCAATGAGGGAAGTAGTAAGAGGACCAATGAGGGAGGGGTAAAGAGACCAAAGGAGGGAGGTAGAGACCAATGGAGGGAAGTAAGAGGACCAATGGAGGAAGTAGTAGAACACTGAGGGAGGTAAGAGGACCAATGGAGGGAAGTAGTAAGAGGACCAATGGAGGGAAGTAGTAAGGGAATCACTGGAGGGAGGTAGTAAGAGGACCAATGGAGGGAAGTAGTAAGGGAATCACTGGAGGAAGTAGTAAGGAATCACTGGAGGGAGGGAGTAAGAGGACCAATGAGGGAAGTAGAAAGAGAATCAATGGAGGGAAGTAGTAAGAGACCAATGGAGGGAAGTAGTAAGAGGATCAATGGAGGGAAGTAGAAGAGGACCAATGAGAGAGGTAGTAAGAGACCAATGGAGGGAAGTAGTAGGGAATCACGAGGGAGGTAGTAAGAGGACCAATGGAGGGAAGTAGTAAGAGGACCAATGAGGAGGTAGTAAGAGGACCAATGGAGGAAGAGACCAATGGAGGGAGGTAAAAGAGGACCAATGGAGGAAGTAGTAAGAGGACCAATGGAGGAGGTAGTAAGAGGACCAATGGAGGGAAGTGAAGAGGACCAATGGAGGGAAGTAGTAAGGAATCACTGGAGGAGGTAGTAAGAGGACCAATGGAGGGAAGTAGTAAGAGGACCAATGGAGGGAAGTAGTAAGAGAATCAATGGAGGGAAGTAAAGAGGACCAATGAGGGAAGTAGTAAGGAATCACTGAGGGAGGTAAGGAGACCAATGAGGGAAGTAGTAAGGAATCACTGGAGGGAAGTAGTAGGAATCACTGAGGAAGTAGGGGAAACTGGAGGAAGTAGTAAGGAATCACTGGAGGGAGGTAGTAAGAGGACCAATGGAGGAAGTAGTAAGAGGACCAATGGAGGGAAGTAGTAAGAGACCACTGGAGGGAAGTAGTAAGAGGACCAATGGGAGGAGGTAGAGACCAATGGAGGAAGTAGTAAGAGACCAGAGGGAGTGTAGGAAGAGGACCAATGGAGGGAAGTAGTAAGAGGACCAATGGAGGGAAGTAGTAAGAAGACCAATGGAGGAAGTAGTAAGAGGACCAATGGAGGAAGTAGTAAGAGGACCAATGGAGGGAAGTAGTAAGAGAGGACATGAGGAGTAGGAATGAGGAGGTAGAGACCAATGGAGGGAAGTAGTAAGGAATCACTGGAGGGAAGTAGTGGAATCACGGGAGGGAGTAAGAGGACCAATGGAGGAAGTAGTAAGAGACCAATGGAGGGAAGTAGTAAGAGACCAATGGAGGAAGTAGTAAGAGGACCAATGAGGAAGTAGTAAGAGACCAATGGAGGGAGGTAGTAAGAGGACCAATGGAGGGAGGTAGTAAGAGGAATGGAGGGAAGTAGTAAGAGGACCAATGGAGGGAAGTAGTAAGAGGACCAATGGAGGGAAGTAGTAAGAGGACCAATGGAGGGAGGTGAAGAGGACCACTGGAGGGGAAGAGAATGGAGGAAGTAGTAAGAGGACCACTGGAGGGAAGTAGTAAGTGACCAATGGAGGAGGTAGTAAGAGGACCAATGGAGGGAAGTAGTAAGAGGACCAATGAGGGAGGTAGTAAGAGACCAATGGAGGGAGGTAGTAAGAGGACCAATGGGAAGTAGTAAGAGACCAATGGAGGGAAGTAGTAAGAGGACCAATGGAGGAGGTAGTAAGAGGACCAATGGAGGGAAGTAGTAAGAGGACCAATGAGGAAGTAGTAAGAGGACCAATGGAGGAGGTAGTAAGAGGACCAATGGAGGAAGTGTAAGAGGACCACTGGAGGGAAGTAGAAAGAGGACCAATGGAGGGAGGTAGTAAGAGGACCAATGAGGAAGTAGAAGAGGACCACTGAGGGAAGTAGTAAGAGACCAATGGAGGGAGGTAGTAAGAGGACCAATGGGAGGAAGTAGTAAGAGGACCACTGAGGGAAGTAGTAAGAGGACCAATGGAGGGAGGTAGTAAGAGGACCAATGGAGGAAGTAGTAAGAGGACCAATGGAGGGAAGTAGTAAGAGACCAATGGAGGGAGGTAGTAAGAGGACCAATGGAGGAAGTAGTAAGAGGACCAATGGAGGGAAGTAGTAAGAGGACCAATGGAGGGAAGTAAGAGGACCAATGGAGGGAAGTAGTAAGAGGACCAATGGAGGGAAGTAGTAAGAGGACCAATGGAGGGAGGTAGTAAGAGGACCAATGAGGGAAGTAGTAAGAGGACCAATGGAGGGAAGTAGTAAGAGGACCAATGGAGGGAAGTAGTAAGAGGACCAATGGAGGGAGGTAGTAAGAGGACCAATGGAGGGAAGTAGTAAGAGGACCAATGGAGGGAAGTAGTAAGAGACAAGGAGGAAGTAGAAGAGGACCAATGGAGGGGAGTAGTAAAGGACCAATGGAGGGAAGTAGAAAGAGGACCAATGGAGGGAAGTAGTAAGAGGACCAATGGAGGGAGTAAAATGAGGGAAGTAGTAAGAGGACCAATGGAGGGAAGTAGTAAGGGAATCACTGGAGGGAAGTAGTAAGGGAATCACTGGAGGGAAGTAGTAAGAGGACCAATGGAGGGAAGTAGTAAGGGAATCACTGGAATCACAAAACAACTAGTTTACCTTATGTGTGTTAGGCGGAGGTAGAGTCTCAGTCCTTTTCTTCCACCATCATCAAACTGTGTGTGTTAATATACGTTCTCGAGTTGTTGGTAAGGTTTAATGTTAGATTTTCTGAATGTAAAGTGTACTGATATGACATTGTATTTGATGTTGTTGCTAGGGGTAGCGGCGAGTCAGACGTATTAACCCATAACAATTTTAATAGCTCTGTGTGCCAATTGTAATAGATGGCATAACACTAACCATACCTAACCAAACCAAAGTTTTAATCATACCTTAATTTAAATTCCTGGCGGAGGGTGAATCAAGTCCTGGTGTAGTTAACTGTGGTGAATACTCTTGTAGTTCCCACATGTTTTAATTGACTTCACTTCAAAAAGGACACTTGGAAAATTCACTACGGTACCTCGTCGTACTTTTAATGTTCACTAGAAAAAGGGATTCCACGCGTGAATTTTTCTTTAACCTTCAATTAGGTTCACTACCTCCGTTAACACTATTTATTTCCATTAATCCAATCAAGTTATGGGCCCATAACACTTCACTTGGCATCAGTGACAAATATCCTCCAATCTCATCGAGTCACTTCACCTTTTAACCAATATTTCCCATATATTAACACAACACTTCACGTTACGAGTCCTCCAGCACCTCACAACACCGAACACTTCCACTTATATCAGTATATAACACCGAAAGAGTATCAAGTTTTAAGGAAATTGTCAAAAATGAAGGAATAATGCACACGTCCACCTTGACCATGTACTGGACACGAACAGCGAGTAATGTTGTGGCTGTCGAGGGTTGCCAACTCGGCTTTTCAAATGTCGCTGGGCTGGTACCTAAAAGTAGCTAAATGTCGCTAAATCTTCCATGGAAAGTCGCTAGCTATTATTCCCCCCCTTCAGTAATTTGATGCAAATAATATTTTCATAATGCCGACTATAATGGACGGAGTATAAATAAAATGCATTGTGTAAAAATAAAAATATTATTTTTTTTAAAGTTTAATGTGCACACTTACCTATTATTCAATAGTAATTGCATCCCAGTCCTCTTGGTAGTGTGAACAACTGTAGAGCTGGAAGCATGTGAAGTGCTTGGTTCAGGTTCTCTTGTAACTGTATGCCTCCACAGTCCCTATCTTTCTTAAAATATCACTAGGAAGTTCATAACAGGTGTTCTGTCTTTTTAACCCATACTTTATTGTAAAAATTGCCTTTAATGTCGATAGTTTCATTTTGTTGCGCAATTTTGATTTCACAAAGTTCATATTACTAAATGTGCGCTCTACATCTGCGTTTGAATGCGGAAGAGATAAGGCAGCGAGTGCTTCAGCCAGATCATGGTAAGGGTTTTCACCGGTCGCATCTCTGTAATTTGCCACTTCTGACCACAATTTTAGGGTGTTAGATGTTTCTGTCCAGATTGTGTGATGCAGTTTTTTCCACTGGAAATCAATCTTGGTAAGGGTGCTGGAATCTTCTGTAAATAATTGTGCCAAACCAAGTATATCTGATTTAATAGGCTTCAAGCATTCATCGGCACTCAGAAAAGAAATAGACTGCAGCACACGAATGTCGTCAGGTAAGCGTTGACGAAGTTGTTTTATGAGTTCAACCCGTTCAAATGTATTGTCCCTGTAACCCCGTTGCTATATATTATGGCTCGAAATTAGGAAAACCGAGTTTTCATGGACAGTCCAAAAGTATCCAGAAAGTCGCTAGATTTCTGTGGATATCTCTAGATTTGGGACAAGTCGCAAATCGCTCTAAAATGTCGCTAGAAAAAAACAAAAAGCTCTAGATCTAGCTACAAAGTCGCTAAGTTGGCAACTCTGCCAGCGAGTGATGTTGTGGCTGTCAGCTGCCCATACATGTTGCCATATCGCCAAAATTTATTGATTTTTAATTCTCTATCGTATAAATCGTTGTTGATGTTAGAATAATGACGTATATCAATTATATTCTAATTTATCTTATTCTTATTATTATTATTATTATTATTACAGTTAATATTATCATTATTATTTTATTTTTTATTTCGTTTTATCATAAATTTCATCATCATCATCATCATCATCATCATCATCATCATCATCATCATCATTATTATTATTATTACATTTTCGCCCCCAGGCCCCGATGTGGGTCAGCGACCTGTGCCCGGGTGGGCTAATCCCCGTAAAAAAAAAAAAAAAAAAAAACTATCAAACAAGCACTGGAACGACTCTTTACGGTACTTAAACAACAATTCAATAATTATCTTATCACTCATATATTACCGTTACTATGCGAGATTTAAATTACTTTGTAGCAGATTTTAACGAAGACGAAAACAAATAAATAAAATAAAATAAATAAATAAAACACGAAAATGATCATAAACGCGTAACTCAAGATAGGTGGAGGGAGGAGAGGCAGTCGACACACCACCTCCTCCACCTTCATTTATCATCATCTTAATAAATACGTATAAGGAAATCACACACACACACAAAACACTAATGACTGTTGATACGCAGTTTTATTTTGACTTGTTTTTTGAGGACACATTTTTTCTGTAATTATCACAACTTTACAAGTGTATTTACTTTTTACTTTTACCCTCTTTGCCACAGATCGGCTTGTTAGCCGCTTGGGCGATCGGTCACGTTCTTTTCATTTATATTCTTCACCAAAAGATCGGCTCGCTAGCCGCCCGGACGATCGGTCACGTCTCTGTCACGCACTGTTGGCAAATACTGGGCATGCACCGGCTCCTGAATGTACCTGAACCCGCTCCAGTGTTGGTCAAGTCTTCTCTTGAAAGAGCTCACACTCGGTGCCGTCACAACACTCTCTGGTAGATTGTTCCAAGAGTTTACAACCCTCACTCCGAAAAAGTTTGCCCTCACGGTTTTCTGGACTTGCGGCTTCTTCAATCTTGAGCTGTGACCCCTTGTGGGGGCGAGCGTCCGCCAGCTCCAAGTAAGGACACTCAACTGAGTAGTGCCCCTGAGATGCTTATACACCTCAACTAGGTCCCCTTGCCCGTCTGTAGTATAAGCTAGGCAAGTTCAGGCGCTCCAATCTCTCAGGGTAGCTGAGGTGCCGAAGTGCAGGCACCAGTCTGGTGGCCCTCCTTTGAACATTTTCAACCAACTGACAGTCCCTAGCATATCTCGGGGACCAGATGGGGAAGCACACTTCACTCCTGAAGATTGTCACGAGGGACGGACCGTCTAGATATCTGAACGACCTTCTTATAAGACCCAATAATTTATTTGCCTGATTTACCTTCTTCTCACAATGGCCCGAGAACTTCAGCTCATTGTCAACATACACACCTAGGTCCTTCTCACACACAGTCTCAACTAGTGCATTTTCTTCATCCTGTTGGGACATATGATACGCCTCCTTACCGTTGGTACGCCCCAGGTGCATCCTCTTACACTTCGTGACATTGAATCTCAGCAGCCATTTCTTCGACCATTCCTGGAACCCACAGAGGTCCTTCTGCAGCTCTTCACAGTCCGCTTGGTTCTTAATTTCCCGAAATAACTTGCCATCATCGGCAAACATTTGTATGGAGGAGTGTACAATTTCAGGCATGTCATTTATGAAACAAACAAACAACAGCGGGCCCAATACACTGCCCTGTGGTACCCCACTTGTTACAGGTACAGATGACGATTTCGTGCCATTAATCACCACACACTGCTTGCGGTCATGTAGAAAGTCTTCTATCCACGCTAGGACATTTCCCCGAATTCCGTACCCTTCCAGTTTGATTTTCAGCCTTTCGTGGGGTACACTGTCGAAAGCCTTGGCAAAATCTAGGTAAATATTGTTGATATTACCACCCCGTTCCAGAATATGGGTCCAAATATCCAATACCTTGAGCAATTGTGTCAAGTAAGAGCGCCCCGACATAAAACCGTGTTGGCAATCTTTTACAAGGTTGTTTCGTAGTAGATGTTCCATCGCGGCATCTCTGATAATACTCTCAAGTACTTTACATATTATGCTGGTCAGGCTCACCGGTCTATAGTTGTTCGCGGAGTGACTATCGCCTTTCTTGAAGATAGGACTCACATAAGCCACTTTCCATTCACTGGGGACCATTTGTTCATCCAGGCATTTACAAAACAGGATCTTCAGGGGCTCTGCAAGCTCGTTGCACAGCTCTCTTAGCACTCTAGGATGCACCATGTCAGGTCCGGGACTCTTATGGACCTTTAGCCTGGACAGTTTATTTCTAATACCCTCTTCTGCGAACACAATGTGGGTCAGTGCTGTGTCGAACCGTCTGTCCTCAAACGCAGGAAGGTTAGTTGCATCCTCTCTTGCGAACACTGAGGAAAAGAAGCTGTTCGATGCCTCAGCTTTATCCTGGTCAGAATCTGCGTAACTACCATCTTCAAGCCTCAGGTCTGATACTCCGACTAGCGTTTTCAATTTCGACTTTGCATAGCGGTAAAACGCCTTTGGGTTTGACTTGACCTCGCGTGCAACCAGCCTCTGGAACTCCTTTTCAGCCCTCCTACACTCTATCTTTGCTTGGTTTCTGGCTCTTGCATACATCCTCCTGTCTTGCTCATCGTTTGACCCAACCCACGTCTTGAATTTCTGGGTTTTCTTCTTAATTTTGTCGACCGCCGCATGGTTCGTGTGTAGTGATCTCCTAGTATTCTTAGAAGCACTGGGTTTGGTCTTGGGTATATATTTATCGATCAAATGGGTCATTTTACTAGTTATGATATTCAGCGTAGTGTCTGCGTTCTTGTACCTTAATAAGTCAGGCCAGTTGATACCCCTCATCTCTTCCCTCATCCCATTGTAATTTCCCTTGTAATATTTGCACCTTGGCCTGGCCTTATCTTGAACTAGGTAACAGTTAAATCTGAATGACAACACTGTATGGTGACTGGTGCCAACTGGGGCAAGGTGTTCCAGTTTGGCCACCATACACTACCGTTTGTTATGATGAGGTCAAGTGGCTTGGGTGTTTGCTCCCCTCTGTAATGTGTCGGGTCTCTCACATGTTATGGCTATAGATCACCGGCGTCAAGAATTACAATAGCTGCAGAAAAAGGGAAGCACGTCACTGCCATCCTGCGTTCTAATTAGCAGATTTTACATGACGTCATCTTGTACTGATGTTAATTGAGTGTTTTTTTATTACGGTTAACTAGTAATAATGTTAAGGGTTCATGTCAGGAATTCAGTGTTGGTAACGAGACAGTTTTTGTGACGTTTATATTGTGTGTAAGGGTAGAGTAACTCATACACTCTATACACGTCTTCACACACACACACACAGAGCAGGGGTGAAATACTCAGCTGGTAGGGCACTGGCTGACGAAGGTATACACATAACCCACCGCCAAGAGCATAAGGAGTCTGCAATTGGCCGGTTGGCCTGTGCATGGCAGCTCATGTCGAGAGTTACTACCACTCTCTATCATACATTCGTCCAGGCATAGAGCATTATACTCGGCAGAGGAAATCCCTTCGGTACCGGCAGAGTTATTCCACGTCGTAATTGGTTTGAACCAACACGCTTACACTTTTGTTCGTCGCCCCGATTCCCCCGACAGAGAGCGAGTTTAACGCGTCCCTTCCATTTTTCTCATGGTTACTTGCAAATGTTTTAAATATATACTTTTTATGCGGGGGGATTATCTACTGACTACTGTAGAGATACTCTAGCACTGTAGGAGTCAGGAAAGAACAAGCAATATTATGTAAGAGTAAGATCAGATTTCAGATTTGCCCCCGAGGGGGCTAGTTTATTGGGCACCCCCTTACATCCTGTGCAAGGTGAAGCGCAGAAGCATTTACAGCGCCCAACAGGGAAGTATGAAAAGTTCATACTTGCCTTTATGACTCGTACATTAAGGGCGTAAAAGCCTGAAGGGTCATAGGTTCTGTCAAGTTACATAAAGTGAGAGAATGATGAGTGTGTGGGGGGAAAGTTCCAGGTACATTTTATCTGTTTATGGCAAAGAGTGGCAGGTCCCTAATAATGTCAAATGCCAGGCCTGTGACTAGGAGGAGGGATATCTGGTCTGGGAGGGAAGAGGTGTTGGTAACGGCTGGGGACCTATAGGAGGAGGTCATAGGGCAAGTGAGGATGTAGTGAGAGAGGGTGTGAGAGTCGGGTTGGCCACAAAGTTTACAAACAGTGCGGTGAGGCTCAGGGTTGCCAATGTACTCCCATAGGTACCTGTACCCTAGGCGCAGTCTCATGTATATAAGCTGTTGAGATCGAGTCAGGGATTGATATTCTTTGTAGTGGCGGTTGTCGTCACCGGTTACAGCGTCATAGTGGCATAGTGTGACGCTACCCCGTTGTTTCAGGTGTGTCCAATTTTCGTTGAATGCCTCTCGTTGTGTGGCGTGTATGCGAGATTTGAGATGATTCAGGGAGAGGGCGAGAGTGGCTTCAGTATCTTCTTCTTGTGTAGCTTCTTTGGCAAGCCGATCAACAGTGTCACAGGCAGTTATTCCTATATGTGACGGGATCCAAAGAAACTTGACACGGATGTCATCAGTTTGTTCTAGCCCGGCAACGGCGGCTAGGGTGTGTTGGGCAGCAGGGGAGGAGGGGGAGGGTAATTTGAGCCTCGCTAGCGCAGAAGTGCTGTCACTGATTATAAGGAGGTTCCGGCGTTCAGTGCGAGCATAGGTCGCCCCCTCATGAATGCCCGCGAGGATGGCTATGCTTTCAGCATCAGTGGAGGAGGCCCAGTCGTGGACCCTGATTTTCCTGCAGGCCTGGCGCTCAGGAATCCACACAGCTGCCCCAGCACTGCCCAGCGTGGTAACAGACCCATCACAGTAGACGAGGATAGGAGGGTGGGAGGTCTTTAGAGAGGAAGCGACATCATTAATCTGCTCAAGGCAGTTAAGTTTGAGCATATACCTCAGTTGGGTGGATTTACGACCAGGGAAGGTGTGGACGACAACATCAACACACGGGGAGGTCCACGGCGGTAGAGGCGGATGAGTGTACTCGAGAGGGAGAGAGGTCGAGGGGGTGTAGAGGTGATAACGCAGGATGTCAGCAGCAGTGTGGACAGGCCAGAGTTGAGAGGGAGGGGGGAAAGTAATGGGGACAGGGCGGCGCAGGAGGGTGTTAAGATGTGAGTTCAGTGAGCGCGACAGGGGAGTCGGTTGCTCACTGCGAAGAAGTTTAACACCAAGGATGGCATTGAGAGCAGTAATTCGATCGCAGACGGGAAGCAGGATTAGTTCGCGCTGCATGACTTCTATTCTGGTGGTCATAGGGCAGCCGAGGATGAGTCTCATCGCTCTGTTTTGGATTTTCTCTATGCTTTGTTTCTCGCGCTGGGAGGCAACTACAAGGACAGGAAAGGCATAATCTATGACAGCTCTGACGATGGCAATGTACATGAGACGTAGGAGATTCCATCGTTGTAGTAGCAGATTTTCATTCATACCAAGTTTCACAATATACCTACCAATGTTGTTCACGATATGTCTGATTTATGAAGAGTGACTAACAAATAGTACTTGATATTAGAGTGAACAGCTACAGCAATATATTGGTCTACATGGGATCTGATATGTAAACTGCATTGATTTAACACCGAAATAAGGTTTCACATCAAGGGCCTTGTAAGATGTTTGTGTTTGTAAGTTTCAGTGTTGCAGCAGTTGTTTCATGGCACCTAATCTATCGTGATGCTGTGGGTTTGCTCACCCCAGTTCGTCGTGCTATCTCAGCGTTACGTCCCCTTGTTGTAAAGGGCAATGATAGCACCTCTCGCATCTTGTGATATCTTCCTGATAATTCCTTGCTCCATTCGATAACTGGTATCCATTTACGACATCCACTCCAAATCATGATCTGAAGCCTCAGAGGATTCACATAGTTCGAAAACGTATATACAGTACTCTTGCTTAGAGGTCCAGGATGTTCAGAAACAGGTCGAGTAACATTGCTCGGAAAGCCTTGAATCACATCGAACCCATGGCTAACGATACTTTTTGAGGGGACTGTACAGTACACTAGCAGTGCCCAACAATCTCATATAGGCTTTTAAATCCTTCAAAGCCCATATTTTGGTAATGCCTTGAATAAATTTCATAGGTTTTTTAAACACCAATTACTTTATTTTCTTTGAGTAATTTTTGGATGATTTTTCATGTTTTTCTGTTGGAGTAAAAGTGTTTTTTTTTTTATTATTATTATTATTACCACCAGTACAGTACTGTAAATTCACAATTTGTATACTTCTGTACTGTAGGAAACAAGCTGGTTATGGGTCTTTGGTCCTTGTGAGTTGGTAGGAGAGCAGTGCATGGTTGCTACATGAGGGATTCCTTACTGTTCTGCCTACTTTATTTTAAACAGAGGTCAAATTGTTTGTAGGTTACTTGGAATCTCAAACTCTGTACAGTATACAGTATTTGTTTGAATTATCCAAAATTCGAATTAGTGAGGCTATACTATCCTGTGTTATCATGAGATAAAGACTCACTCCACATATAAATAAGAAGTATTGAAGGTAACAAAGCACTTGATTTTCCTGTTTTAGGATGAAGAAAGAATCAAGCAAATATACTCTGAAGAAGCCTGTGACAGGTGGAGGCCAACCACTTATACCGCCCAAATACGATGAATTAATAACATCGGCAGCCAGTCTGAAGAGTGTGGAGCTTGAGTTTGAAGATTGCCAAATTGACAGTTTAGCTCCTTCAGCTGATGCCTCCATCATATTGCAGGAATCCGACCTTGGTAATATTTTTATCGCCATGGTAACAGTACACAGTCAACCAGACTGGTGCCTGCACTTCGGCACCTCAGCTACCCTGAGAGATTGGAGCGCCTGAACTTGCCTAGCTTATACTACAGACGGGCAAGGGGGGACCTAGTTGAGGAGTATAAGCATCTCAGGGGGCACTACTCAGTTGAGTGTCCTTACTTGGAGCTGGCGGACGCTCGCCCCACAAGGGGTCACAGCTCAAGATTGAAGAAGCCGCAAGTCCAGAAAACCGTGAGGGTAAACTTTTCGGAGTGAGGGTTGTAAACTCTTGGAACAATCTACCAGAGTGTGTTGTGATGGCACCGAGTGTGAGCTCTTTCAAGACAAGACTTGACCAACACTGGAGCGGGTTCAGGTACATTCAGGAGCCGGTGTATGTCCAGTATTTGCCAACAGTGCGTGACAGAGACGTGACCGATCGCCCGGGCGGCTAGCGAGCCGATCTTTTGGTGAAGAAGATAAATGAAAAGAGACGTGACCGATCGCCCAAGCGGCTAACAAGCCGATCAGTGGCGAAGAGGATAAAAGTAAAACATAGTATCTGAACACCTTGGGACCCATAGATGTCCAGATAATAAAAAAGTTCAGATGATAGAATGGTCCCCAGGAACAACAGTGCCAAATATTTACAACAAGAAAATAGCTTAAACCAACTTAAAATGATGCAACAGTACTTTTTCTGGTCTTGATACATTATTAATTTTGGTTGAAATGCATAACTAGTCATAAAATATCACTCACAGATGACTTTAATAATGTTCTAAATTCACAACAAATCATTGGTCTGGGCTTACTGTGTGGATCCTTCATAAGATCACTCCGAGGGGTGTGTGCAACTTAAGGTGTCCAGATATACTCCTGACATAGCAATGCTGAGCGAGGAGAAGCAGGGACAGGGATCACACAAAAATGGTGAGAGCATTTTATAAAATTTGATTATACTGTATTTCTTATCATTCATATGTAATTGTGTGTATTTAAAATATGTATGAAAGCATTATTTATCAAAATACAATTACAATACAATAATTTGCGTACTGAAGATTATAGTTGGCACGCAGGGCAGTAGAAATGTTGAAAACTGGCACAGTGTGTTCAAAAGGTTGCCGACCCCAGCTCTAGAGGTTTCATATATGAAGAACAAACCTTTGATAAAACGAACTACTATATAGTCCATTCAATACAGACGTGCTTATAGTCAAGATGTACAATAACCTTTTACTACTATGATTTTATTTGGCTAAAACTAGATGATTTTGTTCAGCTCAGAGGGGAGCCAGGGCACTAGAGGCCTTCACTGACACCTTCACTATGGGGATGCCACTCCTAATATTTCACTTGAGAAACACAAGACAATTTAATTAAACTAAGAGGTGACCCCAAACACAAGGGGTTAATAGTCCTGTAAGTAAAATAATCATTAGTGAAGCAATTTGTAGCTTTAATATAGAAATAACCCATTTTATTACATTTGCTCAAATTGAGACAAAGCCCATGAAACACAGTGAAACTGTGGTAAGTTTTAATTCATTTTCTATGAAACATCAGTGAAGGGAAAGCAGTCAATAATTACCAGTGAAAGTTTTATCGGGTAAGAAGTTTCCCCTACACTGTACTGTACTGTACAGCAATATACTGTACAACAAGTGAGGGAAGGGTAAACACAGTATATATGATTATAGTACAAGACAAACTCGGTGCTATTATAGTGTCAGGTCTACAAAGATAGTCTAACCCAACCTAATATTACCGGTAAACTTTCACTTGTTGCCACTAGACGAAATCAAAGTTTAAACCATGTTTTTCCGATGGTTTTTGATGTAATATGAACGAATTTGATCTTAATTTCTGGCACAAATCACTAGTTTCTGAGATAAGCCCCTTACCCTCCCATCTCAGAATCTAGAGATTTGCTATAAAAATCAAGGTTAAAAGTGTACATTCAGGAGCCGGTGCATGCCTAGTATTTGCCAACAGTGCGTGACAGAGACGTGACCGATCGCCCGGGCGGCTAGCGAGCCGATCTTTTGGTGAAGAAGATAAATGAAAAGAGACGTGACCGATCGCCCAAGCGGCTAATAAGCCAATCAGTAGCGAAGAGGATAAAAGTAAAACACATCGAAAAACATTGTAAAAATAGTTTGGGATCTAATACAACTTAACCTAATTGAGGGGCTCCATAGTTGTTCCATGCTCTGGGTGTGTACTGCCATGTACAAACATACATAATGAAATGTTAACCATCTCGCTGAAACGTAATTTGCGCCAGAGTTACCAGTGAAGAAAAGTGTCTTAGAATTGTCAAAACTACTGATTGTAACTATAATATTCCTGAGGTTTGTTTAGTGGCAACAAGTGAAATAATACCACCTAACCTAACCGAAATATATAGTAGCCCCACACACACTATAGTAGCACCAAATACTCTCATCTCTGTTTCAGGTTTAGATAGACAACATTTGAGGCGGTGACCACAAGACCCTTCACTAACAATACATACATTAATACAGCTTGATGGACGTCTTGTTAAACTGAAGTGTCTGGCATGCAATATAAGGACTACTACTACAGGTGAACAGTCCACACTCACCTGCATATATTTATAAAATGTTTCCCCCTAAGAGTGAGAGCTTCACTGGTAGGGAGGGAGGGACCGACCCAGCTAGGGCAGCGGTAGGGTATTTTGATTGACAGATAGT
Organism: Homarus americanus; assembly: GCF_018991925.1. Lineage (NCBI taxonomy): Eukaryota > Metazoa > Arthropoda > Malacostraca > Decapoda > Nephropidae > Homarus > Homarus americanus. Next base: position 136,791 of record NW_024754704.1, read on the forward strand.
GTCCTTGAAGAATATTTCTTTGTTTATTTACTGAAGATATATATTTTAGCTCATAAAATTCATACAAATTACCTGGCCAGAATAAAATTTACATTGCTGTTCTTACAATATGATGATCATTTTGAATATTAACATCATGGATTTTGCATTAGACATACAAATTTTAGATCTAATGTAATAATTTGGTTTACACAAAGCAAATATTTTATCTTTTGTTCAAAATATATGAAATTTACATTCAAAATATTCCCTGACCTGCAAGGAATCCAGAAATGTCAATTATATTTTCCTAACTTTAGTCTGAGGTATTATTTATTACTAAAAGTTAAAATCTAGGTTTTCACCCAAACATTTCTCTGGTAGGGAGGGAAGGTGGGGGGTGGGGGGGAGGGTTGGGACCGACCGACCCAGCTGGCGTGTGTGAGGAGGGGGGGGGAGGCAAGGTGGGGTACTTTGATTGACAGATAGTGTCGTGAAGAATATTTTTTTTTTTATTAACGAAGATATTTGTTTTAGCTCATAAAATTCATACAAATTACTCGACCAGAATATAATTTACATTGCTGGAATTCTTACAATATGATGATCATTTTGAATATAAACATCACGGATTTTGCATTAGACATAAAATTTTTAGATAAAATGCTTAATCTGAGTAAGTATGTTATCTTTTGTGCAAAATATATGACGTTTATATTCAAAATATTCCTGGTTTTACAAGGAATCCAGCAATGTCAATTATATTATCCTAACTTTAATCTGAGGTATTATTTAATACAAAATGTTAAAATCTAAATTTTTCACCCACTCTCTCTTGAAGGGAGGAGTGGTGGGGGGAGGGTTGGGACTGACCGCGCGGTTGGAAGAGGGGGGGGAGGCAAGGTGGGGTACTTTGATTGACAGATAGTGTCGTGAAGAATATTTTTTTTTTATTAACTGAAGATATTTGTTTTAGCTCATAAAATTCATACAAATTACCCGGCCAGAATATAATTTACATTGCTGGAATTCTTACAATTTGGTGATCATTTTGAATATAAACATCATATATTTTGCATTAGACATAAAATTTTTAGATAAAATGTTTAATCTGAGTAAGTATGTTATCTTTTGTGAAAAATATATGACATTTATATTCAAAATATTCCTGGTCTTACAAGGAATCCAGCAATGTCAATTATATTATCCTAACTTTAGTTTGAGGTATTATTTATTACTATACCTGGTTTTCCCCCCAAAATTTCTCAGAGGGAAGAGCCAGGCAGTGTAGTGTGAGAAGAGGGGGAGGGAGTCGTGTCCATTATTTGAATGGACATTAACTTGGCGACTGTATTTCTCTATTTCTCTTAAGTATTAATTGTGTGCATGTACCATCATAAAATTAAGATGTTATTTTTACTACAACATAGTTATGTGTCGTCAAAAAGTGGAGTTTGGGGATCGGCCTGGACTCCATTTCAATTAATCCCATATGTTATGTTATTCACTTTACGCGTTTCTCGCTTTCCGCGGTACCCTCCGGGTTACATTAACCGCGTAAAGTGAGGGTTAACTGTGTGTGTGTGTATATATATATATATATATATATATATATATATATATATATATATATATATATATATATATATATATATATATATATATATATATATATATATATATATATATATATATATATATATGTAAAATGCCATAGTGAGTTTCCCTTCTCACCTCCATCCTTAGTGCGAGATCTCCTACATAGCCTATGCTACAATATGATGAGGTATCATAAGGCATAATAAGAGTTGTGATGGACCAACAAAGAGTGGTAGAGACATCAACTTGCCACCCTAGACTGTTTCTACCATCCTCAACACAGGTAATTAACAGTTTCAATTTAGGCTTTACATTACTTATTTAATGCTTATTATGCTTGCTTTATATATCCTGTATCCGCTTTACTTTCTTGCTTGACATTTTGCATGACAGATATATATATCAAGAGTAGATGGGAGATTTTGGAGGGTGGCCGGTCCCTAATCCCCTGAATTTATTATGTTCTTATCGGATTAAATGCTTTGATAACCATTGATTTACTATTCAATGACTTTTCCCGGTCCCTATATGCATCGGTTATCGGGGTACACCAGTACTCCTAAGTTTCAGTCTGAACACAATCTACATTACTCACAAACAAAACCATAATTCATCAGCTAAATCAAGGTTGAACTATTCCTTAAAACCTTCTGACCTCACAACATTTGAGTTACATTAACTTTCATTCCCACTATGTTTAACAGTACAACAATTATATCTCTATTGAAACCATAATAAAAAACATTCTTACAGTCTACATCTCCAGGAGTTGGATATTTTTTGGTCAGTATACTTCACTTCAAACTATTTATTGGGTTACATTTTTTAGATAATAAAAGGTACCAACAAAAAATATCACAATTATGTATTTTTGTTAACAACAGAGAAATGGAGAACACATCATCAAAGAGCATACTGACTAAATTCTATTAGGACCAAGTTTAAGATTATTACTCTTGTACATAACTTCATTTATCTCAACTTCTGTCAAAATTTTCACATGATGCACAGCCAAGAGCAACTGTTGTTTTGCTGTACCAACAAACCTGTTGTTCAGAAAGGCTGGTAATCCCGAGTACATGTTTCCCATTGTATAAAGTGGAACACGCACAGAGCCAAGTACCTGCAAAATTAGGGTTTTTTTAATTCAGTATGTATTAAAGGTATTTGTAAATAAAATAAGGAAGTTGCAGGGTATTTGTTAATTATTAACACTACTTACAATGAAATACATCCTACCTTTTTCTGAGCAGATTTTTAAAGATATAAGATATAAGTATAATTGTTTGAGCAAGAAAGATTACTGCCACCTTCAGACTGTTCTTAGCACCAACTTGTACACAATCCTTCATCAATGTTCCCTGATATTAAAATACTTTCTTTTAGACCCTAACACTTTGTCAGCATTGACAACTCAGTACAAAGCCCCACAAATCTCAATCATTACATATTTCAATGTTTTAACAAATCTGTCAGTCATTCAAATAATGCTGTGTTATTGGCTAGTTTGAGTACCTTTGTTTAGCCCTGACTTCCATTTATAAACCTCGATCATATCGCCCTTCACTCTGCATCTCTCGAGCGAGTGCAAATTAAGATGCTTTAACCTGTCCCTGTACTCAAGGTTCCTAATGCCCGGGATTAGTCTTTTCATTCTCCTCTGAATTCTTTCTTGTGATTCTATATCCATTCTGTACCACGGTGACCAGAACTGAACTGTGTAATCCAAGTGAGGTCTCACAAGAGCAAGATATAGTTTTAGGATAACCTCGCTAGTCTTGTAATTCACACTCCTTTGTATGAACCCAAATCCTTTGTTAGCCTTGTTTAAGAGCAAATACACATTGTTTACTTTGCTTAAGATTCCTACTTATCATTACTCCTAAATCATTCTCAGTTGGATTTCTCTATAACAACGTTGTTCATCTGATATCTGGTTTCTCTGTTTAGATCGCCTAGGCAAAGTACTTTACATTTATCCACATTAAATTTCATCTGCCATTTTTCAGACCATTCAAAAAATTTGTTTACATCTTCCTGTAGTAGTTTTGCAGAGTCCTCGTCAGATTTAATTACACGCCCTATTTTAGTGTCATCAGCAAATTTACTTATGCTGCTGTCTATGCCTATATCTATGTTGTTTATCTATATCTATATAATAAATATTAGGTAAAAGTGGAAGTGTGACTAACTATCAGATACAAGTACAGTACAGTAAGATCTCATATTTCGTGCGATTTCATTTCGCGTTTTAGAATTTCGCGAGCACTACCTTATGTAACCAAGTTTTATATTTGGTGTAAAATATCGTGAGTTTCACGAGATCCAGTCAGCTGAACGCGAGATCCAGCCACCTGAACGCGAGATCCAGCAAGCTAAATGCTGGCCACCGTCTTGAATGATGTCACAGCCCTCATACTAGTTACAGTCATTTCTGCTACAACGTGTGTTTTGTCAACGCGAATTGGTTGTAACGCGATTGATGAATAGGGGAACACTGTTTGTAAAAGGCAAAATTTTGCATACGAATGTTGGCTATAGCGCAATTCCATCCTCAATGTTTTGATTCCATACTCAACGTTTTAAGCGTGGCGCGGGGTTATGCAATTTTTGCAGTTCACGTTCGACATCACACATTCAATTGATTCGTGTATTTTGTTTGTGAAGTGTTTTTTGAGAGGTACTCTGTAAATTTTTTCTTTTTTTGCAAATTTAGCTGTTACCCATAAATACTGTATGAAAAGAACAAGTAAAAAGAATGTTTCGCAGTGCGGACTAATAACGGTTCACACCAGCGCTCAGTTTACATCATGTGATCAGTTGAATCACGCGGTTTCTGTCGATTGCTCCGTGATTTTTGCCATTTTCTCCAATTTTGTTGTGTTAGTGATGAATATGGAAAGACGAGGTAAGAAGAATGTTTCCAAGAAGCGTTCTGGTGATCTAGTTGCCGGTGGTGAACATAAAAGAGGATTACAAGAACACAATTATCGCGTTGTAGCCCGCGCCATCCTAGCGACCGCCCAGGCTGTTATTGTGTGCTTTTTTTAGGGTGGTTGCTACCACCTGTCAAGTCAAGATAATGATGGGGGTGGGACAGACCCACCTAAGTGGCCAAATACCGAAAAGGAGAAGTGGGACTATCGTAAGGGAGTTAAGTTTGCCAAGTGCTCGATGCAGGATAAGCAGCGTGTGATTAAGTTACTTGAGGAAGGCCTAAAAACTAGTGAGATAAGAAAGATTACTGGTTTTCCGGAAAGCACAATCAAGTCAATAAAGGCAGAATTGTATCATTTGGAGGTTATAAATGGGAAAATCGGAAGTTGCTGTAGAGTGGCCAGTCTATGTTGTTATTTTTCCCATTAGTTCATGTATTTGCATTTGGCGAATTTGAATTTGGTGGAATTTTGCCAGTCATTATTACTCACGAAATACAAGATCTTACTGTACAGTAGAGTACAGTACAGTCCTCCATGTTCCAATCTCTGTTGGATCAACAAGCCATCCTTATACAGGGGTCACATACTCAAAACACCTCATCAGTTACGTACAGTAGCAGAACTACAGTACCGTAACTTACAGACTCGTTACAGTCCCGTAAATTTTTCATACTCAAAATTTAATTACAGTCCCGTAAATTTTTCATACTCAAAATTTAATTACAGTCCCGTAAGCAGTCCATAACTCTAGTGTTTACCCTGTAAATTCAGTTCTCTTGTCCGAAGGTAGATGTCAATGCAGGAGCTAGTTGGCCAATCGTCGCTCAGTTAACAAAATCATCAACCAATCAAAAGAGAAGGAGATATCAGCTGAGATCGACGCACGTGATAGTTGCTAGACGTACCTCAAGTGTCATTAGTGAAGATGGAATTATGTTTCAGTAATACTTGAAGACTATGGTTAACCAATGACCAAAATAAATAAATAAATAAATAAATAAATATATACAGTGGGGTATGCTATAACGAACGGATCCTACTACGAATATTCCTATAACGAACGGTTTTACCTATAAAATTGAGAATGCTATAACGAACGAAACTCCTACAACGAACATTATTTAAATTTTTTTTTTTTTACTAATTTATTGTTTTTTTATTACAAGTATGAATGATATTCTTTATTTCAGGGGTTTAGATGCATATTTATGCACTTTTTTTAAATTTTTACAATTTTATATTATATTTTTCAGTGTTAAGCGGTTGTATTTGGGGGCCTGGAACGGATTAATACTATAACGAAAGAATGTTATAACGAACAAGGTTCTAGAACCAATTAGATTCGTTATAGCATACCCCACTGTATATCACTTACGGAGTCCGCTGCCAAATATTTGTTTTGCGTATACCGTTCGGAGACTGTAAGTCCAGTTACGGGGTAAACAAACAGATACAGTCCCGTAAATGTTTTTGAGTATGCGGCCCCAGTACAGTCCCCCCATGTTCCAATGACAAAATTAGAATAATAACTGTCCACTTCCTTGACCTTAAAATGGTAATGTACATTTGTCATGTACTGTATCCACCTAAATCTTCCATACCAATATTAATCTCATTATTTCAAAGTAAAAAAAAGTGATTATAGTGAAGCTGTTACCAGTAAATGCTTCAATATTCTAGTACACCATTAAGGATTTTGGATACTCGGTAGGGTTGACCAATAGGTCCCTCAACTTCAACAGCAACAAGCCTGACCTCAGTGTTCTACAGTTTTCTAATCTGCATCCCAAATTTCCACATTTCTGGAGCAAAAAGAGATGCAGCTTATAATTGTGCAAATACAGTAAAGCCTCCGATAACAACAGTTCGACCAACAACTTTTGATATTTAAAACCCTAGTTAATTTAGGACCCAATTCAGTTTACGTCCTTATTTCATTCGTATTTACGACCAAATTTAATAAAAATAAAATAAAATTACATTTTCATATAAATAATAATTAAATCCCGATATGTATTAAAAGGAAAAAAATTACTGTAAAAAAAAAATTAAGAGCGCCTTGTGCAAAGAAGCTGCCTTGCTAATGAGTGGTAAACAACAGTCGGAGCTTGGCGGGCCTTTTGTTTTCACGCATCTGGAACAGGAACAGGAGAAAAACTTTCTCAGGTTTCTTACATCATTTTTGCATCCCTATTCAGCATGAGCAAGAGAGCAAGTGATGGTAGTGTTGTTTCAAAAGCTAATAGAAAGTGTATAAGATATGCCAAGAAACTAGATGTGTTTAAAAGATATGAAAAAGGTGAGAGGTCTGTGGACATTATATGGAGCAAGCAATGAACATATTTTCTGAAGTGGATCCATTAACAGAACAAAGCATTAAAATTTAAATAAATGCAAATGACCTCAACATAAAGATGTATAACGAGAAAAGAAAGCAGCTGTGCAAGGTTCTTTTGACAGCTTTATTATTCGAAGGCCTAAACCATCAACTTCAGCTACACCATCAAATGCAGCATCATAAGCAGCTTCAACATCAACTTCAGATTCAGTAACAGTTTCAGCAACAGCTTTATGGAAAGGTACAGCTTCAGCCAGAGTTGTACCTGACCACTTGTTCATCTGAGTAAAAACTCGCACAATATTCATTGGCTGTCCTTATGTTTTAGACTTTACCACCATTGGTGAGTAGAATTTTTTTTTTACATTCAGAAATATTATTTAAAACTTTCATATTCATATGTAGAGAAATGATATGTTTTCACATGTAAGCACTTACTGTTCATACGTTGGTGTTCCCAAATGTCTCGCCTTATTTCTTTACCATTAGTGGTTAGCTACCTCCAGTGTTCCATTTATTAACATTAAATAACATTACTTAAAACATACATAAAAGAATTCAATTTTTTAAATTAAGTTCACTACATTACTTAAAACATACATACAGGTATTCAATTTTTTTAAATTAAGTTCACTACAGCTACAACCAGGGTCTTATTTTCTTCAGTTTCTTATGTAGAACCATCGTCACTCTCGAAAACAATGCTGTCTTGTCTCCTCGAGTGTGTTTTAATATTCTACGAATTATTAATGATTTGCATTGTTCATTTCACATCTATAAAAATTAATTCAATCAAATACATATTCAGTAATAAACAATAATGAATCTTTTGTACATATTCTTAAGATAAATGACCGTTTCCTTGAGTGCGAACGTATACGTTGGCATTCCACTATCAGTCTCCCTTTTCTTTAATATCAGTGGTTACTTCTACTGTACATTAAATAACAATACAGGTTGTACCTCTCTAGTCCGGCAACCTCGGGAGCCTGACCAGTGCCGGACCATGGAAATTCATCCTTCTTCTGGATAGATAGTGACTTGTGCTTATGCCTGGAAGCACTAGCACCACTTTCTCTGCTTCATGGTCTCTTTGAAGACATATTGAAGGGTTAAATGTCGTACAGTAGCTTCTCAAATTTCGCGAGTTTTTATTTCGACGTTTTTTGCTTGAACACACCAAAAAACAAAACAATTAAAAATTTTGAGGGCGGAAACTCGAATTTCGACGTGTTTGAACGGCCCACCATCGTTCAGACGACATGCACAATCATGTAAACAGCGTCATTTCTCTTATGTACAAAAGATTCATTATTGTTTATTACTTTATGTCTTTTTGATTGAATTAATGTTTATGTGTGAAAAAATGGGCAATACAATTCATTAATAGTACGTAGAATATTAAAACACACAAGGAAATGAGACAGCATTGTTTTCGTTGATTATAAAACCAGTGACTGGCTGGTTCTACATATAAAACTGAAGAAGATGAGACCCTGGTTGTAGCTGTAGTAAAATTAATATGGTTGTTTTAAGTAATGTTATTTAATGTTAATAAATGGAACAATAGAAGTAGCTAACGATAATGGTAAAGAAAAAAGAGAGATCGCGTATGTAAGTGCGCACAAGTGAAAACATATCGTCATTACTCTAAATAAGAATATGAAACCAACACTAATTTACCATTCATATATATTTTAATTAATGTTTCTGAATTTTTTTTATTGAATTAATGTTTGTGTGTGCAAAATGAACAATTCAATTCATTAATAATACGTGGAATATTAACACGAGGAGACGAGACGGCTGCCGGCATTGTTTTCGTTAATGCTTCAAAACCAGTGACTGATTGGTTCTACATATAAAACTGAAGAAACTAAGACCCTCATTGTAGCTGTAGTAAAATTAATGTAAAAAAATTAATATGGTTGTTTAAAGTACCTGTAATGTTATTTAATGTTAATAAATGGAACAATATAAGTAGCTAACCATTAATGGTAAAAAAAAGTGAGACTGCGCGTATGTAAGTGCGCACATGTGAAAACATATCGTCATTACTCTACATAAGAATATGAAAGCAACACTTATCTACTGCTCATATATATTGAAGGGTTAAATGTTGCACTCTGTTTAGACAAGCAGAGAGAGAGAGAGAGAGGAGCCGAACTGCCGGATGTAAACAAACCTTAATTTCCAGCAGCTTTGTTGTTGTTGGTTTTTTTAAGGGGATTAGCCCACCCGGGCATAGGTCACTGACCCACATTGGGGCCTGAGGGGCAAAAATTTAATACTCCTGTAATAAAAATAATAATTAATAATTCAGATAAGTAAAAAAAAAAAAGCTACCTATTGGACAAACTAAAATCATTCCGGACCACGGGAGTTTCCGGACCACAGAATGCCGGAATAGAGAGGTACAACCTGTATATATACAGTCATGCGCAGGTTAAAGTCCTAGATACGTTCTTGGAAACGTGATGTTAACCGAAATGGACGTTGTCCGAAATTACATAAACCTATCAGATTTATTCTAATGGGGGTTCCAGGCACCCAACCCCAAGTTTCCCATTTTACAACCATTTAGACCCACTAAATATATATATACTGTATAATGTTATGGTAAATATCATAAACACACATAGGCATGGCTAGGTTTATTACAAAGTGATGAAAAGGATAATGTAAAGTGGGTAGTCCACAAAACATGTAGCCATGTCTCTTTATTTGAGTGCCCCGTCAAAGAAGTCCGTTTTCTCTCACTTCAGGACACCTGAGTCGTCCGTTTTCTCTTAATCTTAGAGTGCAGTACACCAGACACCTATTTATTTCTTAATAATGACACAGAATTTGAAATTGCAACTGGGGTTGTAATTGTTGAGGCAACTTATATATGATTGATTACAATTGGAATATTCAAGATTCATTGTGAGTGATGTTTAATGCTTCAACTGTCTTTATGGTTGGTAAAACTTGTCAAGTCTGTCAGTCTGAGTGGCATGTGTGAGGCCTTGTGTTTGTACAACCGCTAAATATATAGATATATAATGCTATGGTAATTATCAGAAACACACATAGGCATGACTAGGTTTAATACAAAGTGATGAAAAATATACCATCAGTACTGTACAGTGGGTGGTCCACAAAACATGTAGCCATGTCTCTTTATTTGAGTGCCCCGTCATAGGAGTCCGTTTTCTCTCACTTCAGGACTCCTGAGTCGTCCGTTTTCTCTTAATCTTAGAGTGCAGTACACCAGATACTTCTTTATTTCGTAGTAATGACACAGAATTTGAAATTGCAACCCCAATTGCAACTGGAGTTGCAATTGTTGAGGCAACTAGATATGTCTGATTACAGCAAATGTGTTATTGTCAATTTGAGGTGAAAGATTTTATCCTCAATAGATGTAGGTTAACATTACACCTGGAGGCAAATGTTTAAAAAAAGCCTAATCAAGGAAGCACATTCCTTTAACACATAATATCTGACCAGTATGGGGAGGATCATCATGTCTCCGTCAGGGGGTCGTGGAGTGGTGGTCCAACAAGCCACTTTGGGGGCGGCCCGGACGACGATCGGGATTGTTCGGTCAGACCTATGTATGTGTGTATGTATATATATATATATATATATATATATATATATATATATATATATATATATATATATATATATATATATATATATATATATATATATATATATATATATATATATATATATATATATATATATATATATATATATATATATATATATATATATATATATATATATATATATATATATATATATATATATATATATATATATATATATATATATATTCAGCGTCACAAATACGCAAACATCTCAAAAACATAGCAGAGAAAACTGACATTTTGGTAGACTCCAGGTGATTCGATAAAAAATGTATGAAACTGTCTACCTGTGTAGGCTTTCTGTACACCTTAAATTTGTAGTTATGGCCATTTCTAATGATAAGCATATCAAGGAATGACCTGACCTCATGTTTCATAAGGTCACCTGTATATTTAAGCCTTTCTCTGTCCATGTAATCCAGTTGCCTCTGAAGATGTCTTGAATAAAGACGAAACCTAAGGTGCTACGTTGTTTCCCTTTTCCCCGTGTGATTTTATCAATATATATATATATCTACTCTTAAATCACTACTGTAATGTGATACAGGTGATTAATTTTTATCTCTTGTGCAAAATATATGACGTTTATATTCAAATTATTCGGTGTCTTGCAAGGATTCCAGCAATGCAAATTATATTCTGCTAACTTTAGTCTGTGATATTATATAAGATAAAAACTGAAAGCCTAAAACCATGGCTGGGCAGATGGGGGAGAGGGAGGGAGGGAGCGGGAGGCGAGGTAATATGTTTGACAGTTGGCGCTGAAGGTCTAATTGTGTTTATTTATCAGTCCTTAAGAGTGACTAAGCTTTTTCATTATAAAATGCCACTGAAATGACCAGGGAGAATATACTTTCCATTGCTGGAATTACTGTAAGATAGTGATTAATTTGAATATAAACAAGCTATAATTTGCACTAGGTATAAAAATTTTAGTATCATAATCATTTAGTACATACAGTACAGATTTGCACTTAGCTCATATATTTTTTTTTACATTTCTTTTAGTATGGTGTGTGCATGTAAATGAATAAAAATAAATGAAGAAATTTATGTAAATCTACCCAAAAATACAGTTGAAAAACTGTACATTACTAAAATGTACTAAACTAATGTACTAAAAATTTTATCTCTTGTGCAAAATATATGGCGTTTGTATTCAAATTATTCGCTGTCTTGCAAGGATTCCAGCAATGCAAATTATATTCTCCTAACTTTAGTCTGTGATATTATATAAGATAAAAACTTAAAGCCTACTGTATAACCACCAAATCCTGGCTGGGAGGGGGGAGGGGGGGGTGAGGGTGGGAGGAAGGCGAGGCAGGGCCGGATTCAGGAGTGGGCAAGGTGGGCAACTGACCAGGGGCCTCCACAATCTGGGGGCCTCCACATATTACACTATTTTATTTATTTGTTTATTCATTTGGATTATTTTTATTTTCATTCTTTAAAATTCATGTTTATCTATTCCATCACGTAAAACTATGTTCAGTAAGAAGCGTGATAGAAATTAGGCTAGCTACTTGGACAGAACCATTATTTGAGTAGAGGTTTATCTGATTAATAATGCAAAGAATCATCTCTCTGTAATAACTAATAATATATTCTATTCTGTGAAGTCCCTTGAAAATTTTTGACATGTGCGGAAGTAGCTATATCAAGGCTGGTCGACTTGAAACCACATGAATGACTCCAGTCATGTCTCACTTTTGTGTGTGTGTGTGTGTTGGGAATTTGTACACTATCAATAAATATACAGTTAATTAAAAATTTCTCAATGTTCTAATTTCCTCAATATAACTGCATATGGCTTCAAAATTCTCCAAAGAAGATGTTTAGGCTCGCTTCACTAGCCACCCCACCCTCTTGGGTTGTTATAATGAAGGGGGCCTCCACAAAGAAGCTGTCCATGGGCCTCCACAGGTCTAAATCCGGCACTGAGGGGAGGTGACAGTGACATGTTTGACAGTTGGTGCCGAAGGTTTGGTAAAGTATTTATTTGTTTATTTATTTGTCCTTTAGATTGAGTTTTTATTTTTTGCTTATAAAATGTCATAGAAGTGACCGGGGAGAATATAATTTACATTGCTGGAATTCTTATAAGATAGTGATTAATTTGAATGTAAACATGCTATAGTTTGCACTAGACAAAAATTTTTGTAATTATTTTGTACATTATTTTGATTACATGTACAGTACAGCTTTGCCCTTAGGACAGTGTGTGCATGTAAATAAGTTTCAATAATTGTATAAAGTTACAAAATCGAGCCAAAAATATTAGTTTAAAAACTTTATATAGACAGCGTGGATGGCAAAATTTTAGAATGACCAATAATTTTAATATAGAAAATGCAAAATATTCAAGAACACAACCTTCTTGATATTTACTCCACTGGAAACGAATGTAAACATAGAACGGATTACTGCATTGGCGGACTAGCCGATCAGCTGATGCTCACAACAAAAAATTTTTGTCGTAAGGATTTCGTTAATCGAACTTTTGTTTGCTAACCGAATTGAAGATCCTTATGAGAGCTAATTTGTTAACCGAAATTTCGTTAATCGAAACAGTTCGTTAACCGAGGGACCACTGTATAAAGATTAATTAAATCAAATACATATTCAGTAATAAACAATAATGAATCTTTTGTACATATTCTTAAGACAAATGACGCGGTATCCTTAAATGTGCACATATATGTTGGCGTTCCCAATCCATCTCTTTTTTTTTCCTTTGTCATTAGTGGTTAGCTACTTCTATTATTCCATCTATTAACATTAAATAACGTTACTTAAAACAAATATATTTAATTTTTACATTAATTTTGCTACAGCTACAACCAGGGGCTTATTTTCTTCATTTTCTCGTGGAGAACTATCGTCCCGGACTCCCGGCTGTAAACACAAACGAAAACAATGGCGTCCCATCTCCTCTTATGTGACCATATTATTATTCATTTCTATTGTATAAGGTGCATTCAGAAACATTATTTAAAGAATATAGTTTGCAGTTTTCATTAATTGTATTGTTTTAGGGGGAAAAGAGGGTAAAAAGCCACACAAAAGATATGAAAAGGTCACACTTGAGAAAGCATCTCATTATTATTGCTTTAATTTAATGGTAATTAAGGATTCGCGATAAGACAATTCACCTTACACTGCAATATTGGAGGACACATTAACGTCGTCATTCAGAGCTTTACTGTACCATATACAGTACTGTACACCACTATCCCCAAAATTTACCCTAATCTTGTACACATTATGCTTCAGTTTATCTTCTTGTAAGATTTGGCTGTACATGCTATCTCTACTTTGAATATGATTTCTACTTGGATAATAAGGTATTTTTAAGCTACTCCCAAACATTACACTATTTAAACAATTAATCAACTATGAATTTGATATCTCACCTCATCACCATATTCTGGTGCTGTTGGACACATTTTTTCGAGAGCAGTGAACTGGTCGAGGGTTATTTTCTTGATGAAGAAGTGTAGCAGCAAATTCTTGTTGTGTTCCACCTGCAACAATTCACATAATTACAGTAAATTATATTGAATGAGATAAAGAATGCTTAATTGCCCATTACATTTGTGTGACCAACTTGACTCCTTCCAGAACATACCATATAAAATGCCATATAAGATACATTTTCCTCAAAACTCACCATGTATCTTATGTGCCAAAGGTTAACCCCAAAAAATGAGGACGCTGACTGAAACCAAAATACAGTAAAACCTCGCTAAGGCAGACCCCGCTTAAGCCGGACAAAATTATTTGACAAAAAATAAAAAAATTAAAAAATTAAAATAATTAAAAAATTATAAAATATAAATAAAAAAGTGGGACATAATTTGTCGTAAGACGACATGCCCGCCATAAGCCAAAATTTCAAGGGAGCAAGGCAGACACACCTTGTGACCCACCGACGCTGGTAAACAAAGGGACACGCATCACGCACTCAGTCATAAATTAGCATCACCCACGATAACATCACTTCTGCTCTCTCGCTCCGTTGATTGTGTTTTAGTGCTGAACTTTATTTTGAAACTTATTTGACATTGCCAATAATGTGATTATGTTGTAGACTGAAGTAGCAAATATATCTTTGCATTATTATTGAAAAATTAGACAATAACCATGGCCCCTAAGAAAGTGTTAGGTGTCTGTAAGATTGTACCATCGTACGATATGTTTTCCCATGTTGAGGTGGGGGGCTTGTCTAAGGCAGCGCCCGGTTGCCAGTCACCAGCTGACGCTGATAGAATAAAGTCTACAAAGAACATGGTCTATGATTCAAACCTCTCACATGGCGCAGTGAGCAGGATCCCGGGGCCCGATACGCCATTACAGCCCTGACAAGAACGCTGACATGGCCCATACACTTCCACGATTCTGGACGCCCTCAAGGGGACGCCAGGGCATCTCTACACCGGCGGGGAACACCACGCGCGCCCAGCAGCAGGCCATGAGTGCATTGATGGCTCAGATGGCGTCTCTAGCTGCTGGCGGTGGTCATGCTTCTATGCCGGTCATGAAGCCCTCAGCAGCTGTCGCTCCAGAGAAGTGTGAGGCAGAAATGCCAGCAGCTGTGTTTAGGACATGGAGGCGGTCCATGGAGTCATGGGTGCTGTTGAACGGGTTGTCACAACTGGAGGCCACACTCCACATTCGCCTGAACTGCGTCCCTGCACTCCAAAGGGTGATTGACTCGAAATACCCCAGCGGTCAGTGGGAGTAGCTCTCGCCCAAGGAAGCCCTGGACGCCATCAGTGGAATGGTTCTTCAATCTTCAAACCAAGCTGTGAAATGGAACGAGTTTTTCAACAGCAAACAAGGTGAAGAGGAGCCCATGGAAAGGTATTTTCAACGCTGCTTCGCAGAGGCAGTGGAGTGTGAATTTAAATGTCCCACCTGTGATAACGATCTCTCTGAGTACTTGCTACTATGTAAAGTTATGGTGGGCCTGAGTAACCCAGTGTTGAGAAGGGAAATTTTCCAGGGGTACTCTAGTTACAATAGTGTTGAAGTGCTTAGAAACAAATGTATGTTATTTGAGGCAGCAGTGAGAGATGCTGGTGTATCGTGTCGTACGTCTGGCCAGGCAGTGGTGGGAACAGCCGCGGAGGCAGTGGCGGTTGGTGATGACGTCACCGGTGAGTCTGAGGTAGCTGGCGCCAGACCTGGACACCCCAGTCGCGCACACTGTGGTAACTGCGGCATGTCACATGCCTCTGATAAAAGTAACTGCCCTGCAAGTGGGGCCACATGTTGCAATTGCTATAAGGTTGGTCACTTCAAAAGGTGTTGTAGGAGTAAGTCAGTTCTAAGTGCTCCTGTGGATGTGTCAGGTGCTGTCACAGTGGCAACAGCCCAGCTATCCCGCCACCCCAGGTTACAAGTGTTCGTGACCCAGGCTGGGGGCAATTCCTCCGCCACCCCTGTGCTGGCTGTGGCTGACACAGGTGCTATGGTGTGTGGAGCAGGGGCATCCCTGCTCCGGGACATTGGTTTGTGTCCGGGGCAACTTCGGGCCCGTAATGGCCTGAGTGACGTGGCAAACAAACAGCTCAAGTGTCTGGGGTCCACCCCCTGCCGCCTCAGTGTGGACGAGGGGTCCACCGTTCAGGAGGTCTACTTCGTGCAGACAGCCAAGGCCCTCTACCTGTCATTGGAGGCTTGCAAGTGCCTCAGCTTGGTGCCTGTCGACTTCCCGCCCCATAGACATGCTGTGGCTGCCGTGGGCGATGGAGGGGAGCGGCACACTGCCGACGACCTACCTCCGAACCCTTTACCTGAGAGCATTCCTTTCCCGCCGAGGCCAGTAGAGATACCCTTGCCTCCTTTGGAGGAGAATGTGGCCAGGTTGGAGGCATGGCTGCTCACGCACTTTTCATCTACCGCATTCAACACCAGCAGGTCCCCACTGCCAGTCATGACTGGTCCCCCTCACCGTATCCACCTGACACCCGGCACGACCCCCTACGCCTGTCACACACCTGCTCCCGTTCCGAAACACTGGGCAGCGGAGGTGAAGGCCCAGTTGGAGGAGGACGTCAGGAGAGGCGTCATCCAGCCAGTGCCTGCTGGTGAGGCTACGGAGTGGTGCGCCAGGATGGTCGTGGTGGCCAAGAAAAACAGTCAGCCCAGGCGCACTGTAGACTTCCAATGCCTCAATGCAAGCTGTCTGAGGGAGACGCACCACACACCTGCACCATTCGACATGGTGTCTGGGGTGCCAGCGCAATCGTTCAAAACCGTCGCCGACGCCTTTTGGGGATTTCATCAGGTGGAGTTGGAGGAGGAGAGTAGACGCCTGACCACATTCATCACGCCGTGGGGACGTTTTCGATACTGCAGGACGCCCATGGGACATTCTTCAGCGTCAGATGCCTACACCAAGAGGTTTGACGACGCTATTCAGGATGTGCCCCGCAAGTACAAGTGCGTAGATTACACTCTCTTGTATGACTCCAGTGTGAAGGGGGCGTTGTGGCACACCAACGATTTTCTGGAGACCTGCGCTCACACGGGTATCACACTGAAACCAGAAAAGTTCTTGTTCTGCAGGAGAGAAGCCGAGTGTGTGGGTTTCCTCCTGGGATGGGACCTCTACCAGCCCACTGCCCAACGTCTGTCAGCCATCAAGGACTTCCCCATGCCTGATCAGCCATCAATAACTGACATCAGGTCCTGGCATGGCCTGGTTAACCAGTTGACTCCCTTCCTTGCCACTGCACCGGTGATGGAGCCCTTCCGTGAGCTCCTCAAGAAGCCAGTGGGCAAGCGGGTGTATTGGGACGACCAGCTGCGGCTCAAGTTTCGCCAAGCCCACGACACCATCTGTCAGTTGGCCAGGGACGCCTTGATGTACTACGATAAATCCAGGCCTATGGCAGCTGTCACGGATTGGAGCAGGGAGGGCATTGGATTCGTCGTCCTGCAACAATACTGTGACTGTGCCTCTCCAGAGATGCCCTTCTGCTGCAGGGGAGGGTGGCGGTTAGCTCTGTGCGGTAGCCGACATCTGAGCACGGCCGAGGTCGGCTATGCTGCAGTGGAAGGGGAGGCCCTGGCTGTGGCATGGTGCCTGCGCAAGGCCAGGCTGTTCCTCCTTGGCTGCCCGAACCTCATTCTGGTGACGGACCACCGCCCCTTGGTTGGCTTGCTAGGGGACAGAGCCCTCACGGATGTGGCGAATCCACGCCTGTTCAAGCTCAAGGAGAAGACCCTGCAGTACCGGTTCACGGTCAAGTACTTGCCAGGGAAGCGGAACTGTGCAGCTGACGCCCTATCCCGCTTCCCCTCCCTCAGGGCGGTGCCCGACGTGGAGGACCTGTGCGCTGCAGTGTGTGCAGTCACAATTGCAGCACTGGATCAGGATGAATGCATCACTATGGACGAAGACACAGTGTGCAAAGAGGCTGCGGACGACCCAGTATACCAGATTCTAGTGTCGAGGGTGCTGGCGGGCGACTGGCACCCCCACAAGTCACAAGAGGTGGCATGTCTGTGCCCGTACTTCTCGGTGAGGGACAGGTTGGCTGTGGTCAGGGGTTTGGTCACCTACACCTTTGACCAGGGCTGCATGCGCCTTGTCATCCCCGACTCCCTCCGCCACCGGGTCGCCGTTAACCTGCACGTGGGGCACCAGGGCCTCGACTCTATGCCCAGGCGGGCCCGGCAGTATGTCTATTGCCTGGCATGGAGGGTGACCTGCAGTATCATCGGTCCCGGTGTGCTGCTTGCAAGACCCACGCCCCTTCCCAGCCTCCGGAGTCGTTGGTTCTGACCCCAGCGCCAGACTATCCCTTTCAACAAGTGGTGGCCGATTTGTTCCACCTGCAGGGCCACACGTACCTAGCATATGCTGACCGACTCACAGGTTGGCTGGAGATCGCCCACTTCCCCAACGAGGCCACCTCTGGAAAAATCATCGCCCGTCTGCGGGCCTACTTCACGAGGTGGGGGGCACCTGAGCAGATCTCCACGGATGGAGGCACCAACCTTGCCAGCCTTGAGATGACAGATTTCCTCAAGTCATGGTGAATCGAGGTGTGCCTCTCGTCGGCCCACTTCCCCCAGTCCAATGGCAGGGCAGAGGCTGGGGTCAATGCCGCCAAGAGGCTCCTCAGGGATAACACTGGGCCAGGGGGAAGCCTGGACTGCGATAGGACATCCCAGGCCCTCCTCCAGTACCTGAACACGCCAATGCGGGGGGTGAACAAGTCGCCCACCCAACTCGCCACCTGCCACCAGCTCCGTGACGGCGCTCCTGTGGCCAGTCAGCACTATAAGGTGGACCAGCACTGGCGGCGGGCACTTCGTATGAGGGAGGTGAGCTTGGCTGAAACCCAGGACGGGGTCCTTCTGTCGCGGGGGGAGGTGTCCCGCCAGGTGGCTCCCCTAGCCGTGGGCACGCAGGTGCATGTGCAGGACGCAGCTACCAAGCTCTGGGACAGGACAGGCATAGTGGTGGAAGCCCGCCCTCACAGGCAGTATGCCGTCAGGTTGATTGGCAGTGGCAGGGTGTCCATCCGCAACAGACGCCACCTGCAAAACGGCTCCACACCTGTGCCTACTACTCCGGTGGTGAACCAAGCTGAGCCTCCTAGCCCCCCTTCTGCTGTGCCCTCCGTACCCGTGCCCTCGCTCGCACCCCTGGCCCCTCCCCAGTCAAGTGCGGCCAGGCCCAGGAGAGGCCGTAAGCCCCCGGGCTGGTTGACGGACTACGTGGTGTAGTGTACGTGATGTAAAATTAGTTTAGAGTTTTGTTTTGTTTCTCTTTGTTTGACTGGTTTTTCTTACATTATTGTTGTTTTTATGTGCATTGTTTTCCTTTGTTAGTTCAAATGTGCATTGTCATTTCCTTTTAACTTGGGGGGGGGAGATGTAAGATTGTACCATCGTACGATATGTTTTCCCATGTTGAGGTAGGGGGCTTGTCTATGGCAGCGCCTGGTTGCCAGTCACCAGCTGACGCTGATAGAATAAAGTCTACAAAGAACCTTGGTCTATGATTCAAACCTCTCACAGTGTCCGTAAAGGTGGTGAAAGGGTTAAGCCTAAAACCTTATCAGTGAACAAAAAGTTAAGGGGAGTGTTTGGTTTAGAACATTTATTTTTTTATTTTTTTGGCCAATCACTTTCATTTTCATGTCATTATTAAAGGATTTACATAAGCATGAATTTAAGCCCCTTAAACCCCACCCCCTTTTATTTTCTTACTCCCCACACAAATTTTTCTTATTTTTTTTTTACGTTAATACAGTTGACCCTCGTTAATTCGGACCCCTTTAATCCGGATTTCGGATAATTCGGACAAAATTTGAACTTTTTTTTTTGTAGATTTGTAGGAATATTACCTACGCGGACCTTAACCTAAAATGCTGGTCCACCCACTGCTGGGATAAAACACCAGCATCTTTTTGGTTAAATGTAACATCACCACTAGTGTAGGGGGGGATGCAACTTTTAGCTTCAGACATGAAAAATATTTACCATTTACTGCCGGTAAACAATGGTAACGTAAAATATGTACCAATTAGTAATGAAAAGTTGTGCAGTTCCTTCAGCAAATGAAGCTCACCAACTTACAATAGGCTAAATTACCTTACAATGTGTTTTCAGTAGTCTATGTTGAAGTTCTTAGCACAGGCTATATACGGTATCACAGTTCTCATTGATCTACAAAAAATACCGGTAATAAAAACCTTTTTGATATTTCACACTTAATATAATACCCGGTAATCTACTTCAACCTCCTATTGTTTACAAAGACGCATGACGCACCACCAGCTGAGTATCAGCTAGACGGTACACGTGTTTTTCGAATCGTTTTCAGTTAAAAAACTGTTACATCACGGAGTAATCGACAGAAACCGCGCAATTCAACTGCTCACGTGATGTAATCAGAGAGCGCTGGTGTAAACTGTTATTAGTCTTCACTGCGAAACATTCTTTTTACTTATTCTTTTCATACAATATTCATGGGTAACAGCTAAATTTGCAAAAAACAAAAATTTTTTACAAAGTACCTCTCAAAAAACACTTCACAAACAAGACACAAATCAATTGAACATGTGATGTCGAACGTGAACAGTAAACATTGCATAACCCCGCGCCACGCTTAAAATGTTGAGGATGTAATCAAAACATTGAGGATGGAATCGCGCTATAGCCAACATTCGTATGCAAATGTTCGCATTTTATAAACAGCGTTCCCCGATTCATCAATAGCATTACAACCAATTCGCGTTGACAAAACACACGTTGTAGCAGAAATAACTGTAACTGGTATGAGGGCTGTGACATCATTCAAGACGGTGGCCAGTATTCAGCTGGCTGGACCTCGCAAAACTCTCGATATTTTATGCCAAATATAAGACTTGGTTACATAAGGTAGTGCTTGCAAAATTCAAAAACGCGAAATGAAATCCCGCGAAATATGAGATCTTACTGTACTGTACTTGTATCTGATAGTTAGCCACACTCCCACTTTTACCTTATTTTTTAGGAAATATCTACAACTTATTATCATCAAAATATGGTAGTGACTGTGTGGAAGCCATTCCCAAATATACACAGAAAGTTTGACAGAACAGCTGCATATTCTTTTTTTTTCTTTTCTTTTTATGGGGATTACCCCACCTAGGCAGGGGGGGGGGGATTTGAACCAAAATTGAATACAGAAATGGAAAAAATTTAACAAACAATGATTGAGAAATGATATATTGTATATTGAGACCCTGCAAGTGTATGTAAATAAAGCAGAAAAGTCAGATCAGCAGCCTGGGACTTCGCAATTTTCGTAATGCCATATGGCAGCAGGGTCTACCATTGGACAACGCATTGTACTTCCAATACCTTCCCAAGCAGTAGTACCTCCGTTTTTTATAGCTGAATACTACCTACATCTAAGACAGATAGAGTTTCATCCTTGCCAAAATTATTAGAAATAGTACTGTACAGGCTTAACCCTTAAGCCCCGGGTTAGGGTGCTGCTGGCAGTAACCCCCCCCCCCCAAAAGTGCCGGGAATAGGTGGACGTTTTGGAACGTCACCCGGGGCCTAAACGTTAAGAAAAACTTATGCCTTCTCATTTTTAAGAGGCCTTTCATGAAATAAGAATGCAGTTATTTTCCAATGACAAATTTCTTAAAAGTTATTAATTAACATCCATAAAGGTGACCCAGTACAATATTACTGCTGAATCTATGGGTCGCTGGATCAGTCGCATGGCTGTGATGTATTGTTCTATTTCTTCTTTCTTTTCTTTTCTAATTTATTTTCATTATCTTCCCATGGTATACCAGAACACTATACAGTAGAACCTTGATAAATCGGACTAATTGGGGCAGACCCCAGTGCAAAAGTCCAAAAAGTGAATATATGGAGCTTTTTTTCAAGTATTTTCAATGACCAGAGCATCTCAGAGCCTGAAAAAAGTGAATTCCAATATATTGAAGTCCAATTTATCGAGGTTTTACTGTTGCTTGTTTTTCGTGAGTAAATGGACATTTTCAGTAGTGTTTGGTGAATTTTTTGGGCCTCCAATCCCAAACTTCATGTTTTATATTAAATTACAGGTATGCTGTACAGTATTTTCAGATAGCGATTTTGTTTGACTTTCACATACGTTCTCACTCCCTTTCTCACAAAATAACCCGAGGCTACTGTTATCTATTATAACAACTAATTACATACATTATAATGAACAGACCATAAAACTACTTACAGTATTACAATGTCAAAACTGAAGTTTATTTTTCATAATCAGAAATGCAATACAACCTCTTGTCCCTCCCTACCTGAGTATTGTAGTAATCTGACCACGTAACAGGATGCTCAGTTGGTGACCAGCCAATCTCTTCAGCCATTTCCCGGTTTAGACCATCTACTATATCCTCTCCTGAGTTTATGAGACCACCAGGAAAACCGAAGGTGCCATCAAAGCGTAGATGCATCTATAATAAGGAATGGTTACATGAAGAGCAATTAAAACTTCCTACACAAGACTGCATATAAAATCAGAGTTGTAAAGTAACTAAATAAATTTACTTGAGTACTGTATTCAAGTAACATTTTTGGGTATCTAATTTTTAAAAAGTACTAAAATTTTTTAGTACTTTTACCTTTACTTAAGTATGGTTTTCTATTACCTTTACTCCAATACAATTGAAAAAAAAATCGCTACACGTTACATGCCCTAAACAAACAAACAAACAAAGAGTTTTAATGTCTGTGGCAAACTAATAATATATTTTTTAATTCATTAATTAATTAGTTAATAACCAGAGTAAAAGAGTTGTGTGGGTGGAGCCGTGAAGGGTACGGTGTGGAGGTCTTGTGAAGTGAGGTGAAGTCAGGTCAGGTGGCAGTGGCCATGACAGCGGACTTTCCCTTTGAGCTTCTTGTGTACATTAGCACCTTGACCACCCACTTCACCTAGTCTACCCTCTTATCCCCCCTCCCCCACTGAATCCCCTCTCTTCTCCCCACCTTTCCTTCAGGGACTTGGTCTTCCCGTTAACGTCAGTTGCTCTTTGCATATACCTGTACCTAAAATGAATTTAAAAGAGGCTGTGATTCTAAAATGCTTTACATAATTCCATCTTAGATATAAAGCAGGTATCTACAGTGGGGTATGCTATAACGAATCTAATTGGTTCTAGAACGTCGTTCGTTATAGCATTCGTTCGTTATAGGATTAATCCGTTCCAGGCCCCCAAATACAACCACTTAACACTGAAAAATTTCTGTGGAAATTGTAAAAAATACGGTACTTTATCTTACCTTAGTGTTGTTAGCATGCAGGACAGGAGGCAGAGGAGGAGGGTGGAGGAGAGCATTATGGAGAAGAGGAGTCATCCTTCCTAGCCCTCTTTGGTGACTGTCTTACAGGCACTTTGTCTGTTTATTTATAATTTCTTTCTTAGTTTCAAGGGTTCTTAGCTTTCTCACTCGCTTTTGACGATTCATTGTTACAATTGTACACTTGTATAACAAAATAGTTATAAAAATAACACGAATTTCCACATCAAAAGACAAAATTTCAACAAGTTCAGTGGTGCACTGACTACACAATGAACCAATATGGCACCTGACGCTCTTGCTGTGAGCCGCGGTACAACAATATTCATGAGCCAGACGAAATAGTCCCGTATTCATCCGCGTTCATTGTAGGAGTTACGGTCGTTATAGCAGTCTCAATTTTATAGGTAAAACCGTTCGTTATAGGAATATTCGTAGTAGAATCCGTTCGTTATAGGAATATTCGTAGTAGAATCCGTTCGTTATAGCATACCCCACTGTATACAAATGTGTGAGAATGGGTGTAATTCTGCACAAATAACTAAGTAACACTTACCCTCCCCCCCAGCAACACCTGCCAGATGTTACGTGGTGCGAAAAATTCAGCCACTCATGTATTAGAATCGAAGAGTGACATCACCACAGCCACGCCCCAATTAGAGGGGCAGTTCACAGTGAGTCTTAATTAGACTCAGTTATTATAGAGGCAACAATCATCCACAAACTCCTCAACTGAAGGAGCGTGATAGCTACTTGGCATGCCCAGGGATGGAATGGAGCTACCAAGGTCTTTCCCGACATTATGTGAGTTATCTGCTGCTTGTGTGCATCTGTTTCGTCGTGCTGGGCTTATTATTTATTATTTAATTAATTTAATACACCCCAGGGGACAATAAGCCTAGTCACAAGACCATGCAGTCAGACACTAATACATTGGTACTCATGTCTCGCAGGATACGCAATGACTTGTGATATGGAGACAGTATTGATATGATTTAAGGACAATTGGAGTTAGCACCCACCAAAATCAGGGTGCGTCTTCCACGATGCAGCGTCTTCCAAGCCGAAAAATACGGTATGTGATTAAACAACATAGCATACAAATTTCTAAGTTTAAGTTTGATATACAGTTACAGTAATATTTTTTATAAATACCATTGGCGAGAAAGCTGCCTCACAGACATACAGGAGCTTCCAAATTGTATCAGAACCTTGATAGCTCTATTTTTAACCACTGAATGTCAATTTGATAAATAACCCAAAATACTGACAAGTCATCATAGACGGCAAAATTCACCCTTACCTCGTTGTCAGCCTGTAATTCTGCTATTTCGAGGACAAAAGAGCCACACTGTTTTACATCTGTCTTGAACAGAAACAGAACAAAATCAAAAGGCTCAGTAAGCAACTCAGGGAATCCATCATTGAAATTTACTGCCATTTTTATCTGCATCCATGGGAAGTACAGAGTGAATTGAGCTGAGAACAGTTCATAGGTAGGTGTGGATTTTCTGTTGCGTAACGTGTCATCGGCGTTCACCGTCCTGGACTAATCTGACTTGACACAAGGAGAGTAACTGCATTATTCCCTTAACCATAATTTATAGTCCCGACTTAACGAGACAGCACCTATCAGCCACATCCTTCAGTACTTGACACCTGGACTATGAGCTCTATGGGACCCCATCAACTCCATGACCTCTGTGCAACCCCTTATGATGGACCACTCTATTAAACATTGGTCCACATATTATATCCAACTTCTCTTAACACTTTGACCACAACAAAACTAACTCCACCAAACATGCTCTCTTCTTTACTCACTAAGATTAAGGGATACTCCAAGCTGTATGAGCATATAATATACAGTACAGTAAGTCGTGTGGATATAAATTAAAGGTTAATATTATGAACTCCAAGGTAGGAGACATTCAGGAAAACCTGAAGATTAAACCCACTCTTATTTTACTTAAAGATTACCCACCCAAATGTTGACCTAAGCATGCACCCCATGTAGAGTTAAAGTATACAGTACAGTAGTACTCCGCTTAACGCGGTCAATTGAACCCACAGGGTACCGCGTTAAGTGAAAACCGCGTTAAGTGAACAACAGAACATATGGGATTAATTCCAATAGAGACTGGCCCGACCCCCAAACTCCACTTTTTGACGACACACAACTATGTTGTAGTAAAAATTTTATCTTAACTTTATGATGGTATGCACACACAATTAATAATTAAGAGAAATATCAATAATATTAGGTTTTTTAACACTTGCATTAGTAGAAAAGATGGCTGGGCACACGGGGATGGGGGGTTGGTTCCGAGGCAGAGGGCAGATTATTGGCCCTCACCTGTATCACTTGTATCAATTGTATCACTATCCACCACAGAGGCTTGCAGGGCCTCTTTGTCAAACCCCTCAAAGGCCATATAAGTCCATATCCTCACTATAATTATCACTATCACTGACTTGGGCCGGCTGTGGTGGGTGGCGGGTGAAGAACTCGGTAATGTTTTGATGACTGGGCGACCTTGTGCGCATCGTGCCCGCGCCGCTTCCCGCGTATATGATGAAAAATTCCGAGTTAAGTGAAAGTTCAGCTCTGGCGAGGCACCGCGTATATGATAAAACGCATTAAGTGAAACCGCGTTAGGCGGGGTAATACTGTACTGTAATAAACTGGGGAGCTAATCTTCATATGATTCAATACTGAAATTATCATAACTTTAGATTAGGATCACACACATCACAGTATAGGAGCAGCTTTTGTGTAAACTCATACAATCACCAAGTCTCAGTCACCTTCAAGCTTCATTAAAGCCAAGTGAAAACTGTTGTAACAGTACAGTACAGGTAGACCCACATTTACAAAAGGGATATGTTCCTGAAAACCTCTTGTAAATCAACTCACATATTCCCATTAACTCCCATTATATAATTGGATATACTGTAAATTCTCAATGAGAAAGCATCGCTGTCCCACCTATGACCCCTATGTTTAGCTGGCATGAATATTGTGATCATAGATGCTAGAGCTATGACTGACGCTTTAAGGAATCTTGGTTTCTGCAAGGTGTGCTCTGTATTCTTTGTTTAATTATCAATTTTATTTTGCTTTCTTCATCTGATTGATTTTCTTTGTTTATTAAACTTTTAAAAACATATTTAGTGAAACATGGTTATGAATTACGAGTACAGTACTGTACTGTTACACAAAGCCATTACATGTAAGAGATAAAATGTCTGTCTTCATACATATCTTTCATGCTAGACATGAGCTTTACAAACATCTCATAAGTTGATTTAATCACCAAAAACATCGTGAATACACGTAAGTTATCACACACTCACCATGACTGCTGCTCGTAACTCGCCAAAGTTGGAACTGCCTTCCTGTGGTGCCCAGATACAGGCATGAGCTGCTTGACGGTAACGATGATATTCCTTTGCATCGGCAAAAGACATAATTGTTTTGGTTACTGTACGAGTCTGCAGACATTTTGGAATCTGGAAGAAATTACTCTTCAGTATTACACTTGTTACAAATAAAAAGATACATTTTTATTTATTTGAGTTATCAGTATCTTTCGGCTATACAGTACTGTATATGGAAGCTGGGCTGTATGGCTCTTCCAAACATTAGCATCACTGGATACCTGTGTCTTCAGGATGGGATGGCAGATTACCTCAGGGGGTAATTTGAGACACAGACACACAAAACACACAAATAAATAATAATGGGAAAATCCTCATTACAAATCATAAAATCAAGACATCAAAATGTATTAAAAATGTTAGGGTCTACCCTCAAGTCAACTCTGTGGTTTGTTATAACTTTAATAACAAAGCACAAAGTTGACTAGAAAGTACTCACATTTTTAATACATTTTTGTTGTCTTATTTCTGATTATTTGTGAGAGGATTTTCCCATTATTATTTATTTGTAACACACAAAAAAAAAAAAAAAATGCAGGTAAAATATATAATTGTCCTAAGGGCAAACACATAAAGGAAATATAAATTTCTTTGCACATGAGTAATAATGTACCCTCCTCCCCCCTCCCCTGGTCAGCAAATGTTATTCACAGATTTGACTATTACAGGTTGACAACCCTTTATCCGAAATTCCAAAAACCGAAAAGCCCTGAAAACCGAAAGGTTTTTTTGTGGACCAATATATTATTATTATTATTTTTTTTTTTACGGGTATTAGCCCACCTGGGCACAGGTCACTGACCCACATCGGGGCCTGGGGGGGTGAAAATGTAATAGTAATAATAATTATTATTATTATAATAATAATAATAATAATAATAATAATAATTATTATTATTATTATAATAATAATAATAATAATAATAATAATAATAATAATAATAATAATAATTATTATTATTATTATTATAATTATTCATAGTAAATAAAAATTTTAATAAAAAATACACAAAAATAAAATAAGAATGATAACAATAATAATAACAATAATAAAATAATAATAATAAAATTAATAATAATAATAACAATAATACTGTAATAATAAAATAATAATAATAATAATAATAATAAAGAAATACAGGAATGAAAAAAAGTTAAAAAGTAAGAAACATGACCTAGTCCTATAAATTATTATTATTATTATAGTAGTTTTGCTGAAACATGATGTATTTCAATGTAAAATAGGATAAAATACATGACGAAAACAAAAGACTTTACCTAACCTTCCGATGTTCAAGAGATGTTACTCGCTTTTTAATAGTTTTCGGTTAAAATACTGTTATATTACAATGATATTCTATTCATACTGTGCTTGATATACTACATTCACGGAAATGTAATATTTTTGCTGAAATGACATACGTATTACAGTGGAAAGTGGGATAAAATCATGACGAAAACAATGACTTTCGCTTTCTTTCATTCAAAAGATGTTACCGTAATCGCTTTTCGAATGGTTTTCAGTTAAAAAAACTGTTGCATCACAAGTGAATTAGGATAGAATATTATTGTATACAACAGTTTTTTAACTGAAAACCATTCGAAAAGCGATTACGGTAACATCTTTTGAATGAAAGAAAGCGAAAGTCATTGCTTTCGTCACTTTCCACTGTAATACGTACGTCGTTTCAGCAAAAATATTACATTTCCATATTCTCATAAATAAATACTAGTTTTGCTGAAATGTAATGTATTTCAATGTAAATTAGGATAAACTACATGAAAACAAAAGACTTTACCTAACCTTCCGATGTTCAAGATATGTTACTCGTTTTTTAAATAGTTTTTGGTTAAAATACTGTTATATTATTGATATTCTATTCATACTGTGCTCGATATAATACATTCACGGAAATGTAATATTTTTGCAACTACAATGCTGATGTCAACACAAGCGTGGTTACAGCGAGACTGACTGAGTGAGGGAGAGCTATGCGCATGTGTGTGAGGTTGCGGGAGCGGG
This sequence comes from Homarus americanus, assembly GCF_018991925.1. Taxonomy (NCBI): domain Eukaryota; kingdom Metazoa; phylum Arthropoda; class Malacostraca; order Decapoda; family Nephropidae; genus Homarus; species Homarus americanus. The sequence continues at coordinate 165,567 of NW_024754704.1, forward strand.
CGGTGCCCCGTGTTCGGTGCCGTGCGTGCGTGAGTTGAATGGCGCGCGATTTGAATGTACTTCAATTACTTCAATGTACAGAATATTCCTCCGGCGGGGCAATCCGCGTATTTGCAAATCCGTGTATGCTAAACCTGCGTATGTTAAGGGCCGACTGTACATGCAAATGGTACAGGTTGGGGGAACCATCATATACCGCAGAGGGTAGGAACAGTGCTCTCACTTAAATCAAGCACACGGTCAACCTCCGACACACGCTCTCCCCAGTGCCGGATTTAGACCTGTGGAGGCCCATGGGCAGCCTCTTTGTGGAGGCCCCCCTCATTATAACTACCCAAGAGGGTGGGGTGGCGAGTGAAGCGAGCCTAAACACTTGGGAGTTCCGGGGGGTGCTGTAAGCCCCCCGGGAAATTTTTGAAATTTGAACACTTCTTTGGAGAATTTTGAAGCCATATGGAGTTATATTAAAAATATTAAAAATATACAGTTCATAGGAAAACCAGGTATTCATGAATTTCAAGGAGTAGCTAGCCCAATTTCTATCACGATTCTTGCTGAACATAGTTTTACGTGATGGAATAGATAAACATGAATTTTAAAGAATGAAAATAAAAATAATCTAAATGAATAAACAAATAAATAAAATATTGTAATATGTGGAGGCCCCCAGATTGTGGAGGCCCCTGGGCAGCTGCCCACCTTGCCCACTCCAGAATACGGCCCTGGCTCTCCCCTCTGAAGGCGGGTGATCACATTTAATTTCACATCCATTGCGATTATTTTTCAAGCCTTTTTTAGCTTTCAGTGCCCCAGAGGAGGCAGATGGACGTTTTCCAGACATGCTCACTCAGGTAAACAGCGTTTAACACTTAAAAGGTACGTGATAAACACACAATGCAAATGAGAGCACAGAGAAAAAGTAGTGCTGGTGTGAACTGAGAAAGCAATAAGTGGGAAGCTTGCTGGATGTCGTCACAGTTGTTGTACAGAATACTTCATTATCATCGTTATCTTCATCATTATTAGTAGTAATCTTTATTGAACAGTCCCGTTAGTCCAAAAACTCTTAAATCAAACACGCGTAAAACACGAGTTACCTGTACATAAATAACACTGCTAATTATTTTGCTCCCATAATGTTGATATTACACTTATGCCAGGAATAGATTATATATTCTTCCAAGTCATAAGTTTGTAACAGGAAAACCTAATATTTAGTATGTATGTACACATGTTTCATTCACAGTGGTACATGTCAGACGTGCATTTGTGTGTGTTGATGGTGCAATGGTGGTACAGTACAGGCCATGTGAGGTAAGCAGCAGACGATGTATTGCCGCTACTGCAATCCGGTTAACTTCACTAACATCACACCACATTTACTTGCATCTCATAATTCATTTTTTATTAACAAAACTGTGCAAAGTAACTGTACATACCTGTGTAGTATTTAGAGAGCTTAAATAAGTTTTTTTTTTTTTTGGTACCTAATTTATGGTACAGTCAGTTCTGCTATAACGTGATAGTTGTGTTCTTGTAAAACATCGTGTTATAGAAATTCGCGTAATAGAAATAACAGGGCTTATGGAGAAAATAGGGTTAGGTGCAGATTACTACTCGAAATCGAAAAAAATTTAGTAGTTAGCCTAACACAAAGGATAGCACAGTCTAAATAAATGTTCCATTCATATCTAATAATGAAATCATACAGTAAAGGTAACGCTTTACCTTGAAAAAATATGAATATAACATGATGGGGGAGAAGGGTGATTTTGAGGTAGATAACATCGAGCTTCTCTTCAAGGGTTATAGCCTTTCTTTTACGATCATCACTGGGAATGCGATCACCAAAACGCTTCTTGGAGATATTCTTCTTTACCATATTCACAGTTAATACCACAAAATTGGAGAAATAGTAGGCAAAAATCGCCTTACAGCAAACAAGCGTTCGCGTTATACAAATATCGTTCCTCTATTCATAAATCGCGTTAGAGCCAATTCGCGTTGTCAAAACACGCTTTATAGCAGAACTCACTGTACACTATAATATTAAACATAGGGTACATATTAAAGAATGTTATTTGCCAAATTCTATATTTGCCTCAGGAACCTATCCCTTGGGAATGTTGAGGTAACAGTGTATGTATAGACGTTCTACAGAGCAGCACTACAATACTCACCTCAGGTATTGGGAGATCATCTGGAGACATCTCACTTTTCATATTCTTAGATTCTACAAAGCTGTCCTCTTCTTGTACTTGTCCTGTTTCTGAATCTCCTGTGGCTTATGCTTCTGTTTCTTTTTCCTCGATTTCTTGCAAACTAAATTTTGTACAAGTGGACTCTTGGATTCACTCTATCCTTTATATTATCTGTCTTTGAATCCAGCTCTTGCCTCCTTAATTTCTCTCTCTGCCGTTCATACCTAAAGAAGAAAAAAAATTCCAGTTAAATAAAAACTTTGTTTATACAGTACAGGAAAGGGATGAAATGAATAACCTATAAAACCCACAATGTTAAATGTCTGCTGGTGATCCCATCCTTAAGCCAGAGAGCCAAAAGCTACTGTATTTGTAATGGCAGGATACTGTACACTATCCAAGAGTAACACCAGATGTGGTAATTAATATAAAAAAAAAATGGAAATTTTGTTGAAAATATTTTAGAAGGAAATAAAAACTTACATAGCTAGTTAAAAAAAATTATCCTTCCCTCCCTCCAAACATGCTCAAAAACTGCTATAAGAAACAATAAAAATGATACATATCACATCATAAAATACAATAGTATATATTTTATGCATGCTGTACTGTACAAAAAAATATTTTGACTAATTTTGAATTTTCCATTTCACTTAAACAGAGTACAGTAAAAGTTTGCAGTGATATTACAATGTTTACCATACTTCATACTCAACCAATCGGCAGAAGTGTCTATGTCATGTGATACTCGTGAGCATGTGCAAGCTCTGGAATTTGAATTGCATAATGGCTTCTCCCAGTGAGGGTTGCTCATTGGAAGATTGACGTGTAATTCAATGAGCAGTATTTTAAAAAGCAGCCGCAGTTGTTGATGTCTTTAGGTCTCATGTTGTTCTCCTTGGTTTAGTTAAGAGTCCAAGGTATAATGTAACAGCACCATTTGCATTATATAAATATTTACCCAAATGTATAATACCAAATTATTCAACTGTGCCTCAGCTTTTGACATTATACATGGCTGAGGTTGTATTTCCTTCGGGGGTGAGCAAGGTCTTGGCGAGGTCAGCTCATGTTAGCACAACAGTATATCTGACGTGTTTCCTTTCTCACACTCTAGAGGGCACGCGAGGTCAACTGAATCATAAAAGACAGCCTGCTCCTCATCTCTCTCTCTTTATGTAGAGACAAGGGAGAGATCAGACTCATATCCTTTGTTATCCAGCGAACACCTCACTAAGTGTTCTCCTGTCTCCTGTAAACGTGCACTAAGACACTTTCCCCTAGTCGAGAAGGTATAATATGCTCTCAACAGAACTAAGTACCTGTGAAACTATATTTTTCTACAATAAAGAAAAACCAATGGGGTGTTTACTTCAGCCCTGCCACTTAAAAATTCCAGAACTAATTTATATATTTGTGTGTGATACATATCTATAAAAAAGGCCCAACACACTGGTGGCAAGCGGTGAGACGGATTAAAAGAAACAAACGAAACAAGTGATTCCAGTGACTTAAGTGTCACTTTAAGAGAATCATCAACAAACAAGCAATTACAAGAAAATTAAGTGGACAGTGGCTATAAACACTTGCAGAACGTATACAGGGAGACACAGTGGTAACAAAAACATTATAAAATATTGCCAACTTAGCAGTCAAGCCCTCAGTGACACATCCTACTGAAGGTTACCCCGACCGGAGCCGAGAGAAGCCAAGCCTATCTGAGTGTGGGCTGAGATCACTACCGGCTAACACTACATCACCGGAGTTTAGGAAGGTTGTCAAAGTGGTTCCAGACAATCAAACAATCTTTTGCTTAAACAATCAAGACTCGTCGGTGTGCAACAGAGGACAGCCCCTGGTCAGCCCCTAGCTGATCGCCGCAAGAATGATATTTGGCCTAAGAAATGCACTAGTAACATTCCAAAGAATGATAAACACCTTGTTTGCTGGAATGATAGGTAACACAGTCTATGCCTATCTAGATGATCTTATCATAGGTAGTAGGTAGTAGGCAGCTACCAAACAGGGAGGTACTACCGCCTGGGAAGATATTGGAAGCATAATGTATTGTCTAATGGTAGACCCTGCTGCCATATGGCATCACAAAAATTTTGACCAAGTCCCAGGTTGCTGGTCTGACTTTCTGCCTCATTTACACACAATTGCAGGGTCTTAATTGTTTCTCTTACTATTGACAACACAACATGCATAAGTTGTTTCTCACCTTTGACCTTTTTTCATTTTTGTATATCTCTATGGTTCTTTGTTGTTATTATTATTATTATTATTACAAATAATATTATTACAAATATTATTATTAATATTAATATTATTATTATTATTATTATTATTATTATTATTATATTATTATTATTGCCCCCGGGCCCCGATGTGGGTCGGTGGCCTGTGCCCGGATGGGCTGGTCCCCGTTAAAAAAAAAAAAAAGTAAGCAAAGATTTACAAAGCCATTTAAAGAAACTATGAGTTGTGTTGGGTTAGGTTAGGTTAGGTTAGGTTAGGTTAGGTACATGCACTTGATCTATTAACTCAGATTAAATTAAGTTTACCAATTTTTTGTGACTTTGTGACACCAAATACTAGTCGAGAAGTGATTGGCAGTCCGATTTATTCATCTAGGACCATTATTTGACTTCATTCCGGCTATATTTGGCTACATTTGGGTACATTCGGGTAATTAGTCGGACCCCCTGGAGGGACCCCACAAACAAACAAAGACCTACAAAGTTAAAAAACACCCACAATAAAAAACTAGAAACGAAAAAGATGGGGATCATCCCTCCAGTGCCACAAGGACCTGGAGGCATCCCCCCCCCCTTACATAATATGCCCCAAGGAAGCATCAAATAGAACAACTTAGCTTAGCTTGGCTGAGACCGGCCTTCCCTAACCGTATGAGTCCTCTAATGCAGCACTGTTGACGGAAGACAAAAAACCTCGTCTCCGCAAGGTGGATAGCCCACCTGCTGTTAACCACCTCCTCTATTTCCCACTTCTAAACTTTACCTTGTACTGTACCCTTCTTGCACTCTCAGAGCTATTGCTCTCTTCTTTCCGTATCACCGACCGACCCAAACTCCTTCCTCTACCTACAGCCACGCAGCACGCAACACCTCCTCTGAGCAAGCTCCTCACTGTAGTATCTTTTGCGTTATTTAATAAGAGAATGACAAGTCACATGGTCGGTCTGGCTGGGGCGTTTATTGTCTTGTGTTGGTTACAACGAGCCTAACACATTTCGTGTTTACACAAGCCTAAACACTTTCTGACTTTGGTAAGAAGTAACATAATATATAATGTATATATAATCAATAACGGCAGCATATAAACATACACATATATATATAACACTATTTCTCCCTTTCAAAAGAGAGCATGGCTGCTACAAATTCTAAATAACAAAACTTACAGAATTACCTATGGCAGGGAAGAAGGGAATAGAACAAAACAAATATAAATTCCTAACTAAACAGTTTTGAAAGGCCTGTTCACAATTCAGATAATTAGAGGTCGAATTTAATTACAGGTCTCCTAACTCTGTTTGATCTTCTAGGACTATTCCCTCCATCAAGTTGTACAGGGGTTTCACTTGCACTCTGTGCATTATCAGTGACAGACGTATCATCACTACAGTCAGTTGACACAGTGAGTGGATGCTGGGAAACATCATCTTTGACATCATCATCATCATCATCATCTGAAACTGTGTCGAGTTTATCATCATGTCCTGGTGCTACATTCATCTCGTCATGTGCCTGAATGATGTGATCCACATGAACATATCTCAAAGAGTTACCACATTTCACTAAATATGTCCTAGATCCACATACCTTGTCAATGACACCAGTTATCCACTTTGCATGTACAGTACCATAACCTTTAGCCATATTCCTAACTCTCACCCTATCATTTACCTTGAACACTCTTTCACTGGAAGTCTTATCACGATACATTTTTTGTTGAGCTTGTTTCCTCTCTACAACTGTCACACTATGTGGCGTGGTTCTGTATCCGAGTAAGAAATTTGCTAGTCTGTGTTTCATTGATTTTTCTACAGTTCCTTGAATTACCTACTTGGAAAGTGCCTCCTTCACAATTCTAAATGATCTCTCAGTTGCACCATTAGAGGCAGGATGATAGGGTGGGGTCAGTACATGCTTAACACCGTTGAGTCTCACAAAGTTTTTAAAATCGGTCTATAGTTGTTCATCCAGGTATTTACAAAACAGGATATTCAGGGGCTCGGCAAGCTCGTTGCACAACTCTCTTAGCACTCTAGGATGCACCATGTCAGGGCCGGGACTCTTATGGACCTTTAACCTGGACAGTTTATTTCTAATACCCTCTTCTGTGAACACAATGTGGGTCAGTGCTGTGTCGAACCGTCTGTCCTCAAACGCAGGAAGTTTAATTGCATCCTGTCTTGTGAACACCGAGGAAAAGAAGCTGTTCAATGCCTCAGCTTTATCCTGGTCAGAATCTGCATAACTACCATCTTCAAGCCTCAGGTCTGATACTCCTACTCACGCTTTTAATTTCGACTTTGCATAGCGGAAAAACGACTTTGGGTTTGACTTGACCTTGCTTGCAACCAGCCACTGGAACTCCTTTTCAGCCCTTCTACACTCTATCTTTGCTTGGTTTCTGGCTCTTGCATACATCCTCCTGTCCTGCTCTGTTTGACCCAACCCACGTCTTGAATTTCTGGGTTTTCTTCTTCCCTCTGTCGACCGCCGTGTGGTTCATGTGTAGGGATCCCCTCGTATTCCTAGAAGCACTGGGTTTGGTCTTGGGTATATATTTATCGATCAAATGGGTCACTTTACTAGTTAAGATATTCAGCATAGTGTCTGCGTTCTTGTGCCTTAAAGAGTCAGGCCAGTTGATACCTCTCATCTCTTCCCTCATCCCATTGTAATTTCCCCTGTAATATTTGCACCTTGGCCTGACCTTATCCTGAACTAGGTAACAGTTAAATCTGAATGACAACACTATATGGTGACTGGTGCCAACTGGGGCAAGGTGTTCCAGTTTGGCCACCATACCCTCCTCGTTTGTTATGATGAGGTCTAGTGGCTTGGGTGTTTGCTCCCCTCTGTAATGTGTCGGGTCTCTAACATGTTGGAACAGAAAATTATCTCGCAGAGTTTCTACAAAAAGAGTAGCAGGGTTATTCAAGTCACAGGGGGTGAACTCGTTACTCCAGTCGATGTCGCCATAGTTAAAGTTCCCCATGATAAGTAGGTGGCTAGGGTTGAGCATCGCCGCATTGTCTATTAAGGCTCTTAAGTTCCTTTGATTTAGTGGGCCACAGTTTGGGGATCTGTAGATACACCCAACAATAAGTCCACTCCCTTTAGTTTAATTGTACACCACTTGGACTCTTCAAAATCATCCTCTCCCTGTACCCTCACCTGGCTGGCTCCAAGGTCTTGCCTAGCATAGATAACCACACCCCTCTTGCAAGTTTCTTGAGAAAGGTTCGTAAATGAGTCATTTCCAGCAATACTGAACTCACATTCCTCTGGGTCGATTCTCCTGTTCTTGTAGAACAGTTCGGCAACTCCTACAGTATCTGATTGGTGTACCTTCAGTAGTGTTTCAAACTCCTCTCTCTTATCAATGAACGTGTCAGTATTAGTGTACAGTACATTACATTCAAGCCCGAATTTGTTCTGGGTAACGTCTCTGCTCTTAGTAGTAACCCCCCCCCATTTTCAGAAGCTGCAGCATTTGCTAAGTTCACTGTATTTTGCAGGGTGTGGTTAGAAATGTCATTGTTTACACGGCACTCGCCTCCTCCCGGCTGATAGGCAGAGCTGGTGCCACCTCTCGGGTTGGGGGTAGAGCGGGTGGAGGGTGCGCTGCTGTCTCCCGGCCCTGTGTCGGCACACTTGCTTCCACTACCCTCCCCCTGAATATAACCCATGTACACCCGTCTTCCTTCTTGACTCCTCCCTCTTCTTCAAGTCCTGCAGGAGCTTCTTGTGCTGTTCCCTCTGCATTACCGTGCGATCTGGGTAAATGAATACACCCCGAGATGCCTCGCTCCTTGCTAAGTTTTTTGCCTGCCGAATAACCCCCCATTTCTCCTCCTCGCTCACTAGTGTGATTCTGAGGGGGCGAGGCTTATCCCCCTGCTTTTGTCCCAGCCTCCTCACGTCCTGTGGGGTTGATGGAATCAACTAGGTTTTCATACACGCATTAGTGGTTGCGTTAGCTCAAAAATAAATCACATTGAGATGTACACGGTTGTTTTCATTAACACGGTTGTGTAAGCGTTATGCGTGTGTCTGTTGACAATGAGCTGAATATCTCGAGCCATTGATGTTAAGTTTTAAGGGCCCAGACATGTATACTGAGACACATTTTTCAAATCCATCCTATATCAAAATGGTTAAGGCTATCACAGTTTTAAGACTTAAAAGAAGTGAATAAAGTATCAACAATTTATTAAACCATCTATACAATCATATACAATTTTCAACCTATAATACAAATTTTTATTACAAGGACCTACAAAAATATAAATAAAACCACACATCATACATTAATAAAAAAAATAAAAAAGTTTGTATGTGTATAATTTGTATACTGCTGAAATGTAAAAGTCAATTTCTTGCCCTCAAAAAAAGACACTCGTTAAACTGAGATATATTTAATTATTAAAAGTTCTTGGTTATACAATATGGAAAAAAAAATAATAATTATAGCATTCTGGAATGATTTTAATATTTTTGCACTAAATTTCAAGGGTTATAATAATATGATTTTTTGATAAATGTTTTATCAGCATAAAAAGGGTTAATGAGAAGTTTTCAAACAGAATTTCCTCTTGTTTTTTCAGGTAGGTACGTATTTTGGTTTGCAGAGAAAATTACTTCTTACTCATTACACTTCTTGCAACATTTTTGTGCATGAGAATGTACATTCAAAATATAAACAGTTACTTTGGGTTATTTCATGATAGTAAAAGATTTACAAAATGAAGTACATGCATTACTTTTTTAATTAATAATTTATCTATTACACTTGAATATTTGGAATCTGTATTGCTTGGGGCCAAGAGACAATTGGAAAGTACACAATTTCATAATTATGGTGACAGACAGGAGACTTAAAGAAACAGTGAGAAACGTACTCACGTTCTGAAATTTAGCTCGCATCAAGACTATCTCAGAGAGGGGGTGCCGGGAGAAGCTGACAAGGTTATGGGAGCACTGGAGAAGTCTACAAAAAAGTCGGGACAGGGCTGCAAAGGACAAGGTTGAAAACTTCAAGTCTCAACTTGACCTGTTGTGGGACATCGGAGCACCGGACGCCGTAGAGGACATCAAGAAGAACCGGCTGCTTACACCGGCCGACAAACAACAAGACATCGCCTTCTATCAAGACCAACGCGGAGAAAGAAAAGCGTTCATGAGTGGTAACGATAAGATTTTTGCCGCTAAGAAGAGAAAGCAGGAGGAACGAGTCGAGAAGCAAAGGTCGAAACAGGAAGGTTCGCAGCCTGTGAACCAAGCAGCAGTGATTCGAGACCTCAAACCTCTGTGGTGGCTGACACCCCAACGGAAGTAGAAATGGAGAAAAAGGACACAGCGATACAACCTGGCAGGTACACATCAAAGCACCCTTATGTGACGGTTCAGCTTCCACGTCGCATTCTCCAAGAGCCAGCATTAAAGGAACTCGCTGACCGTCTTCGGATATCCAATAACGAAGTAAGTGTATCCATAAATGTGTTTGGAATGTTTGAAATTTCTGTTAATTATTTGATAAGCACTTAAACAGTCGACATTTTCTACTGACACCCTTGCCTGCTTTTGCTCGCAGATAGTTCGGTGGTCGCAGCAGTGCTGCGCTCTGCTAACCCGCCAGGCGATCTGTCTGAGTTCCGGATCTCGAGAGAGACGGGCACGAGCTTCACACCGTCGTCAGGTAACTGCCGCACAAAGGGAAGCCTTCACGCCTCCACCACATGCAGTGGTGCACTGGGATGGTAAGCTGGTTAAGGTGAGAACACGTTTAGGTACTACATTAATATTTTACCAAAGCCTAGACTATTGTAATATATTGTTAGAAATGTATCAAATCATTAACAAAAAGCTTGGAGAAAAAGGCAGCCTTGATAATTCTTCATTATCTGTCTGAATTTTTATATTTCTCTTATTTCAGAACGTTGTGGGAGAAGAAGAACACCGACAGGCCATCTTCATCTCAGGGCGCGGCCATGAGGAAGGGAAGCTGCTTGCTGCCTTGCCAGTGAAGGACGGCACTGGCCTGACCCAGGCACGCGCAACAGCTCGTGCTATCGAGGACTGGAGCTGCGCTTCAAACGTCAAGGCACTGTGCTTTGATACAACGTCGTCCAACACAGGGCGAGTCCAAGGTGCGGTTGTCCATCTGGAGGCGCTGCTGGAAAAACAGCTGTTGAGGCTTGGGTGCAGACACCACGTCATGGAACTGGTGGTGAGAGCCGCTGCCAGCAACATCTTCGACAAAACATCGGCCCCTACGGACCCTCTCTTCCAGACTCTTAAGAAAAGGTGGAGTCGACTAGATCACTCTCAGTATCTCAGGCTGGACATTGCAAATCTACCAGAATCTGACTGGCTCAGTCACCTCCGACACAGGACCGTTAGCTACCTGCTGACCGTCACAGAATGGGCCAGAGAGGATTACCGAGAAGCGGCAGAACTAACGCTCCTCGTCCTCGGTGTGAATCCTCCGCGCGGCACGCACTTTCTGCGTCCTGGCGCATGTCACCACGCTCGCTGGATGGATGGCGAAGATCATATACTACCTCAAGATCTACATGTTTAGCCACCAGCTAGAGCTCAGCAGTGACCTGTGCGTCAAGCTGCAGAGGATGGCGATCTTTGTGTCTCTGCTGTACACACCGGCGTGGCTGAAATCACCAGTAGCCGAGGATGCGCCTGTGAATGACCTGCAACTGCATCACGAACTCCTCCGCTACAGGGCCGTGGACTGTGAGGTGGCTGATGCGGCGCTGGCGGTCGCGAGCCGCCACCTGTGGTATATAAGGCCACAGACCGTCGTTCTGTCGCTGTGCAGCGAGAAGTTGAGTGCGGCAGAGAAAAAGGAGATGGCGACCAAATTGAGCTGCCTAGAAGAAACGAACGACTACGCCAACGACAACTTGGTCATCCAACAGACTACACGGCTTTCCGACCTGATAGATGAACGTTCATGGATGATCTTCAAGGAGCATCATGTGTGCGGCACAGCATGGCTGATGTCACCAGTGGAAGACTGGGAGAAAAACGAAGAGTTCATGAAGCTGAAAGATTTCTCCAGAAGCCTGAAGGTAACCAATGACGTGGCCGAAAGGGGAATAAAGCTTATGCAGGACTTCATTGGTTCAGTCACGAAGGATGAGCAGCAGCTGCAGGATGTCATGCAACTTGTGGAAAAGCACAGGAAGCAGATGAGTGGCTTCAGCAAGTCTGCTCTGATGCAACTGTGAGAGTTGAATAGAGGGGGGATTGAACTTTCAAATTGCATCTCCTCCTAGAGTTATTGACCTATTTCAATGATGTTTGTTTTTTTAAGAGGGAAATATATCATGGAAAAGACTGTGACGGCAAAATATTGATATGTGTTTTCGAATAAATGGAAAAGTCAAAATTATGAATATTTTGGAATCTGGTTCCCTTAACGCAGGTAAAGCCTTTGACCTGAACTAGAAGGTCAACTAAGAGGTGCATGCAATCGAATTAGGTGTCAATGGAAAGCTGAATAGCTGCTCTAGCCAGCCATTAGGGTTAGGTAGTGAAAAGCAGCACAATTGCTGATCTATAAAAGAAAAGCTTGTGTTTTGACGTTTTTTCGCAAAAGTTCATTTTTTATATTTGGATTCGCGACCCCTAGAACATGTTGGATTTCATTAATTCTGGCACCAATGAATTTAGGAGTAACGAAATAATGGGAAAAAACACCCCCACCCACAATTTTCTAAAATTGGGAAAAATGAGCAACCCTGATGTGTAACTGTATAAAAACAATAATTATATTATATATATATATATATATATATATATATATATATATATATATATATATATATATATATATATATATATATATATATATATATATATATATATATATATATATATACCAAAAATACAGTACATATTATCCTGACCATTGGGGCTAGTTATACAGACTTTTTCCTGTGAAAATGCCATAATTTTGAGCAACATATTACTGTACTCACTTTGTACTCAAATGTACAACACTGAAGGATTAAAATAATCACTTGTGCAAACTATGTGATGTTTTTAATTAATTGCTATATTGCAAGGATTCCAGCAATGCAAGTTATATTCTGCTAAGTTAAGTGACATTTCATACGAGAAAATCTTTAGGCCTAAACTACCTTCACCCTCTAAATTCTTATTACCTTTTGGCTGGTAGTTGAGGTGTTGACAGCCAGATTACCAAGTGCATAGTTATCAGTCAAACAGAGAGAGTTTAAGTTTTTCACTTATAAAATGTAACGGACTTAGCAGAATATAACTTGCATTGCTGGAAATCTTGCAAGATAGTAATTAGGGTATAAACATCCCATAGTTTGCACTAGACATAAAATTTTTAGTAATTAGTACATATGAAAACAGGTTTGTCCTTACAACAATTATTTCTTTTACTTTTTTCACAATATGTATTTAGGATGGTGTGTTCATGTAAACGAGTAAAAATAAATACAGAAAGTTATATCTATCTACCCAAAAATACAAATTGAAAAACAACCATAACATCTCACAGCTTTGCCCAGTAGTCTGGTGGTTGCAGTGACAAGTCTAACCTGCCTACAATGCCATGATTAATCATTATTAGCATTATTATATCAATAAACACTAATACTGACAGTAAGTCCAGAGAAATATGGCAGGGAGGGGGGAGAGTTAAGAGCAGACGACGCTCAACTAGCCAGGCGTACAATGGAAATACGTAATCTTGTAGTCTAATTTTAAAACAGTGATACACAAAGAATATGAATCATGCTTTTACCTACGATAACATAATATGAAACATTGTATCACTGCTAGTGAATAAAATATTCCCACAAATAACAAGTGACAACTGTTTATGTTTCCCACCTCCTTGGGCACCTGCGTGACTTACCAGTCAACTATGTAACAATGTCATTTTTTTTTGTTTTTTGAGTAGATTGTGTCATATTTAGAGAAATATAGAAAGGGTGGAGGGAGGGAGGGGAGTGACCTTTTGATAGTCGGCGCCGAAGGTTTAGTGATGTATTTATTTGTTTATGTCCTTTAGCTTGAGTTTATGCTTTTTGTTTATAAAATGTCACAAAAGTGACCAGGGAGAATATAATTTGCATTGCTGGAATTCTTATAAGATAGTGATTAATTTGAATATAAACATGCTATTGTTTGCACTAGACAAAAATTGTAGTAATCACTTAGTACATTATTTTGAGTAAATGTACAGTACAGCTTTGCCCTTAGGACAGTGTAGCGTGCCCAGAGGAACATTAGACGCAAAATTTTAAATATGATGCGCCAGATTGACTCCCACAAAATAGGAAAGATTCGCTTTAAATTCAAACATTGTCCTTGATTGTGGGTGTCGCTTTAAATCAATAATTTTAAATTGAATTGCTATAAATCGACGTTCTACTGTTTAAAAATTTTAGATCGGCTACGTGATGGAGAGCGTGTAGCAACGCATGCCCGCAAGAACTCTGTAAATGAATCCACCATACACACAATTTATAGTTGCGAGGACAAAAAATGTGCAAGTGTGAAAGCATCTGCTTCTCTTAGTGCTAAGGTGGCCCAAGTACCAAGGAGGGATTAGTACTTGAAAAAAAAAAGGAAAACTATTGTATGTTTGGATATCGTCATCATAGTTACACGACAATCATCTAACCATGGATTGGTGAGTACAGTAATATGATTTTATAATGCTTATCATTAATATGTTTAATTGTTTATTGTATGTTAGCTCTATTATTATCATAATTGTGCATTATGTAAATGTTTAAAAGGTATGCATTTCATGTGATAGAGAAAATAAACGGCCACAATTCGCCACCCCATTTTCCCCATAGGAAGTTAAGTTTGCCCAACACACCATTTTCGAGGGTTTACTCTGTGTGTGTATATCCACTACTGCACCCAGTATCATCACTTCTGTGTTTGTTCTGATACATTTTAAGGATAGAACACCTGGTTAGAATCCACAATGCTTGATGAGCAACTAAAAAGTAATGGAGGTAGTACAAGCATACCACCAGCTGACCGATTTAGGCTAGGTCAGCTGATGAGTTTTGGAGGGAATTTTGAGTTTTAAAATACTTCCAAAATTTTGTTATTTCCAACAATTGGTTATAGAATTCCGGATACTCAAGTGTATTAGTTACAATATCTGTATCAATTTAACTAATTCCTGCTGGCAATAATTCAAGTGCTGTACAACAATGTGTTTAATACTCAAATAATAATAATACAAAATAAAATTTTAAGTTTCTACAAATGGTAACTTTATTTCTAGGCTACCATCTCTCTCTCAACTAACAGTTTCAGATTTTTCTGGAGGAGCAGATGCTTCTTCTACAGCAGCTATGACAGCAGCGCTGAACATTGTTTTTTTATCCTCATGGGAACTCCGCCATGAAACCTGGAATAAAATTATAGTGAATTTCATGAATAAATTTAATAAATATTTCTATATGACTCATCAATGATATCAATCTCTCTACACAATGTTACATATTGTAGCACTAACTAGCAAGGAAAACACAACATATTTCTGAGCCATATTTGTTAATTACTACTGTACCTTTATATATAGATGTCAAAGATTAAATAACTATACTTCCACAATTTATTGAAGAAATCTGATGATAAGGTGTTACTAACTTCAAAACACTCAACAGAATATGGATTTTACAAAATTTAACACGAGATAAATCTGTACAATCCATGGGAAATAAAAATTGTTGGAACACATGAATGATTAATTTTAATATCCTTAGCCCATTCAGTCAGAGGACACACCTGATACACACTAGAACACCAAGCTGTGCACCAGACGATCTTCAAACACCAAGCAGTACACTGGAGGACGTACCTGGAACACCCTTATGAAATACTGCCCAGTGTCACTGGTGGAACCCTGTGATATCCCACTTGTCATACTATCATGACACTGATATCCCTCGTCTTCTTATCACTATTTTGTTTTTAATGTGTGTTAGGGTGAGTATTGAGGTGGTGTGGTGGGTAACTATGGAAGTAGTGGTGTGTACGATGATTATTGTTGTGAGATGATGAGTAGTGAGGTGTCGTGGGGGGTGATTATGTTGGCGGTGTGGCAGGGTAATTATGATGGTGTGCGAGAGTGACTGTTGTAATAATGTAGTGATAATGTTAATAATCATGTGTTTGTAATGTATAATTGACTAAACATTCATACGACAAGAATTGATGAGAAGTATTACAAGAAAATGAGAAATTTGAGGTAGTTCACAGTACATTTTCTTTAATTTCATTACACAAACAATATATTAGGAAAGGAAATAGATAAAAAGCATTTAATCTCTTTACAGTCATTAATATTGTAAATACTGTATATGTTGTAATTACTCACTTAGAAATAAAAGAGGGACAATACAACAGTAAGCATAATTAGGTTTATAACACAGAAATTAACAGTATAAGTAAAATATGATAACTCTGAGATGGGGTTTAGGTACATGTGATATCTCAGCTATACTGAGCACTGTTACAGAGCCTATTGGGTACCATAAGGTAGGATTATTCAGCAACATGACACATTTTTCAAGTGGATAATGCAATTGCTGCAAATCAGCTCTGTACCCAATCACATCAGCAGCCTTTCAAGGTATCTAGCAAGGTGGTCATCATTATTATTACTGTTTTATGGCTATTTTCCACACTTGGATATTTACCTGATAGCAGCCTCTCTTGTCAGTTCTTACCTCTGAGGTCATTTCTCACAATTCCTCCCCATGTCATTCTTGGCCTAACTCTTGCTCTCCTCTCCTCCACATGTGCTCATACATCTCTTGACCCAAGTAGTCTCCTCCATTTTCTCCACATAACTTAACATTCTCAACCTACTTCTTTGCAAGGCCTTGCTAATGCTCTCAATACCCAGCTGCCCTCTTAGCTCTGAACAGGGACTCTTTATCTCTCAATATGTTATACATCCCATTCACCATTGTCATTTCGACTCACTTAAGAAGAGCGTCGGGTTGAAGCACGAAATTTTTTAATAATTGATTAATCAATATAAATTCCTGTTAGCAGTTAAGGACACCAACTACACTGTTGCTATACCCCTGAATCAGTTCTGTTTAATCCCCGATTTTTCCCTTATATTCTCATCAATTATCATAATTCTACTTCTCCATAAATTCTTGCTAGACGTTAAAATTTATGTAGAGGATAAGTAATTTACACCTCTTGAATGTGCCATATAGATATTTATGATTATTGCTTCTGTTTTGGGTGCATGAATTTTTTCCTAACTTAAATTTTTTTCCTCCACATATTTATAAAGATAAATCAGCAAATAATAAACCAAGCCAGGTATATAGAAAATCCATATGCTCAGCTATGCACAATATGTTATTCTACTACTTAGTTTTCGTTTTATTAGAATTGGCCCATAAATGGTCGAGCCTTATGAATTTGAAGGTTAGAAAAACTCGTTTTGAGATACGGGCCGATAAGAGTGGCTTGAAAGCAACACATGGTTTAACCTCACTCTCGTTTCTTTCATGGGTAACTGAGGAATACAAGCAGCCTCAGACTCTCGTCCTGCAGCTAGCTAGCTGAGAGAGGTGCTAGATACTGATTTTTACTAAGTGATTGGTAGTACTATACTTTACACCAAAATATTATAAATACTTTTCTACAGCATTTGCTACTTAAACAGAAGGGCCCTCTATATGAAGGGGGTAGAACAACCATGCATAGCTACATAAATCTTACAAATTATGCAATCAAAATACGTCGGCAGATAGCCATAAACTATTTTCAGCTGGACGCTCCCCTTAAGCCTACATACAGTATATCATCATTCACTGCCATACATCATGCTCTTACTGCCAATTGCAACCTCTGACACTTGCTATGAGTTAGCTTCAGCACCACCTCCAACACTGACCATGTGAGCCAGGAAGCAGAACTCATCAACACAATCAAGAGAGATATTCCCAATGTCAAGCTTTTCTAGCAACATCCTGTGGTCTTCCATTCACTACACATTATTGAATTACAGCTAACACCTTTCTTACAGAAGGCACATTACCATTCTCCAGTTTTCACCACAGGTTCTTCACCCATGACATTAAGCATTCCTTTAGTTTAAGCCAAATTCTTTCTAATACACTTTTAACTTTGTTCCCTCCTTCCATTTCTTAAATTTCTCCACTATCTCTTCATATTATCTGCTTTCAGCATTAAAACATCCCTTGTCAGCATACAACTACTTCCAGAAAACATCAGTCCTAAACTCTCACTACAGTGCCTCCAATATCAAGGCAACATATACTGCTACTGGATAATGCATATTATTTGTTGGTAAATTACCTTCATTCTGTACTTTTAATAATGCAAAATAGCATATGTGTTCAACTGTGTTTCATTATGCTCTTACTTGAGAGTAAAGATTAACAGGATCATAAGAATTGTTTTGAGTGTACAAGGTGGGATTTGGTGGTGAGAGCCTTGACAGGGCGCATAATTTTAATTATTTAGTAAAATATTAAGGTAAGTTTCAAGTGCTCCCCCCCGGCCAGAAAAGTCATGCTCATGCAAGATGAAGGCAAATGCCTCCATACAAGGTGCAGTTTGCGAAATAAAAAGAGTCCCTCACACATATTTATGTATGAGAGTGAAACATGGGTGTACAGCAAAAAAATAATAAACAAAGAGCATACCATAATATGACAATTCTAAAAGGCTTGTTAAAGAAGAAGAATGGAAAGGTAAAACAAGTAATTGAGAGATGTAAGGATAAGAGCAGATGAAGAAATGAAGCTCGGAGTATGTGAAGAGAATGAATGCGAGACAAGTACTGTATAAGGAGTGGGTGTATGCATGTACAGAATATACCACTAGTAGACGGATGTGACAGAGGAGACAAAGTGAACTGGAAGGAAAGTATGAAGGAACTTATGGTTATGAAAGTTATTAAGGGTGAAAGTGAAGGACATGTTACTATATTGTGGTACAGGTTGTACCTCTCTAGTCCGGCATTCTGTGGTCCGGAACGATTTTAGTTTGTCCAATAGATAGATTGGCAGCTTTTTTTTAACTTATCTGAATTATTATTATTATTACAGTAGTATTAAATTTTTGCCCCTCAGGCCCCAATGTGGGTCAGTGGCCTATGCCCGGGTGGGCTAATCCCTTTAAAAAAAAAAAAAAAAAGTCGCGGGAAATTAAGGTTTGTTTACATCCGGCAGTTCGGCTGCTCTCTCTCTCTGCTTGTCTATACAGAGTACAACATTTAACCCTTCAATATATATGAGCAGTAAATAAGTGTTGCTTTCATATTCTTATGTAGAGTAATGACGATATGTTTTCACATGTGCGCACTTACATACGCGCAGTCTAGGCGCAGTCTCACTTTTTTTTTTACTATTAATGGTTAGCTACTATATTGTTCCATTTATTAACATTAAATAACATTACAGGTACTTCAAACCACCATATTAATTTTTTTACATTAATTTTACTACAGCTAAAATCAGGGTCTTATTTTCTTCAGTTTTATATGTAGAACCAATCAATCACTGATTTCGTAAGCTTTAACATAAACAATGCCGGCAGCCGTCTCGTCTCCTCTAATATTCCACGTATTATTAATAAATTGTATTGTTAATTTTGCACACACAAACATTAATTCAATAAAAACAAATTCAGAAACATTAATTAAAATATATATGAACAGTAAATAAGTGTTGCTTTCATATTCTTATGTAAAGTAATGACGATATGTTTTCACGTGTGCGCACTTACATAAGCGATCTCTCTTTTTTTCTTTACCATTATCGTTAGCTACTTCTATTGTTCCATTTATTAACATTAAATAACATTACTTAAAACAACCATACTAGTTTTACTACAGCTACAACCATGGTTTTATTTTCTTCAGTTTTATATGTAGAACCAGTCAGTTACTGGTTTTGTAATCAACGAAAACAATGCTGTGTCATTTCCTCGTGTGTTTTAATATTCTACGTATTATTAATGAATTGTACTGCTCATTTTGCACACATAAACATTAACTCAATAAAAAAGACATTCAGTAATAAACAATAATGAATCTTTTGTACATAAGAGAAATGACGCTGTTTACACGATTATGCACGTCGTCTGCACGTTGGCGGGCCGTTCAAACCCGTCGAAATTCAAGTTTCCGCCATCAAAATTTTTATTTATTTATTTTTTGTGTTCCAATAAAATACGTTAAGAATTAAAAACTCGCGAAATTTGAGAAGCTACTATACAACATTTAACCCTTCAATATGTCTTCAAAGAGACCATGATGCAGAGAAAGTGGTGCTAGTGCTTTCAAGCACAAGTCACTATCTATCCAGGAAAAGGGTGAATTTCCATGGTCCGGCACCGGTCAGGTCCCGAGGTTGCCGGACTAGAGAGGTACAACCTGTAAAAGAATCACTGAAATTATATCATTAAATAGACAGACCTTGTGTTTCTTATGTTGTACGGCTGCATTTGCTCGACGCAGCATAATATCGTCTGTGAAAACACCTTCAAGGGATGCATAGGTTGTCATCTGCCAGTCCAGGGCCAAGTTAGTGATCTCTCTGCCAGACATACCCTTAGTAATTTGGGCTACAGTGGTGCAAGCTTTACTGTAGTCAAACTCTGCTACTTTTAATCTCCTGAAAGTAAATATAAATACATAGATTCATCTGTTCCAGTAGACAAAGAGAATTGGTGACAATAAATGCTGGGAATCTGTTTTCCATGTAAACACAGCCACCCAGTATATACAGTCATGCGCCGGTTAACGTCTAACCGAACAACGTCCGATCGCATATATGTTGGTGCCCCACAAAAAAAAAACACGTGACGCCTGCTGGACCACCACTCCACGACCCCCTGACGGAGACACGATGATCCTCCCCATACTGGTCATATATTATGTGTTAAAGGAATATGCTTCCTTACTTAGGCTTTTTTAAGCATTTGCCTACAGGTGATATGTTAATCTACATCTATTGAGGATAAAATCTTTCACCTACAAATTGACAATAACACATTTGCTGTAATCAGACATATCTAGTTGCCTCAACAATTGCAAGTTGCAATTGGGGTTGCAATTTCAAATTCTGTGGCATTACTAAAAATAGTAAAGTTTCTGGTGCACTCTAAGATTAAGAGAGAAAATAGACTCGTATTACGGGGGACCAAATAAAAAAAGCATAGCTTCATGTTTTGTGGACTACAGTATTAAGCGTACCCGTTTCATCACTTTGTAATAAACCTAGCCATGCCTATGTGTGTTTATGATATTTACCATAACATTATATATATATTTAATGGGTCTTAATGGGAAACTTGGGGTTGGGTCTTGGGTGCCTGAACCAAATAGAATAAATCCCATAGGTTCTGTACTTTCGTTATCGGCGGGGTCCCAATTAGGCGCGATAACCAAGGGATGACTGTACTGTACTGTATATACTTGTGACACTGACCAGTTGCTTCTGGTGTTATGGTACAGGGGTACCAAGTGACAGCACTAGGATCCCGCTTCCTCTATTAAGGAATAAACAATTAAAATTTAAATTGAAAAAAAAAAAACCATTCAAATAAATTACTATCTTACAAGAATCCCTCCAATGTAAGTTATATTCACCCAGGTTGTTTGGGTGGAAAATTATGAGAAGAGCTTAGTCACTCTTAAGTAATGATAAATAAACACGCAGGCAGGCCTTCAGCACCAATTGTCAAATCTTATCTCAAATAAATAAACAAAAACGCCAGACATTCTGTCCCCCCCCCCCTCCCCGCCGTCTTCCCACCACCCTCGTGTTCAAGATAAAAGATTGGTGATTTCTTAAATGTTTATTTTATATAATATCTCAGACTAAAGTTAGGATAATATAATTTGCATTGCTGAAATCCTTGCAAGACAGAGATTAATTTGAATATAAACGTCATATATTTTGCTCAAGATATAAAAAATGTAGTACATTAGTGTACAATACTGTAGTACATTTTATAAAAAGTTTTTCAACTGTATTTTTGGGTAGATTTACATAAATTTCTTCACTTATTTTCATCCATTTACATTCACACACCATACTAAAAGAAATGTAAAATAAATTAGTACAAAGCTGCAGTGCACAAGTACTAATTTGACTACGGTACTAAAATTGTTATGTCTAGTGCGAATTACAACATGTTTATATTCAAATAAATCAGTATCTTACAAGAATCCCAGCTATGTTAATTATATTTTCCTAGGTCATATCACTGGCATTTTAAAATGAGAGAAGCTTAGTATGACTGTTAAATAAACACACAGAGACCTTCGCCTCAAACTTATCACCTCAACCCCCCCTCCCAACCCCTCGCTGGGTGGCGGAGCCGTCAGTCCTCCCCCCCAGCCAGGCTTTTAGGCTTACAGTTTTTATCTTATATAATATCTCGGACTAAAGTTAGGAGATTATGATTTGCATTGCTGGAATCCTTGCAAGACAGCCAATAATTTGAATATAAACGTCATATATTTTGCTCAAGAGATAAAGATTGTTGTACATTAGTGTACAGTACCTTGCCCGCCGCTTGCCGTGTATATTAAGGACTGTACCGCGTAACTCATAATTATCGCGTCTGGACAGGTGCCGCGTAAATGGCCAATCGCGTATAAAATATCCGTGTAAACCCAGACTATACTGTACTTGTTAACCTTGTTCGTTTCGGCGGGTGTTAGTAAGTCGTGGACTCCCTGTACAACTAAATGATGTTGACTGAAACAATGTTAATGGGGGAATTGGTGTATTGTGCAAGTTTGAAAAAATATAATAAGCGGTTCAATAAGTCATAAAAATATTATGCAGTTAATGGGAAAGCTTACCTTTTTCCTTCAGAAGCTGGTAATAGTATATATTTTTCAAAATACAGTCTGACCAGGCGTTCTCGCTCTGCCATGGTAGGCAGAGGAAATTCCACAGGTTCATGAACTCGATCAACCACAGCAAAATCAAGCACCTCTGGAGTGTTAGAAGCCAATACCATCATAAACCTGTAAAGTAATTTTTTTTTATTAAACAAAAACTTCGGTTTTCCTGATGTTATTACAACAAATAAAAGGACCTTATAATTTACAATTCAAGACACAAAGAAATTAACTGTGTAATAGTTCAAACCCATATTCTGATGTTCTTAAATAAATGTTTTAGGTGTACAGGTTATAATGCAATAGTGGAATGGACATTCACCAACTCACATCCAAGAAAGTATTCCGCTGCAATCTGCAGTTACAGCCACACACAAATCAAGTGTAGCAGACCTTGTTATTTCACAATTCAACACAGTACAGTATACTTTGCTTTTGTTATTTCGTGGGATTCTAAATTGATGGCAAATTTTTTTTTTACTTTGGGGTCAAACTCCTTTATTCTGTGGTGTAAGCTCATTTGGCTGCAGACACTTTTTGTTTGTTGCATTTCCTTTATTTCGGTTCTGTTTTGGTAGTTTCACACAAGACGAGGTCAAAGTTGGCCATATTTGATGTAATGTACAAGATATTGTAACCAATTATTTTGTTAAACCCTACAGTACTATGAGCAAGAAGATAAATAAAAATAAATAGATGCTGCTGTATCTAGTGGTATTAAGAAGAAATGGTATGCTATTACTTTTGATGAGACAATTAATCCCTTGAAATTATATAAGAGTAAAACCTAGACTTAACACACCAAATTTTATCTGGGCGCATTCACTGTTCGCTCTGACTCAGAATAAAAGTATTCCGAGTCACCATTATCAATCATGTCAAATTAATCTCCTTTATCAACCACAAATACAGTAAGTCTTTGCTTAACATCATCCCGCTTAACGGTTTCGATACTACGTCGCTAAACTTTAAGAGACCAAAAATTCGTTTAACGTCCCGGTGATCCGAAACTGTCGTTTTGCAGCGTCACGGACTACTTTCTATGATGTATCACCCGCTCTTGTCTGGCAACGTTACACTCTCTCAGCTCGGCTCGCTGCCCTCACACGTGGAATGTCACAGCGTCCCCAAGCGACGCCAAGTCACTCTCTGTTATGAGTTCACATCATTCGTGTGTGCTTAAGTGCTTCTGCTCTAAAACTGTACTCTAACCAATTGAATTGGCTTCCAAGCACCCATCAAGTGCTACTGATACTAGTGTAGTGAAGAGGCAACTTAAGACCATTACCTTTGCTATGAAAATGGATGTATTAACCCAATTTGAAAAAGGGGAACGTGCTATGGACATAGCCGCTGTGCTTGGTCTAACCCCCACAACAGTGCGTACTATCCGGACCAACGCTAACAAGATTAAGGTTAGTGCTGAAAGTGGTTCTTCTCTGAGTGCTACTAAGACAACTCGTTCTAGAAGTACTGTGATAGAGAAGGTGGAAAAGATGCTGGCTATGTGGATGGAGGACCAGAATCAAAGCAAAGTGCCTGTGAGCCTTATGGTTTCCAGCATAAGGCCAGATCCTTGTTTGACGACATAAAGGCAGAAGAGGGTGAAGGATCGAAGGAAGAGACCTTTACGGCCAGCCGAGGCTGGTTTCAGTAATTTAAATGCAGGTATAACTTCCATAATATTAAGATGACTGGTGAAGTTGCCAGTTCAGATACAGTTGCTACCAAGATTTCTGACAAAATTATAATGGATTATCCAGCAAGGAGGCTACACATCGAAGCAAGACTTCAATGTGGATGAGACTAGTCTCTTTTTGGAAGAGGATGCCTGAGAGGACCTATATCAACAAGGATGAGTAAAGAGCGCCAGGTTTTAAAGCGGCAAAAGACCGCTTGACGCTGCTGCTTGGCGTGAACACTGCCGTCGGCTTCAAGCTGAAGGCTATGTTGATTTCTCGAGCTGCCAACCCACTGGCCCTGAAAGGTTACTCTAAGGATCACCTTCCTGTGATCTTCAAGGCAAATAAGAGGGCATGGATAACCGGCGGCATATTTAGCCAGTGGTTAAACGTGTACGCCGTCCCTGCACTGAAGGAATTCTGTGCCAAGGAGAACCTAAACTTCAAAATTCTTCTGATCCTTGACAAGGCTCCAGCTCATCCTCCCAATCTCGACGGCTTGCATGACAGTGAAAGAGTTGTATTCCTGCCTCCCAACATGACAGCACTGATGCAGCCTATGGACCAAGGCATCATCGCCGCATTCAAGGCGTATTATTTATGCAGTACCATGGCCCACCTGCTCAAGGCTACAGATGGAGATAATAAACTACGATCTGAGAATATTGGCAAGGCTTCAACATTCTTCATGCAATTGACAACATTGGCAAGGCATGGGAAGAGGTTTCATAAAGTTGCCTGAATGGTGTGTGGTGTAAACTATGGCCTGAGTGCATCAACAGTTTTACGGGATTCACGGACTTAGTCCCAGCTGTGAATAGGGATATCCTCAGCTTGGCTAGACAGGCAGGCTTTGATGAGCTGGAATCAGAGGATATTGAGGATGTCCTGGCATCCCATACAGAAGAGCTGACCAACGAAGATCTGCAACATTAACAGAACACAGTCCTGTTGAAGACGAGGACGACGGGGAAGAACCTCAACGTAACTTCAATGAGGTTGGCAGAATCGTTGAACATGTTCCAACAAGCAATGCAAATCTTTCTAGTTGACGACCCAAACAGAGAACGTAGCTCAAAGTTTCAACGCAGAGTTGAGGACAGTCTTAGTTGTTACACCAAGATCGATAAGAAGAAGAGTAGCACCAAGCAGTCAACACTGGATTCATTTTTTCGCCGCAGGACGGCAGAAGGAGCTTCTTCAAAACAGCCAGCAGCCGAGAAGCACACATCAATGGAGGAGGAGCAAGCAGTGGCGGAGGAACCCCAGTCACAACAGGAGGAGGAGGAGGCAGCCGCAGTCTAAGTGACTCACCCTCCTCCTCCGCTCCCGCCACACTCCTCTGCTCCCGCCATCCTCCTCCTTCGCTCCACTACCCACCACACACTCACTCCACTATTACTACCTCCGCCCATCAGTGAGTACCAATACAAACTTAGTATTGTAGTTCTATATACTGTATATATACTATTTTCTATAGAAATGGCAATGATTTTTCTGTATACAGTAAGTCCTCGCTTAATGTCGGGGTTAAGTTCCTAAAAACGCGACATTATACAAAACAACGTTAAGTGGATCAATTTTCCCCTTAAGAAATAGATAAAATACGGGAGTTACATTCCCCAGCCTCCCTTTGCCCCATGAAATACATTACAAGTACAGAAAATCATTGCCATTTCTATAGAAAATAATGCATACATATACAACTACTAAGTTTGTATTGATACTCACCAATGGGTGGAGGTGGTAGAGCGAGTGTGTGGTGGGTAGTGAAGCGGAGGAGGCGGATGGCGGGAGGGGAGGAGTATGGAGGGAGCGGAAGAGGAGTATGACGGGAGCGGAGGAGGAGGAGGGTGGGAGCGGAGGAGGGTGGTGAGTCACTGACACTCTGCACCAAGCCGATAGAGCAAAGCGCAGCCAGACGAGAGAGGGTGATGCACAGTAAAATGTAGTCTGTGACAACGCAGAACGGCGTAGTATCGGATCACCAGGACGTTAAACAAATTTTTGGTTTCTAAAGTTTAGCAACGTAGTACCGAAACAATGTTAAGCTGGATGACGTTAACCCTTAGGCCCCGGGTGATGTTCCAAACGTCTTAACAGTTACTCGTTTTTTTAATAGTTTTTGGTTAAAATACTGTTATATTACAATGGTATTCTATTCATACTGTGCTTGATATAATGCATTCACGGAAATGTAATATTTTTGCTGAAATTACGTACGTATTACAGTGGAAAGTGGGATAAAATCGTGACGAAAACAATGACTTTGAAATATAATGCAATATTAACCCCTAAATCGGTTAATTCGGACAATCGGCTAAAACGGACACCCTTCCCCCCTATTAGTCCGAATTAACGAGGGTCGACTGTATATATATATATATATATATATATATATATATATATATACAGTATAGTGATTTAAGGGTAATTTAGGGGAATTTTAGGAGTGTTTCTGACTTTATGCATTTTTGGCTTTACTTTGTATATACTTTTCTGTGAGCTGGAACCAATTACCCAATATTCCATTGAAACAATGGTTTCGGTTAATGAACGACCCTCTGGAACGAATTGAGTTCGTTAACCGAGGGACCACTGTACTGTGGCATCTACAGACAAAAATAGCCCCATAAATGCGAGGAGACTATACAATCCTATTTGTTAAAAAAAAAAGTTAAAGGGAAGCAAGGTAGCCCGCCCGCCCGCCCGCCCGCACGCACGCACTTTATTTTTACAAACACATTACTCAAACATCTTAAACTAGAACATGCATTCACCACTGTACCACTTTGGATATAAGCATAAACATTATCGATTACAGTATTTATTTTACATATCTGACAATACTGCAATCTACCGAGCTCCCAGGAATAGGCCTGGAATACAGTATTTTCATTCTTCCGAAGCCCATATAACTGGTGGTAGAATATGAAGGATAGCCCTGTATTTATATATGGGAATGACACAACACAAATCAGCTGGGCAGCCTGTATATACAGTACAGTATACGGAAATAATGGTGAAGAAAGGGTTAAAACAAGCAGAATAAAGCACCGATTGATTCGGAGATGCACAAGACTTGGCATTAGGCTGGAAAACTTACTTGTCAGTTTGGGTGCCTGTTCGATAGAGGAATGCACTAATCGCCATGCGCAATTCCTCACTGATATTTTCATGGCGTTTGCGTAAAAATCCTTCTGCTTCATCAATGAAGAGAACGAGACCTTTACGTGATGTTACTGCCCAATCAAATACCTGTATAAAAAAACATCTTTAACAAAGAGCTTCATTGTGCAAAGTTTTGGTTGAAGAAATTTGCTTCAACTGTATATTTTGAAATCCACATCTTGAATAATTTTATGGAGGATAAGGGAGAGACTACTTACATCCTTCCTCACTACTGTTAATCTTACACACTACAATATTGCCATTAGACAATGGAGGAAGGGAGAGAGACTGCCTTACATCCTTTCTCACTACCTGTACTGCTAACCCTACACACTTTATAAAGTTATGTAATAAAGTTATGCTACACTTGCACCCATGTCTTCTATCTTGTTACGTGTGTAGGTACATATGTTATGTTTCTTATCATTGGGTTTTGTTTTGTTTGGGGTTATATTATACAGTACTAGTAATTTTCATTGTTCCCTTCACTTACTAGAATATTCTTTTGTTCTCTTTCAGATGCCAAACTACCCTTGGTCAGTTATATGAACAATGAAGCCCAGAAAAAGGTCGACTCTAGTCTTCTTTTACCACAATTTATTGTTCATAACTGAAACCGAGTCATAATGGAGAAGTTCCTGAGGCCGGAACGTCGGGATGCTACGCCGAACTCTCCCACCGCTTCAAAGGAGTGGCGCCATTGGTTCCAGACCTTCAACACGTTCCTCACCTCCATTTCTGCTCTTGAGCCCGACAAGCTAGCCACTCTCTGCAACTTCGTCTCCCCATCTGTGTACGAATACATAGCCAACTGTGTCTCATACGACGCCGCCATCCTGGTTCTGCAAGACTTGTACATAAAGCCGAAGAACGAAGTATTCGCTTGTCATCTACTAGCTACCAGGAGGCAACACTCGGGTGAGAATTTGGACGAATATTTAAAGGAACTTCGTCAGCTCAGCAAGGACTGCAACTTCAAAGCTGTCACAGCAGAGGCGAACAGAGACGAATACAGTATATCCATAACGCTTTTATCAACGGTCTACTATCTCCTATGATGAGACAGCATCTCTTAGAAAACAAGACTCTCGATTTGGCTACAGCGTTCGACCAGGCTCATGGGCTCGATCTGGCTCAAAGAAACTCCGAGTCCTATCTTCGGTCTCAGGCTCCTGTGAACACTGCCGATGTTACTTCACCTGAGCAGCAGGTGTCTGAGGCGGGAAAGGGTGGCGTCTGTTTGCCGCACCGCACAGGAGAATATAAAAAATGGCACAAAATTAAAATTTTCGTTTTTAAAGGATATTTTATATATAAATAATTTTTTAGTAAAAAAAACGCGAATGATCAAAACCTCGATAAAAAACCCGCGAAAAACAAGGGATTACTGTATAGTGAAAAAAAAAAACTACAATAATTTCCACTCATAGGTTGCTGGTGTGTTATCCAGGTTGGATGTGAATAAGGGGCATGGATCGGACGGAATACCCTCTCATGTTCTGATGGAGTGTGCTGAAGCCCTGGCCCCTGTGCTTGCTCGCCTCTTTTGCCTTTGCCTCAAGACTCAAACTTTTCCTTTTTCTTGGGAGCATGCCTTGGTTCAGCCCATCCCAAAGAAGGGTGACCACTGACCATTCTAATCCCTCTAACTATCGCTTCATTGTCCTAACTTCATACCTCTCTAAAATTTTCGAAAATATCTTGAACTCCCATTTTCTCCGTCACCTTGAACGCCTTTCTCTTTTGTCGGATCACCAGTATGGCTTTCGTCAGGCGAGATCTACTGGTGATCTGCTCTCCTACTGCACCCATCTTTGGTCATCCTCTCTTAGGGATTATGGAGAAACTTTTGTCGTGGCCCTCGACATCTCCAAAGCATTTGACAGCGTATGGCACAAGTCTTTGCTATCTAAACTTCCCTCTTTTGGTTTCTCACTCCCACTTTGTTTTCTAATCTCTAGCTTCCTTGAGAACCGACCCATGGCAGTTGTTGTCGAGGGATTGATCTCTCGCTCTTTCTCTACCAAAAGTGGTGTCCCACAGAGTTCTGTTCTTTCACCTACTCTCTTCCTTCTTTTTATCAATAACTGACTTCACACAACTAATTCTATTCATTCTTAAGCTGATGATGCTACTCTTCACTCTTCTTCACATTTTCTCCTTCCTCCTAACTCTCAAACTAAATCTGTTTCTAGAGCTGATATCATTACTTCTATCAATGCAGATCTGTGCAGCATCTCTGAATGGGGAGGTACAAACTTGGTTAAGTTCAATAGTAATAAAACTCAATATTTACCAATTACACTTTGTAAATTAGACGATCTCCCACCAATTACATTTTAGGACACTATCATCCTGCCAAATTCTGAAATAAATATGTTAGGCCTCACCATTTCCTCCAATATGTCCTGGAAATCACACATCCTTAATATAACTAAAGCTGCCTCCCGATAGTTGGGAATGCTGTACAGATGCTGTAGCTACTTCACACCTGAGCAGTTGCTCCAAGTATATAAGGGATATATTCGTCCTAACTTGGAGTACTGCTCTCATATCTGGGGTGGCTCTTCTTCTGTCCAACTATTAGATAGGGTGAAATCAAAGGCATTTCGTCTTATTAACTCTCCTCCTTTAGTCGACAATCTCTCTTCCCTTTCTCTTTGCTGCAATGTTGCTTCACTCTCTCTCTTTTACAGGTACTTTAATGGGCAATGTTCGGTGGATTTGCCATCCTGTGTACCGCCGGCAAGGCCGTAGGCTCATAATACATGTCTTGTCCGCAGTGCCCATCGTTTCTCTGTGGATGTCGGTCACACGAGAATAACCTGTTATAGTACATCCTTCTTTCCTCACACAGCCAAACTGTGGAGTGCTCTGCCTACTTCTGTGTTTCCATACTTATACAATCTGTCTCACCTTAAAAAGCTGGTTTTCTGGCATCTTCGTGGTGTAGATTAACACAGTATAACCTTTTTCTTCTCTATATTCAATTTCTTTGTTCTTTTTTCTTCGCCCCCCAGGCCCTGTTGTGGGCTAATTCCCGTAAAAAAACAAAGCAATGGTTACTGGTGCGAATGAAACTGTTGGAATTCTGGAAGGCATTTAACATCAAAGACTGCCTTGACATTATAAAAATGTCTTGGGATGAAGTGAAACCTTCCACCATGAATGCTTGTTGGCACCAACTTTGGCCTGAAATTGCTCACGATTCAGGGGATTTCCAACCGTTGACAAGGAAACCTCAGAAATTCTGAAATTTGCAAAGGCATTTGGAGGTGAGGGTTTTGATGACATGCAGAAAGAGGAGGTGAATGAACTGGTGGACTCATTTTCAAGAACCAACAAATGAGGAGCTTGAAGAGCTTATAGCAGATGACAGTAAAAGTGATGATGATGCTCAAGTGGAATCTGTAAAACCTAAATTAACAATTAAGGTGACCTCTGAATTCCTCCTGAAAGCAAATGAACTTTTTGACATGAGTTTCAACAAAGATCCAATATTGGAAAGAAGTTTAAAATTCAAAAGGCCCATTGATGATACGGTGAACCCTCGAAGATCTGGACTAAAAGAGGACCGCCTGTCCGAATCTTCCGGCCAATGTACAAAATGTATAAAAACAATAAATAATTATATAAAAAACATCAAAAAATACATTAGATATTATCCTGAGCACTGGGGTTAGTTATACAAACTTTTTCTTGTGAAAAAGCCATAATTTTGAGCAACATATTACTGTACAGTCCTCAAATGTACTACACTAAAGGACTAAAAATGTTATATCTTGAGCAAACTATGTGATGTTTGTACTCAAATTAATCGCCATCTTGCAAGGATTCAAAGAATGTAAGTTACATTCTGCTAAGTTTAGTCTGTGACATTTTATAAGATAAAAACTTTAAGCCTAAGACCACCTTCACCATGGCTGGGAGGATGGGGGAGGGGGTGAGGTGAGATGTTGACAGCGGGTGGAGAAGGTTACTAAGTGAGCCTTTATCAGTTATATAGAAGGAGTTTTTTGCTTATAAAATGTCACTGAATTGACTTGGGAGAATATAACTTACATTGCTGAAATTCTTATAAGATAGTACAGTAATTAATTTGAGTACAAACATCCCATAGTTTGCACTAGACATAATTTTTTTTAGTAATTAACCTAGTACATTTGAGTACAGGTTTGCCCTTTGGACACTTATTTCTTTTACTTTTTTTCACAATATGAATTTAGGATGTAGGATGGTGTGTGCATGTAAATGAGTAAAAATAATGAGGAGTACGTATATATCAACAAATATGAGGTGAAAGTTGCCAGCTGGGAATTAAACCCCCTATTTACATTATTCTTATGGGGAAAATTGCCCCAATATTAGCAGTTTCATTAATTGAAATGACTTTTAGGAATACATCCCTTGCAATAACCGAGGTATTCCTGTATAGACAAACTTTGTTGTCCAGTAACCAAATGACAATACAGAACAGTATTTTTTGTTGTAACTTATTGGTATTATTTTTATATATTCCTCACATTTACTGGTCCTGTATATATTATTTTAAGAAAACTATGGCTATAGGAGGAAAATCCACAAAAAAATGATTTCCTAAATACTCCCTGCTGAAATGGCAGTGCATCATATATGCTATAAATTTCCTTAAATAACATCTGGTCTGCAGTAAAGCCTTGTTATCACTCCCAATATGGGACATGTGACTCAGCTTTTGAAGTAAAAATGACATGTCAAGGCAGAGACAACTGAACACATTTAATCACATGCATCATCAGGCAAGATCTAAAAATATTTTAAATTTGCAAACTTAGATTCTTAAAATAGCAACCAGCACTGTAGAGTGCTGGTTGCTATTTGATCAGACACCAGCTTTAATCACACTTAAAGCTGTCTCCTCCTCATCTTGTTCTAGTGGGTGTGGGGGGGGGGGATGGATATTGCACATTTGGATTAAGCCCCTTTATTGTAGCCAGGGGAGGTAAAGGACAGCCGATCAACTAGTTTCAGAAAGCGATCATAGAAGATATTGGAGGCTAACTGGAAAGGTTCTACTAATCCTTATTAAGTCAAGAGCTACCTGGTAAAGGCCATTATGCCAACAAATATTGAAACATGGACTAGCATACACAGTCAATGATCTTTTTTTTCTCTCATTTCCTTTGGGTTAACCTAACAGCTATTTCTTGAGACAGACAGACCGCTGTCATAATCTGCTGGGGTAAAAAAAAATCTTGATTGTTATCCTTTATACTTTAGTATGTAGTGGCAACCATAAGGTGGGATAACTTACCAAACTTTACGAACAACAGCTATTAACTCCTCAGCAAACTGTGACCACACATCCCCATTTCATGAGCAGAGTTAAGAGAATTAACAGTGTACAAATGAAGTATTCAATATGCTAACCTTGTGAATAGCACCAACTGATTCTCTGCCGAGCAGTGCAATATCTCCTCCAGTCATTATAGCATAGTCCATACCTGAGTGCATTGCAAGTTTCTGAAAACCACAAATACTGTATAAGAATATTATTAATCATTAAATTGGTTCATATGAAGAAAAGACAATATCCTTGATTCACTTGTAGAAAATATTTATCTAAAAAATTTAAATAAATATAACGAGATATATTTTGAAATGTCTAAAAAAATTAAAATTTTGAATTTGAATTGAATTTAAACAGTTTATTTTTAGCCAGAAAAACACAGATACAGAGTGGATAATAATAACAATATTAACATGGCTGAGCCAGTTGAGAACCTGAGCTCTCTTTGAGGCACCTGATATATACTGATGATAATGATGGGAAGTAGAAGTGGGGGTGGAGGAGAAGAGAGAAGAGAAGGAAGTGGGGATGGAGGAGAAATCACCTTTCATGGGACCCATGCTTGATGCAGTCATTTCACCAATAAAATTTTAAGTTCACTAGGTGTAATTCAAGATTATTTTATTTAAATCAACACTGCACTGTGCTATATATTATCAATATGTTAACTAAATTTCAGAATGACCAATAATTTCAATGTAAAAATGCAAAAATATTCATGACCCCAATAAAATAGATGTTCATTCCACTGTCAACAAAGCCAAACTGACGCCTGGTGGCTGAGTCAAGCTGCTGATGGGTGCACAAAAACTAGTTCCCTGTACTGCATATATTATCAATATGTTAACTAAATTTTAAAATGACTATTAATTTTAAAATAAAAAATGCAAAAATATTAAAGAGCACAACTTTCTTGATATTTACTCCACTGGAAACGAATGTAAACATAGAACAGATTACTGAATTGGCAGACTAGCCCATCAGCTGATGCTCACAACAAAACGTGTTGTTCGTAAGGATTTCATTAATCGAAGTTTTGTTCATTAACCAAATTGAAGATCCTTATGGGAGGTAAT
Organism: Homarus americanus; assembly: GCF_018991925.1. Taxonomy (NCBI): domain Eukaryota; kingdom Metazoa; phylum Arthropoda; class Malacostraca; order Decapoda; family Nephropidae; genus Homarus; species Homarus americanus. The sequence goes on from NW_024754704.1 coordinate 199,225, forward strand.
TCGTTAACCGAAATTTCATTAATCGAACCGTTCGTTAACCGAGGGACCACTGTACAGGTAAAATAAATAATTGTCCTGAGGGCAAACACATAAAAGGGAATATAAATTTCTTTGTACACATGTAAAATTGTCCCCCCAAATGTTATTTGCGGGGATTAAGCGATTCACGGCCATTTTGAAAACCTAACCCCCATGAATTTGAAAGGTAAATGTATGCATGTATGTATGTATGTATGTATGTATGTATGTATGTGTGTGTGTAATAATAATAATAATAATAATAATAATAATAATAATAATAATAATAATAATAATAAACGGTTTATTAATAGAGTTGCAGCCGGTGGCTGAAAATATACAGACTTACATTTGATTTGTGTATGTGTGTGTGTGTGTGTGTGTGTTTAATAATAATAATTGAAGGTTTATTGAAAAAGTCGGCAGCCCAAAGGCTGAAAATATACAGTGGACAAAAATGACTTATTATATACAAAGACATGGGGTGGGTGGGTCGTTTAACAAAAGCTTTCATTACTGAAAGAAGAAGGAACAATGATTGAACATAAAAATTATTAGAGTTTACAGTTGATGGCCCAGGCCTGGGCTGGTCATGGAGATACCAGGTAGTGTGGTGTTCCCGTGGTGTAGTAACTCGTCCTCGGGTGTTGAAATGAAGGACCTCACGTGGTCATGGAGACACTGGGTGGTGTGGTGTTCACGTGGTGTAGTAACTCGCCCTCGGGTGTTGAAATGAAGGACCTCACATGGTCATGGAGACACTGGGTGGTGTGGTGTGGTTTTCACGTGGTATAGTAACTCGTCCTCAGGTGTTGATATGAAGGACCTCACGTGATCGTGGGGACAGAGTGTGTGTGTGTGTGTGTCCATAGAGAGACCTAATCAGACAAGAATAAATAGATAGAACAGACAGCAGAGGAGGATCCAGGAATAACAAAAGGAGGGGGTCCAAAAAGTTGTAGATAGGGGAACATGGTGAGCAAAGCTAGCCCACCCCTCCAGATTTTTTTTTGAAATCTGACCGATATCTTGGGCATTTTGAAGCCATGTGCACTTGATATTAGGAGATATTCTGAGGTCAATAGTAATTACTTTTTATAATGAAAAATACCTGAGTACAATACTGCATTAAAGAAAAGTATTGGAATTTTTTGATGAAAAGGGGGGGGGGGTCCAGACGACCCACAGGACTCACCCTGGACAGCCAGGCATGAAGGATGAGGTACTGTGGAGAGCAAATGCGTGTCAACAATGAAGAGACCTTTACCTTTGACCCATGTGACCACCACCCGTCACCCCACTTGGACTTACGCCAGCATGTAGCCCTAACAAGACATGCAGGATTCAATGAAGTGGAGGTGGGAGATGTTGAGGGGTTGCTGGAATCACATAAGGAGGAACTTTCAACAACTGGCTGCTGAGGCAATTGCAGAATGTGAGGATGATATAAATGATCCTGAAGAACCACCACTCTGTGAACTCAAAACAGCTGTTCTGTCTTCAGTTTTGCAAGATATTGAGGGTGGCTTGCAAAAAGTTGGAAAACAACGACTACAACTCTGAGCGCTGTGTGACGATTGTCCAAGAAGTAAAGGCTCGGCCGATACCTTATTCTGAACTCAACGAAAAGAGAAAAGCAGTAACATAGAAAAAGTCAATCAATATTTTGTTTGAGATCAACAAAATACTCCTGCAGAACCAGTGGCATCAACAGGTTGTCCAGCATTTTTTCGTGCACGAGTTCCTCCTCCATCATCTTCCTGACCATCATCGATAGATTGACTCCACCTACAGTGTTTCTCACTTACTGAATGTACAGTACAGTATATGTAACTGCAATCTTTTTTATGTCTTAACACTGCTTTAAAACTGTATTCTTGGCTGATTGTGTCCTGCACAACACAAATTGTAAGAAAAAACAGCAGCTAGCAAGGGAACAACCTTCTACAATGGCAGCAGAATGTTTTCTAGTTGAAATTAAGGAATGAAGGCACTGAAAGGGCAAAAAAGGGGGACTTTGGCAGGAGCACCAGAACAAAAAGTACCTTTAACATATAAACATATATGGTGAGTTCCTCAATTCAGTAGTTCTGCGCGGGTCCTCAGACAAAAGCAATTGCAAAACTCGTGAGGCCATTATACATATTTTAGGCAAAAATATATACAGTACAATATATTATTAAGTAGTTTGGTAAAGGGAAGATTTATTGTAATAATAATTTAAAAGAACATTTGTACTGACCTTGGCAAAGAGGGTCTTGCCTGTGCCTGGTGGTCCATGAAGGAGGATGTTACGGTACATGCCTCTATTGTACTTGGTATTTTTGGTCGCTATGGCAATGTCTCTGAAAATAAGGATAATATCATAAATATTTATAGGTCTAAAAAACTTTTTTAAAATATCAGTACCGGGCATGTTCACTCGGAACTGTCCAGTACAGGGATTGTTTACATCCTGTGCACCAGATCAGCTGACGTTTGTATAGTCACTAGCACAACTATCACTGTGTGGACCTAATGTCCATTAAGTGTTACTTCATGTTTATGTTTATTTATTTATGCTATTTCATATTTATTATATTGTCTTATGCATACATAATGTTGTTATACAGTACATGTGCATATAGTTATTTATATTATGTATTTTGCACACTCCTGGGACTGGCATGAAAATCTCTCAGAGTTTACTCTCTTACGGGGTCCATTACAGTGGAGTCTGCATTTACGCGGTCAATTGAACCCGCGGAGGCCCGCGTAAAACGAGAAACGCGTAAATGAAATAACAGAACATATGGGATTAATTGAAATAGAGACTAGGCCGACCCCCAAACTCCACTTTTTCCGACACAATACCTACGTTGTAGTAAAAATAACATCTTAATTTTATGATGGTATGCACACACAATTAATATTTAAGAGAAATACAGTCGCCCGGTGTCCATTCAAATAATGGACTCAACTCCCTCCCACCCCCCCTCTTCCCACGCTTGCTGGCTCCTCCCTCTCTGAGAAATGTTTGGGTGAAAATGCTAGATTTTAAGGTATAGTAATAAATAATACCTCAGACTAAAGTTTGGATAATATAATTGACATTGCTGAATGCCTTGCAGGACAGGGAATATTTTAAATGTAAACGTCATATATTTTGCACAAAAGATAAAATGTTTGCTAATTTTCATCATCTCCTTACATTACATCTAAAATTTGTATGTCTAATGCAAATGTTAAAATGTTTATATTTTAAATGATCACCATCTTGTAAGGATTCCAGCAATGTAAATTATATATTTTATGAGCTAAAAACACATATTCTCTTCAGTAAATAAACAAATTATACTTCACCCAAGTAAATGATGAAATTTACTGCGTAATTAAAACATTTCATTCTGGCTAGGTGCCGCGTAAATGACCAAACGCGTAAACAAAAACTGCGTAAATCCAGACTGAACTGTATACCTAATCCCAATGAGCTTTAAGGAAATAATATAATACTGTATAATATAATATAATGTAATATAATATAATATAATATAATATAATATAATGTAATATAAAACTAGTGTGCCATATCTTCTACAGAACCCATAATTGGGAACCTTTCCCACAAAAAATTAATTATGGGTAGAAATAGGGTCGCTGCATAAACACAAATTCACATAAAGCAAGTGTCCAGTAAAACCTTGATAAATCGGACTTCAATATATCGGAATTCTGTGGCATTGGAGAGTTTGTGTTGGTGGTGTTGGAGACTGTGTGTTGGTGGTGCTGGAGGGTTTGTGCTTTCTTCTTCTTTTTTAGGGGGATAGCCCACCCGGGCATCGGAGCCTAGTGGGCAAAAAAATAAGAATAAAAAGAAATTCAAAATAGAAAAGGAAAAGGTTATATTTATCTAACCACGAAGATGCCGGAAAACCAGCTTTTTAAAGTGAGACATTGTTTGAATGTGGAAACACAGAAAGCAGAACATTCCACAGTTTGGCTGTGTGACGAAAGAAGGATGTACTATAACGGGTTATTCTAGTGTGACCAACATCCACAGAGAAATGGTGGGCACTGCGGGCAAGACGTGTGTTACGAGCCCATGGCCTCGCCGGCTGTATGCAGGATGCCAAATCCACCGAAAATTGCCTGTTTAAGTACCTGTAAAAGAGAGAGAGTGAAGCAACAATGTGGCATAAAGAAAGGGAAGAAAGATTGTCAAGTAAAGGAGGAGAGTTAATAAGATGAAATGCCTTTGATTCCACCCAATCTAATAGTTGGACAGAAGAAGAGCCAACCCAGATATGAGAACAGTACTCCAAGTTAGGAAGAATGAATCCCTTATATACTTGAAGCCATTGCAGCATCTGTACAGCATTCCCAGCTTTCGAGAGGCAGCTTTAGCAATGTTGAGGATGTCTGGCTTCCCTGACATATTAGAGGAAATGGTGAGACCTAGCATAACTATTTTAATATTTGGCAGAATGATATTGTCCTGAAATGTGATTGGTAGGAAATCATCTGATTTGGAAAGTGTAATTGGTAAATACCGTGTTTTATTACTTTTGAATTTAACCAAGTTTCTACCCCCCCCATTCAGAGATGCTGCACAGATCTGCATTGATATATGTAATGATATCAACTCTAGAAACAGATCTAGTTTGAGAATCAGGGGGAAGGGAAAATGTGAAGAAGAGTAAAGAGTAGAATCATCAGTGTAAGAATGGATAGAATTAGGAAGGAAGAGAGTAGGTGAAAGAACAGAACCCTGTGGGACACCACTATTGGTAGAGAAAGAGCGAGAGGTCGATCCCTTGACAACAACTGCCATGGATCAGTTCTCAAGGAAGCTAGAGATTAGAGAACAAAGTGGGTGAGAGAAACCATAAGAGGGAAGTTTAGAAAGCAAAGACTTGTGCCATACCCTGTCAAATGCTTTGAAGATGTCGAGGGCCACGACGAAAGTTTCTCCATAATCCCTAAGAGAGGATGAACAAAGATGGGTGCAGTAGGAGAGCAGATCACCAGTAGATCTCGCCTGGCGAAAGCCATACTGGTGATCCGACAAAAGAGAAAGGCGCTCAAGGTGACGGAGAAAATGGGAGTTCAAGATATTTTCGAAAATTTTAGAGAGGTATGAAGTTAGGACAATGAAGCGATAGTTAGAGGGATTAGAATGGTCACCCTTCTTTGGGATGGGCTGAAGCAAGGCATGCTCCCAAGAAAAAGGAAAAGTTTGAGTCTTGAGGCAAAGGCAAAAGAGGCGAGCAAGCACAGGGGCCAGAACTTCAGCACACTCCATCAGAACATGAGAGGGTATTCCGTCCGATCCATGCCCCTTATTCACATCCAACCTGGATAACACACCAGCAACCTATGAGTGGAGATTATAAGAAAGTGGATAGGTTCAGTAGAAGGAGCAGGGGTAGGAGGGATAGAGTTGGAAACATCTAAGGTGGAGTTAAAGGAAAATAAGGTGCCAAAGAGATTATAAAAAAAAACTACGCCTTGCGCACGGAGGTTGTGTTGGAGGTTGTGTGTTGGTGGTGTTGGAGGGTATGTGTTGGTGGTGTTGGAGGGTATGTGTTGGTGGTGTTGGAGGGTGTGTGTTGGTGGTGTTGGAGGGTGTGTGTTGGTGGTGTTGGAGGGTGTGTGAGATGGTGTTGGAGGGTGTGTGAGATGGTGTTGGAGGATGTGTTGTGGTGTTGGGGTGTGTGTTGGTGGTGTTGGAGGGTGTGTGTTGGTGGTGTTGGAGGGTGTGTGTTGGTGGTGTTGGAGGGTGTGTGTTGGGTGGTGTTGGAGGGTGTGTGTTGGAGGGTGTGTGTTGGTGGTGTTGGAGGGTGTGTGTGGGTGTGTTGGGGGTGTGTGGTGGTGTTGGGGTGTGTGTTGGGGTTGTGTGTTGGTGTTGGAGGGTGTGTGTTGGTGGTGTTGGAGGGTGTGTGTTGTGGTGGTGTGGAGGGTGTGTGTTGGAGGTGGTGTTGGAGGGTGTGTGTGGTGCTAGAGTGTATGTGTTGGTGGTGCTGAGGGTGTAAGGTCGTGTTGGAGGGCATGTGTTGTGTGGTGTTGAGGGCATGTGTGTTGGTGGGAAATGGAGGTGTATAGAGGGCATGTGTCAGTGGTGCTGGAGAATGTGTTGAGTCGTGTCGGAGGGCATGTGTTGGTGGTGTTGGAGGTGTATAGGGGGCATGTGTCAGTGGTGCTGGAGAATGTGTGTTGGTGGTGTTGGAGGGCATGTGTGTTGGTGGTGTTGGAGGGTGTATAGAGGGCATGTGTCAGTGGTGCTGGAGAATGTGTGTTGGTGGTGTTGGAGGGCATGTGTGTTGGTGGTGTTGGAGGGTGTATAAAGGGCATGTGTCAGTGGTGCTGGAGAATGTGTGTTGGTGGTGTTGGAGGGCATGTGTGTTGGTGGTGTTGGAGGGTGTATAGAGGGCATGTGTCAGTGGTGCTGGAGAATGTGTGTTGGTGGTGTTGGAGGGCATGTGTGTTGGTGGTGTTGGAGGGTGTCTTTATTCTAGACATCCTCAGGTCATGAGACCCACTAATCCTACCCAAGTAAGGGTGACCATCAGAAGGTCAGTGTTAAGAGACCAGTAATCCCCCACCCTACCTCCACCTGACATTGAGTCAGGTCAGATCAGGTTTTGGCTAATGGGGATATTACTTTTTTAGTTGACTGAGATGAAGACCTAGAAAGAGCAGTGAACAACAAACCTGGTGGCGGCAGGACACAGACTGAGTGGATGTAAACAAACCTCATACGTTAAACGGCGGGTGCGGAATTTAACGGAATCACGCTCGATTGAGCGGAGTGAAAATAACGGAAACTCAATTTAGCAGAAATTTTATTTATCGAAAAAGGGTGGCATGAATTAGTTCGTTAAATCAAGAAAATACTGCTTTTTTTTTCTTTCTTTTTACACTTTACGGACTGGGGTCTGCCACAATTAGTCCGATTTATCAAGGTTCTACAATTAAATATCATCTTCAACTGTCAGCTGGAGGTAGCAAAGGATTGTGTCTACATGATCCTGGTCTGTTAACCAACACTGTAATTTCAGAATGTAAGTCTGATTAATAAGCCTAGAAGTTGGAGTACTACTGAAACAGGAGGATTATTCAGTAGTGGCCATAACAAAATATATATATATATATATATATATATATATATATATATATATATATATATATATATATATATATATATATATATATATATATATATATATATATATATATATATATATATATATATACATACACACACATACACAGAGGACTCTTACCTCACTCTTTCTTCAACACGAGGATTAAGAACAACACCCTCTAAAATATCTTCAGGTTTCTTTTGAATTTTCTTTATAGTTTGTACTGGATGACGTAAAGCTTCAAATGGACTAAATCTTGATGTCTCACGAACCAGAGAAGGTTTTGCTGTTGACAAAGATATTTCATAAAAAATATATGAGTGATAAAAAGTTACCCATACCAACACTGACATAAAAATATTCTGACATTTAATTACAAACATACACACTTCTTAGCCTTCTTACCTAGTCTGGCTTCCACAAATCTAAATATAATGCCTAATGAGCCTTTGGCAGCAAAATATCCTGCAGTAAGAGCAACTAATCCCCCAACTGCTGCCTGAATCTTGGCTGGCTCACTCAAGAAGGCATTTAAGCCAGTTCCAATTGCTGTACCCGCTGTTCTGTACAAAAGTAAAAATGAAAAATTCAGTGTAAAATAAATTCAGTCTAACATATTTCTTATGTTTTGAATAACAATGAGTTGTGGCATAATACAAGTTGGAAATTCCTATACTGCCTTTGAGACATCAAATACCAATAACATATAACTTTCTGCAAACAGTGGAATACAAAAACCAGACTTACTTTATAGATGACAGGACAGTTTCTCGCTTTTCTATCAATGATTTCAAGGTAGTTTCCCGATCCTCAGCTGCACGTACTCGTATTTGTTCGAGTGTTAAGTCTTGGTTTTCTCGTTCTATCTTTGCTCTGCTTCCCATCTCTGCTTCCAAACGCTTCATGTCATACTTATGCCGCTGTTCAAGTTCATGTTCAACGGTGGCTGATAAAAGTGAAAAGAATATTACCTATCTTAGGTAAAGATTTGAAAAAGGACAACTTAGGTATTCTACTGTATATTGATTTGAATATAGGAATACCTCACTATTAATAACCCCATTTATCTGTAATTTATATTTTAACACCCCTATTCGATATTTGCAAAGCATACCCTGTTCATTCGCAAATGAAAAATTATGATACCCTACGGTAATATTTAAACTGGGTGGGCTAGTCGCAGGTCTCATATTCCATGTAAGGCCCATTTCACACAAGCATTTTTTCTGTGGGTACGGACCTGCACGGTTTGAAATTAATGAAGTTCAACGGGACCATTCACATGGAGCACAAGTCTGAAAATTAACAAGTGGAAGACGCTCACCTCAGCCTGTACCTGTAGAGTACTTCCAAAACACGGTGTGAAAAAATTTGCCAAGCATTCTAGAATTCTTACGCAGGCGCAAGCGTGTGCGCACACACACACACAGTGTTCTTTTGCATTGTTTTATGTTATTGTAATTATTTTATTGCATTATATGGAGTTACCTGTACAGGTAAACCTTTATATATTTGCGATGGGGTTATGTTCCTGAAAACCCAATCGCAGGTCAAAATATCGTAAATCAGGCTCATTATAACACTACTAGAACTACAACACAATTAAACAACCTTCACCACACCATAATGAACAAGTCTGGTCGTCATAACATGTCCCCTTCGAGGCTACGGGGACTCTTTTAATTTAAGGTGGAGTGAAGACAGCAACCTGAGTCCCACACAGAATTTAGGGAGTCTGAGGAGTGGGGACTGGAAGTGCAGACTTTATCTTGGCCTTAAATATGGTGAGCAAAATGCTTGCTCCACCAGGATGGCTGGTGGAGGAATAATGAGGAGTAGCAAGATGTGCCTGCCTCATCCATATGGACCACCACTACAAGAAAAGTCTGAGGACTGAGAATTGGTGACATTGAGTTGTGTGAGGGAACTGAATTCAATACAGTAGGGTCGGGATATATAGCGACTTGATATAACGAATTTTTTATATCGAGGCTACCAAAATTATCAAAATTTTCCTAAATATAGTGATATGTATATTTTTTTCTCACGAGGGAAATCTGACAGGAAAATTTTCAAATTTATCACTACTACCAAAATTATTGAAATTTTACAATATACAGTAGACTCTCAACTTACGTGAGAGTTACGTTCCTGGGACCTCGTGTAAAGATGAGAAACACTCCTAAATCACTATACAGTACATTCATGCGCTGGTTAACGTCCTAGATACGTTCTTGGAAACGTGACGTTAACCGAAATGGACGTTGTCCAATCATCACATAAACTTTGTCTTTATACTTATGTGTAAGTGGAATACTATATACATACATATACACTCTTACTCTTAAATCACTACTGTAATGTGATACAGGTGATTAACTTTTATCTCTTCTGCAAAATACATGATGTTTATATTAAAATTATTCACTGTTTTACAAGGATTCCAGCAATGCTGGGCAGATGGGGGAGAGGGAGGGAGGGAGGGAGGGAGGAGGGAGGGAGGAGGGAGGGAGGGAGGGAGGGAGGGAGGGAGGGAGGGAGGGAGGGAGGGAGGAGGGAGGGAGGAGGAGGGAGGAGGGAGGGAGGGAGGGAGGAGGGAGGAGGAGGGAGGGAGGGAGGGAGGGAGGGAGGGAGCGTGGGGGAGAGGTTAGCAGGAGGCGAGGTAGTACGTTTGACAGTTTGCGCCCAAGGTCTAATGCTTGTTTATTTATCAGTTCTTAAGTGACTAAGCTTCTCTCTTATAAAAAGCCAGTGAAATAACCTGGGTGAATATAATTTACATTGCTGGGATTCTTGTAACATACTGATTAATTTAAATATAAACAACCTATAATTTGCACTAGACAAAACAATTTTAGTACCGTAATCAAATTAGTACATGTGCACTCCAGCTTTGCACTAACGTCATTTATTTCTTTTACGTTTCTTTTAGTATGGTGTGTGCATGTAAATGGATGAAAATAAATGAAGAAATCTATGTAAATCTACCCAAAAATACAGTTGAAAAACTTTTTTATAAAATGTACTACAGTACTGTACACTAATGTACAAAAATTTTTATCTCTTGAGCAAAATATATGACGTTTATATTCAAATTATTGGCTGTCTTGCAAGGATTCCAGCAATGCAAATTATAATCTCCTAACTTTAGTCTGAGATATTATATAAGATAAAAACTGTAAGCCTAAAACCCTGGCTGGGCAGGGGGGGAGGGAGGGAGGGAGGAGAGGAGGGAGGAGGAGGCAGCCAGCAAGCGTGGGTGGGGGAGGGGGGGGGGGGAGGAGGTGATAAGTTTGAGGTGAAGGTCTCTGTGTGTTTATTTTAAAATGCCAGTGAAATGATCTGGGAGAATATAATTAACATTGCTGGAATTCTCACAAGACAGCGACCAATTTGAATATACTGTAAACAAGCTATAATTTGCATTAGACATACAAATTTTAGATCTAATTTAAGAATTTTATTACAGAGACAAAATGTAGAAGAAGAACCTGCACCCCCCAAAAAATATTCAGTGAAACAAATGGCAGAGGCATTTGCTACTATTAATAAGGGGATGCAAACGTTTGACGAAATGGATCAAAATGTTGAGCTTTTTGCAAAAGTTGACAGAATGATCCAAGAAGCACTTGCTTGCTACAAGGAGATTTACAATGAAAAGAAAAGGCAAACTATGCAGTCTAAATTAGACATATATTTTAAGAAGTCCCCCACTGTTGTCTCCTCACGCCCCACCACTGCTGCCTCTTCACTCCCTAAAGATGATCCAATACCTTCAACAAGCAAGTATGTTAACATGTCTGAAGAAAATGAACTTGATGACCCACCCAGCCCTGTCTCCTCCTCTGCTTCATCCAATTAATGTAGTCTCCATGTTTAATAAAAAAATTATTGAGACCCCGTGTACATTCACCTGACTACATTAAAGGTAAGTGCACAATAACACTCTATTCATTTTTCATTATTGATTACTTTTACTGTACAGTATTTCATTTTAGATTTTCTATGTATTATTTTCGCATTTTCGACTTACAAACTGGTCGTCGGTCCCTAACCCCGTCGTAAGTCGGGGAGGGGACTGACTGTATCAAGGGAGAAGAGATATACTAGACTGTACCTAGTAATACAAAAGCATGGAAGCTTTTCTATTGTGGGATTAGCTTCAGAGGGGATCTCCCTAAAGTGAAGGGGAAAAAAATACAAGTAAAACAGTGATATACAAACCTTTCCTCATGGCTTCTTGTTTGGCTACAGATTCTTCTTGCCTCTTTATGTTTTCATCATTCACCCTCTGCTGCTGGACCAACTGGTCATCATACCTGTAGAGTCAAGTATTGTATATCAGTAAAGATTGAATGATTGTGGTACTTACATCCCAGGCAATGCAACAGCTTAAGTCATGTGCTACTAAATTAAAATAAAAGTTTAGAAGGCTAAAAAGAAAGAAAAAAATATGCAAAGGTAAGAAACATAAAAAAACATTGAAATGTTAATAGATAAAACTCAAAGCTTGTGTAGAAGGCTGACTTCCTCCATGAAGGAGAAGATGCCCCCCCCCCACAACACTAAAGAGATATTGTAAGACCCTCCCCTCCCCTGGCACTTGGGAGAGGCGATAACGACAAAGAATTATAAAATTGGGGCACTCCAAGAGATGTTGAACAATCAATGGGACCAGGGAGTCATCACAATGCGGAGGGGATGTTCTCTCCATTAAAAATCCATGAGTCAGCCATGTATGGCCAATGAGGAGGTGGGCCAAAGCAGTCTCACAGCGGCATGACACCCCCTGATATCCCCAGGCACTCAAATCTGGGTAAATGTCGTGGAGGCTGTTTGCTCCAACAGCATCCCACCTGCATTGCCAATTCAAGTGGATGGTAGTTCTTATTGCCAGTTTCATTTCAGAGGCAGGTGGAGGGGAACAACTTGCCACAGGGTAAGAAGTAGATGCTTTCATCACAGCATCAGCACACTCACTCCCCTTCTCCTCCACATGGGCCGGAACTCAGCAAAAACTTACTTTCCGGTCCCGATGTTGGATGAGAAACAGCCACTGTAAAATATTGATAACTAAAGGATTTGGCGATGAGACACTACAGGGTGTAGCTAAGGCCTGGAGAGCACTACAAAAATCACTATAAATTTTAAAATTGTTATGAGGTTTGGTAAAGATAATCTTGAGGGCAAGTAAAATACCAGAAAGCTCTGCAGTAAAAATACATGCCATAGCGGGGAGACTATAATCCAGACAGAAATCGGGAAAGACCACCCCAAAGCCCAACCCTGCATCCGATTAGAGCCGTCAATGTATACAGGAATAGTCCCTCTGTGAGAGGAAACAAGTTGTAAAAAAAAGAGAATGGACCACACAAGGAAGGAGTAGGTCCTTACTTTCATTAAAATACTGACAAACTTGAACTTCACGGAGAATCCACAGATCGGCACTAGTGAGCCACATGGGGCATATCTGAACAGGAGAAAGACAAAGAATTCTCATAACTTCCCTTACCCTGAAGCCAAATGGGTGTGGGAGGCTTGGATGCTAAGTGTAGAGTGGGAACATAGTCTCATCAACTAAACAAGTGTTTGTTACACTGCGAAAGGTGGTGAAGGCGAAACCAACACTAGGCCTTTTAACACTGGTGTTGAATAACAGGGGGCGGCTCACCAGCATCAACCAGTAGACTCGGGATTGGTGAGGACCTAAAGGCACCGGTTGCCAGGCACACCCCAGCATGATGAATAGAGTTCAGTGTATCGAGTCTAGCCTCAGTGGTTGAGGAGTACACCTCACGCCCATAATCCAGTTTGGGTCTAAATAGCATGTGGTAAAGGTGTAGCAGAGTTCCTCAGTCAGCACCTCACAACATATGCTCCAAGACTCTCAATAACTTGAGAGCACGCTGGCAAGACGTTTTGAGGTAACATATAAGTGGCTGCCATATAAGTCGGTTATCGAAGATAATGCCCATAGAGATGTAGATCAGGATCTGTATAAACACCTCGAAGGTGGCAGAAATGCATGACGATGGTCTTCAAGGGAGAAAATCTGAAGCTATGCTCTGTGGTCCAACGAGAAACCTTGTCTAGTGCAATGATATTGATACACCACCTGGAACCGATGCTAATACCCCATTTATTGTGAGGGCGAACAGGGTCACACTCAAGACGCTGCCCTGAGGAACCCCATCCTCATGAATATGTGGTGCTGACATTTCTGTGGCAACGCGGACACTGTAGATGAGATGCTGGCGACCAAAAAAGGCCTCACAGACCAAGAACTCAAGACGAACAAAGCATCTATTGTTGAATGCATCTTCTGGAAGCCAGATTGATAGGGTCAAGGAAGAGCATTGTTCTGCAGGTAGTATACTAATTGCAAATTAAACATCTTTTTCAAACAGCTTGCAGATACAGGAGGTCAGAACTATGGGGTGATATTCTAAAGGGTGAAGACCCTCTTTTCTAGTCTTCTTGAAAGGCAGGACAGTAGCCTCCTGCCATGAGGACAAGAAGGGACCCTCGCACTAGATCCTGTTATATAGCTACAATAGAAAGGTTTGTGCCTCAACTTCTGCGCACATTTCTATACCTGGGACAAGGGAGTTTTTCATTTAGAGACGAGACATAAGAGGAAAAGGACTAGTGGCAGGCTTTCTTTAAGACTCGACGAGCTTGGGCTCTGGACCTTTTGTATTTCACATGATAAAATTCTGTCCTATGATGCCAGTAGCCAACCATAGACTCTGCACCATTCAACAACTGCCTGCCTGCTTCCCTCCGACCACCAAGGAACAGGTCGGCAAGCTACAGGACTAGATGTCTGAGGAATGGAACAGTGACCAGACTATCGGAGGAGGGTAGCTAAGTACAGTGGTCCCTCGCTTAACGAACGGTTCGCTTAACGAAATTTCGGTTAACGAATTACCTCCCAAAAGGATCTTCAATTCCGTTAACGAACAAAACTTCAAATAACGAGATCCTTACGAACAACAAGTTTTGCTGTGAGCTTCAGCTGATGGGGTAGTCTGCCAATTCAGTAATACTGGTCTGCTTACATTCGTTTCCAGTGGAGTAAATATCAAGAAAGTTGTGCTCTTTAATACTTTTGCATTTGTTATATTAAAATTATTAGTAATTTTAAAATTAGTTAACATATTGATAATATATGCAGTACAGGGAACTAGTTTGTTGTGCGTCCATCAGCTGCTTGACTCAGCCACCAGGCGTCAGTTAGGCTTTGTTGACAGTGGAGTGAACATCGATTTTGTTGGTGTCTTGAATATTTTTGCATTTTTACATTGAAATTATTGGTCATTCTGAAATTATTGAACATATTGATACTGTATAAGTTTTCTTATATTTTGACTTACAATGTTTCTTTAGATCAGTGTTATTTAGTTTTGGTTGTTAAAACATTATGTGAGAGCCATATTCTGCTGCATAGGGTATAAGGTGTAAAACTTTTGATGTATTGTGTTAGGATTAGTTGGCAACCGAACCATATTTGTGTGGTGATGGTCACGGGAGAGCAGCGTGAGCCACCGACTGAACCGGACAGCACGGAGAACCAGGAACTCCAGGCCTGGTATACACACGCCGACGTGGGGTACAAGATAGCCACCGAGTTGTGTGTGAAGTAATTGGAGATATTTGGACATGAAAACTTGCTCTGTGAATGTAAATAGTGTAATATAAGTAATTTTTACATGACGAGTTTCCATAAGCCCTTTCTCTTGGTCTGAAAGTCCCGTGACAACTGACAGTTGGGACAAGTGTTTTTTGGTGAAAAGTATAAAAGGAAAAACTTCTTCATGTGTTACGAGCTCACACTATGCAGGGGAAGGGGGCAGCGAGGGATCTCAGCTGCTCTGAGCTGTCAGCCTGTCTCCCGTGTATAGTGAACCGATTGACAAATTTCGTCGTCCAGCAGCCAAATGAGAATATAGTGTTCGTTTCTTTTTATTAGTATTATTTTGATTGATTCCTCACATTAACTGGTAGTATATATTATTTTATCCTATTCCTCACAGGATCTGGTAACTGGCAGGAATTCAGTTTCAGAGTTGGTAACACTGTTCGTAGCGTCAACTGTAGAGCTGGTGGCCAAGGCCATGACATGGTGTGAATCTGGTGTATTTCTACAAAGTATTTCTCATATTATACAAGAGATATATGAAAAACTCAGGATTTCTTACCCCAAAATTCAGGGGTCGAACTCTATATGAGATCAGTTTATACACAAGCATTTTTGGTAAACAAGTTAAATTTTTGGTAAATTTGGGAAGTAACTTTAGCCGTGATGGTTGATGTGTGAAAGAAATCATAATACGAATAGGTCGAGCAAAAACAGCTTTTAATAATCTAAAGGACAAAATAAAAAGAGACATTAACTTCAATTTGAGAAAAGGGCTGCTGAAAGGATATATATGGCAAGGACTGTTGCATGGCTCAGAAACGTGAACACTTTCAGCAGACACCAGAAAGAGGTTGGAAGCCTTTGAAATGTGGCATAATAGGCGTATGTTTAAGAATATGTTACAAGGCCAGAAAAACAAATGAAAAAATACTAAGGTTAGCAAATACTTCAAGAGAAATACTTGAAATATACAGAAAAAGAAAAATGAGATACCTTGGTCATATAACTAGAGATGAGTGGATAATAGCAGAAGTATTAATGGACAAAATTAAGGGTATGAGGGCCAGGGGAAGGCAGAGACTGGGATGTATGAATGAAATTAAAAACTGGGTCCCCAGAGATACAAAATCTTGGAAGACTGGTAAAAACAGCCCAAAAACATTGAAAGTAGAGGACTGTGGTCATCAACCCTCAGATATGAGAACGGTGCTCCGATTGATTGAACGATTGAAATAATGAACCACCCCCAGGTTAAGAACCACTGATTGTAAAGAGTATTGAGTGGCCCTAACCTCAAGTGCTTGGAAACAAGCAGTTTCTGCATGTTAAACAGCTTTATGCAGCAGTCTTACTCCTCAAGGGTTATAATATTGCACATAATGTCATTCTTATTTCACACAAAAAATTTCTCAATCCGATCCTTCAGGTTTATCAATTTATTACACTGTGACTAACCGTTTGCGAGCAAGCTGGTCTTGGTATTGTGCTTTCTGATGATCCAATTTAGACTGTTCTTGCAGTGTTTTCCGCCTCTCTTCCTGTTCAATTCGTTTTCCTTCCGCCTTTGCTCCTTCTATTCGTAACTGAAAGGGAAATATTCAATGAAAACTTCAGATGAACTGTATATACCAGTACAGTAAAGCCTCAAATAACGACGGTAATGTGTCCTCCAATATTGCACTGAATCATTAATTATTATTAAAATAAAGGCGGGGAGGAGGAGATGTATGTGTTGGGGTGTGTGTGTGTGTGTGTTGGGGGGTGTGTTGGTGGGTGTGTTGGTGTGTGTGTGTGTGTGTGTGTGTGTGTGTGTGTGTGGGGGTGGGTGGGTGGGTGGGTGGGTGGGTGGGTGGGTGTGTGTGTGTGTGTGTGTGTGTGTGTGTGGGTGTGTGTGTGTGTGTGTGTGTGTGGGTGGGTGGGTGGGTGTGTGTGTGTGTGTGTGTGTGTGTGTGTGTGTGTGTGTGTGTGTGTGTGTGTCAATGACCTTGTAACAGCACCATTTGCTTTATATAAATATTCACCCAAATGTAGAATACCGAATTTTTCACTAATATATTCATCAATGACTCAGTAGTTGTTCATGTTATACATGCCGAGTCTATAAATTCATCAGGAGTTGAGCGAGGTCAAGTTTACTAATCACAGCAGCCGCCTGCCGGCTTGCACTCCCACACTCATAGAGACAGGAGAGAGATCAGACTCCTCCCACTAGTAACACCTCACTTAAGTATACTCAATACACTTCCCCTGGAAGAGAATTCACAACCGAACTAAGTACCTGTATATATATATATATATATATATATATGTATAATCACTTCAGAAATAAAGCAAAACCAGAATAAGTGTTTACATCAACCCTGCCACTTAAGAGTTCCAAAACTATTATATATATTTGTGGGTGATATATAAAAACAGTTTTCACAACCTGTGCCCTGGTGGGCTAATCCCATAAAAATAAATAAATTAATAAATTAATTCATAAATAAATAAAACAATTACTGGTACAGTACAACAATATCCTGGTCCCTTATAGCCTTGGATAATAAGGAGTAATACTCATATATAAAAAAATATGTGGTGAAGGAGTTGCTGGCTGGGAACACATCCCCCGTATTTACATTAATTCTCTTGGAGATAATTGCCCCAATACTTGCAGTTTCATTAATCGTAATGATTTTAGGAATGCATCTCTTGCGATAACTGGGGAATTCCTGCATTCCTGTAATTCCAAATGATGGGGACTCTATCCTTGCTGATGTAAAGCAAATTCCAAGTTATGATCATCTGCCGAAATCGACGAAGTCAATGCACTTCGTATGCAAGACAATGATAATGAAGCAGCTGATTACAATAATTGGAGTGAATAACAAGAATAAGTACTTGTAGCTTTTAGGTGGATTTCCATCCACCTCAAAATTAAAATAGCAGGTTTATGACCTTGTCACCATGTGAGAATACTTACCTGTGCTATGCACTTTCGATAACTAACTGTTTTTGTATTTCTGAACAAAGTTCATGAAAATTAATTAGAAGGTGTAGAAAGATACAGCCAGAGAAAAGTGCATATACAGTGGTGTAGTTGAGATCATTAGACCTAGACTGGTATCATCGTGCACTAAAAACAGGTTATGCTCTTTATGATTTACTTTATGTACTAACCTCTATTTCCTTCGCAGCTTCTAATAGTTCCTTCTGTTTTGTTACTTCCTGCATTTTTGTTAGTTCAAGAGCATCCTTAGCATACTCTGAAAAACACATCACCTTATATAAAAGTCAGTAACACTTAAAATACAATGATACTGCCTATTTTATACTAACTACCAATAAAGTGAATTAAATATCAGAGTAACTTTCAAAGGGAAATTGTCCACAATAATTGGATATTACTGTATTGAAGAAGTGTACCTGTATAAACATTATTTATCTTTTTTTTTCAGATGTACAGTTTATAATGAAATATTTACAGAAAGGTCTATTTTAAGATGGAAAATGTATCTTGTATATTCCTCAAAGCTTAAAATGTGTCCTGTATAATCCTCAATAATTAAAATGTATACTGTATATTCCTCAAAGTTTAAAATGTGTCCTGTATAATCCTCAATAATTAAAATGTGTCCTGCATAGTCCTCAAAGCTTAAAATGTGTCCTGTATAATCCTCAATAATTAAAATGTGTCCTGTATAATCCTCAATAATTAAAATGTGTCCTGTATAATTCTCATTGAGGACTGTTCGTCACCATGATGGTGATGAACAGTCTCTCTGGCAATGTCGCAGCACCCAACTTGACATTGTCGATGGCGCCGTGTTATATGGACTAAAAATGAAGTATTCATGATGCCTCGTGTTTCATACCAGCTGGATTTGGTAAAATGCTACTGACATCCACATAAGCAGCACGGGCAGTTCCCAAAGAGAGGTTCACGGCGCCATCAGCACGATGAACAGGCTTTGTGTGAAATATCACATAGTCTAGAAGTGCTTTTAGTGCTCTTGTGGTATGGTCGGTAACGCTCCCTGGTTCCCATGCATTAGGTCGAGGGTTCGAGTCCTGGCTGGTGAGGTCGTTGATTATATGTTCGAAGTCCGCATGTTATATGGACTAAAAATAAAGTATATACAGTCATGCGCGGTGTTAACGTCCAACCGAACAACGTCCGATCGCATATACGTCCGTGCCCCCCCCCCCACACCAAAAAAATCCATGACGCCTGCTAAACCACCACCCCACGACCCCCTGATGGAGATACGATGATCCTCCCCATACTGGTCAGATATTATGTGTTAAAGGAATATGCTTCCTTAGGCTTTTTTTAAGCATTTGCCTACAGGTGAAATGTTAACTTACATCTATTGAGGATAAAATCTTTCACCTACAAATTAACAATAACACATTTGCTGTAATCAGACATATCTAGTTGCCTCAATAATTGCAAGTTGCAATTGGGGTTGCAATTTCAAATTCTGTGTCATTACTAAAAATAGTAAAGTTTCTGGTGCACTCTAAGATTAAGAGAGAAAACGGAGGACTCAGGCGTCCTGATGTGACAGAAAATGGACTCGTATTACGGGGGACCAAATAAAAAAAGCATAGCTACATGTTTTGTGGACTACAGTATTAAGCGTACCCGTTTCATCACTTTGTAATAAACCTAGCCATGCCTATGTGTGTTTATGATATTTACCATAACATTATATATATATATATATATATTTTTATTGGGTCTAGATGGTCGTAAAATGGGAAACTTGGGTTGGGTCTTGGGTGCCTGAACCAATTAGAATAAATCCCCTAGGTTCTGTACTTTCGTTATCGGCTGGGTCCCAATTAGGCGCGATAACCAAGGGATGACTGTACTGTATATACTTATGACACTGGCCAGTTGCTTCTGGTGTTATGGTACAGGGGTACCAAGCGACAGCACTATGATCCCGCTTCCTCTATCAAGGAATAAACAATTAAAATTTAAATTGAAAAAAAAATATATATATATTGCACAGCAACAATGGACCTAAGTGCAAACCTGTATTGTACATGTACTAAATGATTATGGTACTAAAATTGTTATGTCTATTGCAAATATAGCTTGTTTATACAGGTATTCAAATAAATTATTATCTTACAAAAATCCCTCCAATGTAAGTTATATTCAACCAGGTCGTTTGGGTGGCAAATTATGAGAAGAGCTTAGTCACTCTTAAGTAATGATAAATAAACACGCAGGCAGGCCTTCAACGCCAACTGTCAAATCTTATTTCAAATAAATAAACAAACAAACGCCAGACATTCTGTCACCTCATCTCCCGCCTCCTCTTCCCACCCTGGTGATTTCTTTATGTTTATTTTATATAATATCTCAGACTTAAGTTAGGATAATATAATTTGCATTGCTGAAATCCTTGCAAGACAGAGATTAATTTGAATATAAGCGTCATATATTTTGCTCGATATAAAAATTGTATTACATTAGTGTACAATACCCAGCACCACGAGAACTCTCACTTTTACGCTTGCCAGCCATTTTAAATGGAATTACAAACAAAAATTTTGTCAGTACACAGCGCGATCACTAACGTCAGGACTCGAAAATACGTAATTTGAAAAATATTTTATACGACTGCGGCGGTCGTAAGTCGAGGAGTACCTGTAAACAGTTAATGCTTGGCGGGCCTTTTGTTTTCACGCATGTGAACAGGAAAAGGAAAAAAAACATTCTCGGATTTCTTACAGCATTTATGTGTCCCTATTCAACATGAGCAAGAGAGCAAGTGATGGTAGTGCTGGTTCAAAAGCTAAAAGAAAGTGCATAAGCGTAGCCGAGAAACTAGATGTGTTAAAACCACATGAAAAGGGTGAGAGATCTGTGGATATTATATGGAGCAAGCAATGAACATATTTTCTGAAGTGGATCCATTAAGAGAACAAAGCATTAAAATTAACAGGGACGTGAAAAATGCAAATGACTTCTACATAAAGATGTATAATGAGAAAAGAAAGCAGTTGTGCAAGGTTCTTTAGACAGCTTTATTATTTGAAAGCCTAAACCATCAACTTCAGCGACACCATCAAATTCAGCATCATAAGCAGCTTCAGCCAGAGTTCTGAGTAAAAATTCACACAATATTCATTGGCTGTCCTTATATTGTTTCATTTATTTTTTTTTTCTACGGGGATTAGCCCACCTGGGCACAGGTCACTGACCCAAATCGGGGCCTAGGGGGCGAAAATGTAATAATAATAATAATAATAATAATAATAATAATAATAATAATAATAATAATAATAAAGAACCATAAAGAAATACAAAAAAAAAATCAAGAGTGAGAAACAATACAGTATACTGTATGTATGTTGTGTTGTCAAGTAAGAGAAACAATTGAGACCCTGCAATTGTGTGTAAATGAGGCAGAAAGTCAGATCAGCAACCTGGGACTTGGTCACATATGGCAGCAGGGTCTACCATTAGACAACACATTATGCTTCCAGTATCTTCCCAGCAGTAGTACCTCCCTACAACCAGTCTTATTTTCTCCAGTTTCTTAAGTAGAACCAGCGACATTCGTCACAGGTATTGTAAACATTAACAAAAACAATACTGTACCGTCTTCTCTCTTGTGAGTTTTAATATTCTACGTATTATTAATGCATTGTTCATTTCGTATATACAGGTATAAATATTAATTCATATTAATTCAATCAACTACATACAGGGTATTCAGAAATAAACAATAATGAATCTTTTGTACATATTCTTAATAAGATAAATGACACTGTTTCCTTGAGGGCGCACGCATACACACACTGGCGTTCCGGTATCACTCTTTTTTTTCTTTAACATCAGTGGTTACTTTTACTGTACAACATTAATTAAAACATACATATTTGTTTTCATTAATTTTACTACAGCAACAGCCAGGGTCTTATTTTCTTCAGTTTCAGACGGATAACTGACATTACGGGTGTAAACACTGACCACAACAATGGCGTCCCATCTCCTCTTGGGTGACCTTATTATTATTGATTTATATTGTATAATGTGCATTCATAATCATTAAAGAATATAATTATCATTTTTCATCAATCTTATTGGTTGGGGGGAAAAGAGGGTAAAAAGCCACACAAAAGATATGATAAGGTCACATTAGGGAACACATCTCATTATTATTGCTTATTTTAATAGTAATTAATGGTTCACGATATGATGATTCACCTTACACTGCAATATTAGAGGACACATTACCGTCGTTATTTGAGGCTTTACTATACAGTACTGTATTTGTTTGTTATTGTTCGGTGGTTGGTTGATACTCTCCCAACATTCACTCAAAATCCAATTATAAAAGTATTTGAGCCCTTGAACAATGAATGCTAAATGTGCATTATGCACCACTAATGGTTGTGGTCACAGAAAGTGGAAAAGTGTTACATTAAAAGTTAAATTACATGTGGTAAAGAGATTTGAAGAAAGACAGTATGCTGTGGATATAGCAAGAGCTCCGACAACTGTACGTAAGAACAATTTGTGGAAATGCAGAAAATATCAAATCATGTGTTAAAAGTGTTACTCCATTATCTGGAACAAAGTTAACTCATAACAGAAGTGGCATTATGGAAAATATGGAAAGAATGCTGAACATGTGGGTCGAGGATCATCAACATCAACAAAACTTTCCGTGTTCGTTGCTCTCCATACAGGAAAAAGCTCTAAGTTTATATAAAACTTTAAAACAAATAGAAGGTGATAGGGCTGAAAGTGAAACATTTGTGGCAAGTTGAGAGAAAATTTTGACCTGAAATGTACCCAAGGAACATAACCCCTATTTATATCATTGCGTCTATGGTAAAACCATTTTCACTTAACGTTGTTTCACTTAAAGTCGTGGTTTTCAGGAACCTAACAAAGAAATTAATGGGGGAATTGGTGTACTGTATTATAGCATTATGAATGTGTGTTCTTGGTTCTGTTACCTTACAATATAATGGAAGAGATCTTGCAAAAGTAAGAAAAATAGTTTATTACACTAAAGACCACACAAACAAATTCCAAGCCTCTTACAACTTGCAAACATGGCTGTACATGAAATTCATGCATAAGCAAATATAAACAGATAGACAGCTTCAAAAATCTATTATTTTTAGCTTTTGCGTTGGATAGTCGAGATCAAAATAAATAAAATGTATTTGGTCAGTCCTTACTGGAAGATTCTAGATCCTTAGCAGCTTTGGCAGCACGTTCTAGAGCAGCTGAGTCAAAACGATAGGCTTCCATAGGACCATTCTTGCCCTTGCCACTATCAGAGTCTCCAGGTCCATCTGCACCCCCTCCACCCACAGCAGTCGGTGGAGGTACAAATTGTGAGAAGTCTTGCGGTCGCTGGTTCATACCAAATAGCCATGACATCTTTAATCTGGAATAAATATTTAAAGCTATAAGCAACATAAAAAAAGGAAAAATAACAAGGACTTACAAGACTATAAATTTCTCATCATTAACTCATTTTCTCTAAACTGAAGGACTGATCCTGAAGTCTTATTTGCCAATAGTCTTGTGATATAGACTGCTTAATAGGGCACCCTGTAACATTGGCTGTTTACTGGAGCACCACGTTATAACTTCCAATCTGGTTTAACCAAATAACCCTACCTCTCCACTACAATGTCAGCCTCTTCTAAGCAAGACTAGATTCACCAAGTGCCCTCTATGGGCTAGGATCTCATGTATGACCTGAGCCTGTTTGAGCCACATATTCAACACCAAGCCTGCAATGGTGGTTGTGTCCACCACAGACCACAGTAGAAACCAAGGCCCAGATTCACTAACTCTGCTGAGATAAGAAGTTCATAACTGCCAGATCTAAAGTCCATATGAATTACCGGAAGGGTGATTCACAAAAGGTTCATTTCGCTGTGATCCCCGTACAAACTCTGGCATTAGTTTGTATAATGCCCGCAAGTGGCACTGGTATGTTTGTTTTCATTTTCCTCTCGGCCAATGACTGCAACTGACACATAATTGAGTAGGTGTAAACCAATCATGTCACAACAACACTAGACCATGTAGGGTGTCCCTTTGACATTTATAATAGAAAATAGATCATGGTACCAGCCACTAAGAGATGCAGGGTGAATTTTTCTGAAGAAGAAATCCATGTACTACAGTACAGTACTCATAAGAGATGTGGCTAGTAGAGAAACATAATTTGAGGCAAAGTAGAGTCAACAATTTTGACAAAACAGGCAAAACAGATGTCCGGGAAGCTGTCACTGGTACCATTAAAGATGTGAGCCAAACTACCAGAGATAGACAGTGAAGAAGTTTTATGACCTTCGTTCACTTATGAAAACGTGTGCAGTACAGAATCAGGATATGGAAAAAAAAAGTGAGATTATGAATGTTTTTCTCATGGCCTTGTTATATTAGCCTACTTACAGCCCAATACAGTATGGTGGTATTGAGACAGACCATTTTGTTGGTACGTATATTGTTTAAAAGTAACAAATGGTCCATCCCATATATACGTACAGTACTGATAAAACTTTGATCAAATATATCTTTTGTTGTAGTGCACTAATAAATACAGGGGGTCCATTAACAGAACAAAGAATTAAAATTTAAATAAATGCATATGACCTCTACATAAAGATGTATAATAAGAAAACAAAGCAGCTGTGCAAGGTTCTTTCGACAGCTTTATTATTTGAAGGCTTAAACCATCAGCTTCAGCTACACCATCAAATGCAGCATCATAAGCAACTTCAACATCAACTTCAGGTTCAGTAACAGTTTCAGCAACAGCTTTATGGAAAGGTACAGCTTCAGCCAGAGTTGAACATACAGCTTCAGCCAGAGTTGAACCTACAGCTTCAGCCAGAGTTGAACCTACAGCTTCAGCCAGAGTTGAACCTACAGCTTCAGCCAGAGTTGAACCTACAGCTTCAGCCAGAGTTGAACCTGATGACTTTGTCATCTGAGTAAAAACTCGCACAATATTCATTGGCTGTCCTTATGTTTTAGACTTTACAACCATTGGCGAGTAGAATTTTTGCTTTACATTCGTAAATGTTATTTAAAACATGTATGAACAGTAAATAAGTGTTGCTTTCATATTCATATGTAGAGAAATGACGATATGTATTCATATATACACACTTACTTTTCATACATTGGTGTTCCCAATCGCCTCGCTTTATTTCTTTACCATTAGTGGTTAGCTACTTCTCGTGTTCCATTTATTAACGTTAAATAACATTACTTAAAACATACATACGGGTATTCATGTTTCTTAAATTAATCTCACTACAGCCACAACCAGGGTTTTATTTTCTTCAGTTTCTTATGTAGAACCATCACCACTCACGAAAAGAATGCCGTCTTGTGTTTTAATATTCTATTTACCTGTATTATTAATGAATTGTATTGTTCATTTTGCATATACAGTACAGTATAAAGATTAATTCAATCAAATACATATTAGTAATAAACAATAAAAATTTTTTGTACATATTCTTAAAAAAATAAATGGCGCGGTATCCTTAAATGCGCACATACAGTATACTGTATATTGGCGTTCCCAATCCATCTCTTTTTTTTCTTTGCCATTAGTGGTTAGCTACTTCTATTAAATAACGTTACTTAAAACATATACAGTATATTAATTTTTTTACATTAATTTTACTACAGCTACAACCAGGGTGTTATTTTCTTCATTTTCTCGTGGAGAACTATCGTCCCGGACTCCCGGCTGTAAACACAAACGAAAACAATGGCGTCCCATCTCCTCTTATGTGACCATATTATTATTCATTTCTATTGTATAAGGTGCATTCAGAAATATTATTTAAAGAACATAGTTTGCAGTTTTCATTAATTGTATTGTTTTGGGGGAAAGAAGGCAAAAAGCCACACAAAAGATATGAAAAGGTCACACTTGGGAATGCATCTCATTATTATTGCTTTATTTTAATGGTAATTAATAATTCGTGATATGATGATTCACCTTACACTGCAATATTGGAGGACACATTAACGTCGTTATGCGAGGCTTTACTGTATAGTGATTTAAGGGCGACTTAGGGATTTTTAGGAGTGTTTCTGACTTTATGCATTTTTTTGGCTTTACTTTGTATGTACTTTTTTGTGAGTTGGAACCAATTACCCAATATCCCAATGAAATAATAGATTCAGTTCACGAAATTTTTGGTTAATGAACGACTGTGGAACCAATTGTGTTCGTTAATCGAGGGACCACTGTACTGAGGACACACCTTGTCAGTGGAATTTACCCATCACGTGCTCTAATTACGTCACCTCACAGCTACGGAATTTTACAGGGAGTGCTCGTTATATAATACATATATATATTAGCCCCAATTTATATAATATTAATGTCCATGAGACAGGGGCTAATACATTAACAAGTGAAAATTTACCAATATACAGGGATGACTGAAACTATAATTTTGGTTATTATTAACGACTGACTCCCCGACGAGTTATTTGTTTTGGTATATTTTCTTCCTCTATATTCATCAGTGAGTATTAATATGATAGTCATTTCTAGTGCAAATGCTTCGTTTGGTAGATATTTAGGCGCTTAAAGTGCTCACTACTTTATCTTCTTGGTGGTAATGCGACAGTTTTAAGTTAAGGTTAGGTTGGGTTAGATAAAAAAAAATTGCACAAACTACGAGTGACCTCCATAAAAGGTTTTACGTTAAGGTTGGGTTGGGTTAAAAAAAAAAAGGCACAAACTACAACAGTGTCCTCTATAAAGCACAAGTGAAATTACAGCATTTTTATAATAGTTTTCTATGCTAAATGGCCAGTGGGTCAGTCGTCAATAATTTCCATAATTTTACCCAAATACAGTATTAACCTACTGTAGACTTTAGTGCATTATATACAAGGGGCCCTCTGAATGCGGGGGTCCTCTGAGAATGCTAGACCAGTGTCATCCCACTTGGATGATCATCTGCTTGATGCGATTTTATCAGTTTTAGTTACAGGATCAGGTAAATATTCGTCCATTAGTTGTCCACAGGTTTTGGTATGATAAGTTTTTTTTTTAATTCTTCAGTGTGTTTTACTCAAATATGACCTTCAATTCTTTTGCAATTTAGCGGCTTTTGCAAAAAATTTACATTTTAATTATTAACAAACTGTCAATTTGCAAAAAATTGGAGGTCAAATTTGAGTAAAACACCAAAAAATAAAAATAAATAAATAAAAAATTCTCATACCAAAGGAACCAACCAACCTACCTAACCTAACCTACAAGGAGGAGGAGGAGGTGAGGAGGAGGTAAGGAGGAGACAACTGACTCTTAAGTGAGGAGTATATCCTCAGGTAAACATGGTGGGGACCTGCAGACAGCCAATGGACGAATATTAACCCATTATCAGGTTAGGTTAGGTTAAATAGCATAAAACACGATCGTCCAAGTGGGAAGTAATCACAGTATTTTTATAGTAGTTCACACAACATTCCTACCCCAAATCTTTTATAAAAAATTTTTGAAATGAACAAACAATACTTTTAGATCTCATGGTGTTCTCCCGACCACAGTAAAGATTCTAATTCGGAATAAGGTAAGATATAACGGTGATTCCCTCATATGGTGAGTCTGGTTACATAAAAACACCGTGAGTTAGGTTAGGTTAGGTCAGGTCGTCCAAAAAATGAGTGAATTTGTAGTAATACACCGGTCATATATTACTAATTGTGGTAAACGATAAATGACCAAGGTCTGTATGTGATCATTTAGTAAGTTATAAACAGTGGAAAAATTGGTTGACATTAAAAACAGACATTATCAGTCAAGTTTCAAAATTAATTATAACTAATTAAAACTTTATTATAAAGAATTAAAACTCTCACGTTAATTGTTTGATGAAACAGAGGAAAAGTAGTATAGCAGAGTACAATGGTAGACAGGGGCCCAGTGTTGTGGTCCAGTAGCAGACGCTCTTGTACCGCACATGTGGTGGGGCAGGAGACAGTCGCCGCCCGCACTATAACCTCACCTTTCATACTGATTTGATTTGATTTCAATTCATGAACTAATATATATATATATATATATATATATATATATATATATATATATATATATATATATATATATATAACCACAAGGAAAAAAAACACGAAGTTCCCAAGCGCTTTCGTGTAATTCACATCTTCAGGGGTGAGTACAGACTAAAGGAGTACAAAACAAGGTGTATATATACAGAGGAGGGTGAGACCAGGTCCACAATGGTCAGGTATTAGGTAATGACCCTACTAATCTTTAAATAGCACACAACGGTTGGTGGTCAGGTCAGATGGTAAGGTGACCCAACCTTCTCACCTGGTTACAAATCATCTTAATTACAAAATTGTCCAGTTTATACATGCCATATATATATATATATATATATATATATATATATATATATATATATATATATATATATATATATATATATATATATATATATAAATATATATTACATTTAACATGGTTATAGCTCCAATAACTCGTTTATTTTCTTTAAATCTTACTCTTAAGTGTGTCAAACGTTAGATGGCGACACTGTTCGGAAGCTCCAACTCTTGTTCAATATTTTCAGGACGCCTGAGCTGTATGAGGCCACGTACACTCATTACTCAAGACGTCACAGGCTCTCACATAACACAGGCCTTCAGCTGGATGAGTCCTCTCTCCCTCAGTAACGAACAGTACACGATCGAGATAACGTGACGGAATGTCTCTGACAGTGGAACAAAGGCCTCTTCATGTACCTCCTCTGGAGGAGGTAGCAGTTGTGTTACAGGATGCACTGTGCATGAATTTTGATGAAGTAGTTGTGTCGGTCGTTGAGTGTCCTGATCTAAGGAACAAGCCATACTGTTTGAAAGGCAGAGGCTTATGTGGATCCCCCAGACTAGGCGACGTAGGTGGTGTACCGAATTTGATACCTGAAGTGAAAATGGACAAAGTGTATGACATCAAGAAATTGGCAGTATCTGTAGACTTGCCAAATGCATTCATAGTGGGAGCAGGAGCTGGCCCACATAACTTTGTTGGAGTCAATAGTGAGCTGATGGCAAACGTTAAGATGGGCGAAAACCCATCAAATGGATCCCTCATTTCAAAGATAGATGCTGCTGGAAATTACAAACTGATGGATTTACCAGATTCTGAAACTAGATGTGCTTTGATGTTGAACATGTTTGCGAGCGAAGGCCAAGCAGGCAAAGTTCTCAAGATATGGGCGAAGAAGCGTACTGGTGACACCAACTTTGTGACCTGCCTGCGACAAGCCCTGGAAAACCATTTCCGTGAGAAACCAGTGGGACTAGGAGGAACATTCCGTTTGGTAAAGGGTCACGCCAAATGTCACGTCATGCCGGACTTTCCCTCGGCACCCCTGACCTGTGATGAGGACGTCAACAAATGGTTATGTTTCTTCGATATGCCGGCGCCCATGGTGTTCCTGTCGACTTTAATCTCGAAAGATCCAGGGCTGGACCTTCGCGTTGAGCATTCTCACGGGTACGGTGACGACTGTGGTGGGCATTACCACTATGACACTACTCCAGACACAGTAGAGTACGAAGCCTTCTATAATGTGGCAGAGTTTATATACCGAGTGGACAGACCTAAAGTCACCCACGACTTTGGTAGAAACTAGATTTTGTTATTTTACTTTACAATTGTAAAATTGTAACTCCAGGAAATTTAGGTTATTTCCTTTCAAGGTTTTCTTTTCATCTTGTGCCCATCCCAGTTTCCTCATTCAGCTGCTGCATTGATTTGGTCGGCGCTGATTTGCATAAAGTCTCTTTTTGTGCTGTTAGGATTTATTGTCTACAGTACATATTTATTGTATAAGCATATTGACTTCAAATTCAGATTATTAAGTGAAGGGAATGATAGATTCACAAATGCATTTGTGCAGTTGGTGGTAAGAGTGCAATTCTTGTTTTCAATTTTGTTTTATATTGTACTATACTGTAAGAGAAATTATTTACCAATTAGTAAAATGCCCTGAATGAAATTACAGCAAATTCGTTCGTGTCTTATTTTCCAGTTATGATATGTTTATTGTTACATTTTAGTACAGCATTAAGCTAATTTTATGGAGTCGTGATTACTTAAATGGTAACATGCAAAATGTCAGCTAACCAGTGCCAGGAATTATGTGTGATGATCATGCTGATCAGAGTACACGTCTCTGCTGGCCATGTATAGTCACGGGTAGACAGTATACATGTAGCCAATAGTAAACAGATTGGACAACTTTGTCGTATTGGTATTTCTAGCATTATTAAATACTTAAAGACAGTCACAGTCATGGGCTCGTGGGCCATGGGTTCGAATCCTGGCGGGTTGAGGTGTTGATTGTATGTAGAAGTCCGCGTGCTTTGTTGGGCTAATGAAATATATATGGATCCTCGTGTTTCGAAGCCGGATTTGGTAAAACGTTACTCTGACCACCTACGTGATACGGGTAGTCCCCATTAGAGGTTCACGGCGCCATAAGCGCGTTGAACAGGCTTTGTGTGAAATATAACAAAGTCTAGGATCGCATTTAGTATCCTGGTGGTCCAGTGGTTAGCGTTCCCTGGTCACAGTCATGGGCTCGTAGCCCGTGGGTTCGAATCCTGGCGGGTTGAGGTATATATATATATATATATATATATATATATATATATATATATATATATATATATATATATATATATATATATATATATATATATATATATATATATGCAAGTAAATCACTGTAGTTGTGCGTGATCCAGGTATATGCTGATAACCACAAGGAAAGAAGAAAACACAAAGTTCCCAAGCGCTTTCGTGTAATTCACATCTTCAGGGGTGAGTGCAAACTAAGGAGAAATACAAAACAAGGTGTATATCTACAGAGGAGGGTGAGATCAGGTCCACAATGGTCAGGTATTAGGTAATGACCCTACTAATCTTTAAAAAGCACCGCAACGGTCGGTAGTCAGGTCAGAGGGTAAGGTGACCCAACCTTCTCACCTGGTTACAAATCATCTTAATTACAAAATTGTCCAGGTCGGATACTTTGAAAGAGGTTTTTCTTAAGGGCTTAAGGGATCAAGGGTTGCAGAGTGGCTTACGTTGGTATTTGTGTGGCCGGCCTGGAATGTCTTATGAGGAATTGGTACAGGTAGCTGCAGAAGAGTCAAAGAAGACGACAAAGCAGACAATTAAGGAAAAGAACCCATCTAAGGGTGTGGTTACAGCTATAAACGAATGTTCGCCCATGGTTAAGGAGGTGAGAAAAACACTAAACCCCCATGGAAGTGTACCTCAAGAGAGAGGGGTGGTGAAGATGCTTGCTGAATTACGAGTAGATATTCAGGCAGTGAAGACAGACCTAGTCCAAATTAAGGGGCCACCGGAAGTTAAACATTTTAACAAGGGAAGGCCACTTCCGTTCCAGGGAGAGTGCTATATATGTGGACAGTGGGGGCACAGGGCGGCCACCTGTTGGCACCGGAACCAAGGTCGAGGGAGAGGAGGTCCACCAAGGTGGGCCTCTCAGCAGCCAAAAAATGGAGTCAAGACCACGGGAGTGTCGGAATTGCTAGAGAGGAGGGAAATGGCCAACCCTTGCTGTGGGAAGCCCACCGGTAGGGGTAGAACAAGTGGGCTGGTCACACAGAGAGTAGCGTAAGGACAGGCTGGTGGGGAAAACCCCTGTCACTGTAGTTAAGATCGGAGGAGTCTTGGTTACATCTCATCTGGATTCTGGTAGTGAGGTGTCTCTTGTCTCAGAGACAGTTTATCGTAGATATTTTGAATCTAGGGGAGTTGGATTACATTCCCCAGAGGGTCTCGTGTTGAAAGCCGCTAATGGTGGGTCAATACCATACCTGGGCTACATGTTGGTGGATGTTGAGATTCTTGAATATAAAATAGAGCAGGTCGGGGTTCTAGTGAGGAAGGGGGAGCAGAGCTCTGCTAGTCAGGCCCCTGGGTTGATAGGGATGAATGTACTTAGACAATGTCGCGAAGTTCTAGTGAAGGATTTTGGTCCCCAATATGTTGACTGTAGTATTATAAAGGGAAACAGATTTTTTTCTAAGTGCTTCCAAGAGATTGAGAGCATCCATCGATGGCAGCAGAAAGACCACGTGGGGTTTGCCTCCTCTACTCGGTGGAAACCAACAAGAATCCCTGCAAACTGCCGCCAGGCAGTCAGTATTTACATCCGAAGCTTACGGAGATGTCCCAAACTTGAAGTCTTGATTGAGCCAATGCAGGTGGGGGAAGGGTGGCTCCCTCCCAACCTCCTTCATATACTACCATTAGGTACGGTAAGGGGGTTGCCACTGTGGCCAATGTGGGTAATTCTTGCATGTGGCTAAAGCGAAACTGGCATGTAGGAGTGGCTCGTGGGGCCGATTTGTGTCCTCAACAAGAAACAGCAGAGGTGAGCTCAAACAGTGTTGAATGGGGGACAGAATGCCCAGCTGATGGGCAGATGCCAGAAAATCTAAGGCAAATAGGGCTGAAGATTGACCTAAAACAAATACCCAGTAGCACACAAGAGAGACTTTGGAGTGTGTTGCGGAAGTACCGCGATGTTTTTCTGGACAGCAAGGGAAAGTTAGGAAGCACTGGGATAATCAAGCATACCATCCCTCTCGTAGATGAGACTCCCATTAGGCAGCCTTTCAGACAGGTTCCTCCCACTCAAATCCAAATGGTTAGGGACCATATCAACCAGCTGTTAGAGCAGGGGGTCATACAGAAAAGCACTAGTCCATATGCAGCCCCAATTGTTCTGGTGAAGAAACGAGATATGTCGCTGCGTTTGTGTGTCGACTATTGGAAACTGAACAAAGCCACTCGTAAGGATGCTTTTCCACTCCCAAGAATTGATGAGTCTCTTGATGCATTGGCAGGAGCAAAGTGGTTTTCAACATTCGATCTAGCCTCAGGATATTATCAGATAGAGATGGATGACAAGGACATCCAAAAGACTGCTTTCTGTACACCATTCGAGCTGTTTGAGCATAAACGCATGCCAATGGGATTATGTAATGCTCCCGGAACATTTCAGCGAGTCACGGAGAGCATCTTTGGCAGCGAGATATTTTCAAACTTGTTGGTGTACCTAGATGACCTCATGATATTCTCAAAGACACTTGATGAGCACATAGAAAGGCTGGAAATGGTGCTCTCTAGGCTAAAGGGACATAACTTGAAACTGAAACCATCCAAATGCAATCTGTTTCAGAGGAAGGTTGCCTATCTTGGATATGTAGTGTCACAGAAGGGAATTGAGACAGACCCTGGTAAGATTGAGGCAGTTAAGCAGTGGCAGGTTCCCACCACCATTAGGGAGCTACGTTCCTTCCTTGGGTTAGCCTCTTTTTACCGACGGTTTGTGCCTGGATTTTCAAAATTAGCTACCCCATTAACTGCCATAACTTCAGGTGCCACCGCCCCAAACCAGTCCATCTGCTCGAGGTGGGCCCAGGTCCATGATGATGCATTCAACCAACTAAATGGCAAGTTAGTCATGGCACCCATTTTGATTTGTGCTGATTTTAGCAAGCCATTTTTCCAAGAGATCGATGCCTGTTTTCAGGGGCTAGGAGCTGTCTTGTCACAAGAGGTAGAAGGCAGAAAATACCCTATTGCCTATGCCAGTAGGGGCTTGAAGGGGTCGGAGAGAAATATGAAGAATTACAGTAGCATGAAGTTAGAGCTGCTAGCTTTGAAGTGGGCCATCACGGAGAAATTCAAAGACTATCTGGCAGGCAGCAAGTTTACTGTACTCACTGACAACAATCCTTTGACTTACTTGGACAAGGCAAAGCTTGGGGCAGTAGAACAGAGATGGGTGGCTGATTTAGCCCGGTTTGATTATCATCTGGAATATCGGGCAGGGAAAGCCAATGGGAATGCAGATGGATTATCCAGAAAGAGCCAAGAGCCAGAACCTGAGGCAGATGACTCCTCCGAGAGGGTTCAAGCTATGGCCATAGATGCTTTCGGGGAGGAGAGTTCCCTTAGTGGTGAGGAGAATGAGACCCCATGCCCAGCTGAGGAAGGAGCAGATAGCCCTCAGGTGACTGGACAGTTAATGTGGCTTCCCAGAATATCTCAGGAAGGTTTGGAGCAATTGCAGGAGCAGGGCAGTAACATTTCATCATGCTGAAAGGGCCTAGAAAGGCACCTAGGAGAAAGTGAATTACAGCAGCTGAGAAAGGGCCAGGATTTTAACAGCCTATGGAAACAGAGAGGGAGATTGCTCATTTGTAACAGATTGCTGTTTAGGAAATGGGAAAGGCCAGGCCAGAAGGAGCTAAAACAACTACACTGTAGTTTTGCCTACTACCTTGAAGGGGGATGGATTCCAGCAACGCCGAGCAGATGGGGGAGAGGGTGGGAGCGAGCGAGGGGGCGTGGGGGGAGGGGAGGTAGTACGTTTGACAGTTGGCACAGGCCCAGGTCTAACGCGTGTATATTTATCAGTTCTTAGGTGACTAAGTTTCTCTCTTATAAAAAGCCAGTGAAATGACGGGTGAATATAATTAACATAGCTGGGATTCTTGTAACATACTGATTAATTTGAATATAAACATGCTATAATTTGCACTAGACAAAACAATTTTAGTACCGTAATCAAATTAGTACATGTGCACTCCAGCTTTGCACTAAGGTCATTTATTTCTATTACGTTTCTTTTAGTATGGTGTGTGCATGTAAATGGATGAAAATAAATGAAGAAATCTATGTAAATCTACCCAAAAATACAGTTGAAAAACTTTTTTATAAAATGTACTACAGTACTGTACACTAATGTACAACAATTTTTATCTCTTGAGCAAAATATATGACGTTTATATTCAAATTATTGGCTGTCTTGCAAGGATTCCAGCAATGCAAATTATAATCTCCTAACTTTAGTCTGAGATATTATATAAGATAAAAACTGTAAGCCTAAAAGCCTGGCTGGGGACTGACGGCTCCGCCACCCAGCGAGGGGTTGTGGGGGGGGAGGGGGTTGAGGTGATAAGATTGAGGTGAAGGTCTCTGTGTGTTTATTTAACAGTCCTACTAAACTTCTCTCATTTTAAAATGCCAGTGAGGTGAGGTGACAGAATGTCTGGCGTTTGTTTGTTTATTTATTTGAGATAAGATTTGACAGTTGGCGTTGAAGGCCTGCCTGCATGTTTATTTATCATTACTTAAGAGTGACTAAGCTCTTCTCATAATTTTCCACCCAAACGACCTGGGTGAATATAACTTACATTGGAGGGATCCTTGTAAGATAGTAATTTATTTGAATGTTTTTTTTTTCAATTTAAATTTTAATTGTTTATTCCTTGATAGAGGAAGCGGGATCCTAGTGCTGTCACTTGGTACCCCTGTACCATAACACCAGAAGCAACTGGTCAGTGTCATAAGTATATACAGTACAGTACAGTCATCCCTTGGTTATCGCGCCTAATTGGGACCCCGACGGTAACGAAAGTACAGAACCTATGGGATTTATTCTATTTGGTTCAGGCACCCAAGACCCAACCCCAAGTTTCCCATTTTACGACCATCTAGACCCAATAAAAAAATATATATATAAAATGTTATGGTAAATATCATAAACACACATAGGCATGGCTAGGTTTATTACAAAGTGATGAAATGGGTACGCTTAATACTGTAGTCCACAAAACATGTAGCTATGCTTTTTTTATTTGGTCCCCCGTAATACGAGTCTGTTTTCTCTCTTAATCTTAGAGTGCACCAGAAACTTTACTATTTTCAGTAATGCCACAGAATTTGAAATTGCAACTGTGGTTGCAATTGTTGAGGCAACTAGATATGTCTGATTACAGCAAATGTGTTATTGTCAATTTGTAGGTGAAAGATTTTATCCTCAATAGATGTAAGTTAACATTTCACCTGTAGGCAAGTGCTTAAAAAAAGCCTAAGTAAGGAAGCATATTGCTTTAACACATAATATCTGACCAGTATGGGGAGGATCATCATGTCTCCGTAAGGGAGTCGTGGAGTGGTGGTCCAGCAGGAGTCACTTTTTTTTTTTTTTTGGGTGGTGGGGTCCACGGACGTATATGCGATCGAACGTTAACCAGCGCATGACTGTAAATAATGAGGAATGGATACAGTGTGACTGAGCACTTCCCTTTAATGTAGTCAGCTGAATGCACACAGGGCCCCCATAATTTTCTAATTACTATACATGGAGACTACATTAACTGGAATCGTTTCGGCATAGAAAATGCGCGCGTCATTAAAAAAAAAAAAAAAAAAATTGGTCACAACTGCGGCGGTCGTATGTCCCGACGGTTGTAAGGTCAGAGCAGGTCATAAGTACCGATGGACGTAAGTCCAAGCTGTCGTAAGTTAGGGACTACCTGTATAATTATTCACAACAAATCTTTTTCAGTTGCATAATTTTGTATACAGGGCAAAAAGTCTTGAATTCTTAGAGAGTAACAAAGGAATTAAATAAAATATACATTCTTAAGATTCAGATGCATTCACTATTCATTGTCACAAAACAAAACAGTGCAACACTTAACAAATATGAACAATATATCATGTCATAATACACTGTGGGGTGAAATTCTTATAAAAATATATACTGTATTGACTACACGTGGATATAAATCTATAAAAAGTGCTACAATATGTAATTATTTTATAATTCTAAACAAACTTGCAGGTGATGTATATGTTCATGACAGAAAGGACTCTGAGTTCATTCCAAGCGGCTAACAAGCCGATCAGTGTTGAAGAGGATAAAAGTAATGGGGGGTCTATTAATATATTAAAATTTCAGTTGGTTTTTACTTTCCAAAACAACAATTTCCTTGACCAGTACATACATCTCGATATTATTGTAAAAAGTAAATGCAGGCGAGAAAAAAAAAATGCACTCTATTGGATGAAACCTTCCATGACAGACTGTAGTCTGTCATGTAATGTTAAACAAATAAGTAATAAATTTGGTGAGTGGGAGGGAAACACAGGCAATAGCTCTTTCCTGTGTTTCCCTCCCATCCATCAAATTGACTTGTTGTCATGGATTGATCATATAATTAAATCATTCAACATCTTGAACTAATAATATATAAATTGGTCACAACATTCCACAATCATTCCAGTACAGGTCCACCACCGATTTTCCGGCACCCTTGGTTCCAAAGCCTTGCCGGATTATCCATTTTGCTGAACCAACCAAGGTCAGGTAATAATAATTCAACAATACACCTCTGACCCACTAATTATACACCTGTGTCTCTAAAGCACCATGGGCTGCTAGAAACTTAAATTAAACAAATATTAAATGTAAATTAAATGTGAAAAAGCCATAATTTTGAGCAACATTACTGTACACACTTTCTGCTCAAATGCACTGTACTACACTAAACTAAAATTTTTATCTCTTATGCAAACTATGTGATGTTTATACTCAAATTAATCACTATCTTACAAGGATTCCAGCAAAGCAATTTATATTCTGCTATGTCTAGTAAGCTACATTTTATAAGATAAAAACTTTAAACCTAAAACTACCTTCACCCTGGCTGGGAGGGAGGGAGGGAAGTTAAGTGCCCTTTCATAATTTTGTCCGGACTAAAGGAGGTGCCGGACCATCAGTTGCCGGAAAATCGGTGGTGTACCTATATACGAGTACCTTGGCAACTATAGTACATTTAAAGTTCCAGATTATTTACTTTCTACATGAAAATATGCAAATGAAAGAATCAGTCATATTTTTTATTAATGCTTCATTGATGTCATGTGAAATTTATGATTTTGACATGGTGGATAAAGTATTCTCAAATAGCTTAAACATATTAATGTACAACAACTTTGTATGACAACTTACATTTTGATAATCTGACATTCCATTCTGTACATTTCAGTTAAAACAGGATATTGATTTAAATCTGAGAAAAAAAAAAGCTGCTGACATGAAATACCTGCACATTGTGAGGACTATTGTATGGGTCAGAAACATGGACACTTTCATTAGACACAAGGAGGAGGCAATAGAATAGTGGCTTCCAAACTGAAGTACCAAGGCTATGTGTATCACTGACCAAACTAAAATTGCACTTATTGCACTCTTATTCTAAAGATGTGACTAGTTGTACCCAACTACTTGTGTTTGCACAGTGACTTCCAGGATAAATTCCTTTTCTGACATGTGCTACAGGCCAAATAAAATATCAAAAGGGGCATCCTCATAGTGAAAGGGTTAACAAAGGGAGAGGAAAATTTCAAGTCTCAACTCTTAAAGGACAAGGAAATGTCATGGAACAATGTGTGTGCATGCACACTGACTGCAGTTGACACTTGTTCAGGATTTGAAGGCTGATTGAAGGAGGCAGACCCTAATATAATAAACCAATAAACCTTTACTGTATGACCTATTAATATATTATGGTACCCAAGACCTTTCCACATGAGCCTCAGTATGGTCCTTGATGATGTTGTCACTATGATAAATGTCAACATGTCAAGTACTTTGAATATATGCCTTTTGTGCCAAGATCATGATCCTCCTCCTTCAAACTAAGGTCCATTGGCTTTCACAGGCAAATGTAGTACAGTACTGTGTCTAGAGTTGAGTAATTAACCCCTTCACTATGGGATGCCACTTTTAATGTTTCACTTTGCTAACACTAGATGATTTTACTCAGCTCAGAAGGGAACACAAGAGGTTAAAAGAGAAAATGACTGAATTCTTTGCCCAGTGTAGCAGTCTTAGAGCTCCCCTTACTGATAATATATACTGTGTATGCAAATATGATGGGATCTCTCAGGCTGTGCATACATGTCTAGGAATTCCCCTAGCAATTGATAGTACACATAGCCCTTAGCCAGAACAACAGCAGAAAATGCTGTCTTCAAAGTTAGGTTGGGTTGAGTGTAGTTTGATTTGGTTTAGTTGGACGAGGATAGGTATGTAAAGTTAAGTTAGGTTTGAACCAAAAATATGATTTACACAATAATATTTACAGTATTAAATATATATTATGAGACTGATCCCAATATATGTTACCAAAGCACTAGTGAAGCTAGGAATGATGAGAGCCAACAAACTACTACACTGGGACAGCAAGACAGTCTCAGTTTTTCATGAGAAAATCTCTGACAAGGAGTGGCATCTGAGGGTAATATACCCCAATGACATCTTTTCCCATTACAAAACACTAAATAAATCACTGCAAGGTCAATCCACGATGTTGACTGATGTTAATAATGATCATGAAGTCGAGCTGTGGGAAGATGTTAAATTAGGAAAATTTCACTTTAAAAATTATGACAGCAGTGTTTGAGGATGGAGAAGCTGGATTTAGTGACATCAGCTTATTAGAGACAATCTGTCTACTCTACAGTATGAGTTCCAGTTATACAGTACAGCACTTGCCAGATCAAAGCAAAGTGGGTGCAAATAGTATTGGTAACCCATTCACCCATGCAAGAGGAATTTACTGAGTTTTTAAAGACTCAATGACTTTCAAATGCTTTTAAAATCCTTCCTTTGACCACATACTGTTCCTAAATGAGCCAGTCTTACTCTGCTGTTGCCAATTTGGCCACAGAAAAGCCCTCTTGAACTTTCCTACAATGATTTATGGGGGAAAATGGGATGCATTCCAGGCAACAATTTTCTGCTCCCTTGCCCAATAATTTTAATAACAAATGAACCCAAACTACTACATTATGCTAAGGGCTTTGAGCTTCCAATCAATGTAATGTTTACATTTTTATTTAAATATAAATCAATATCTAAACTAAAAACTTCCACATCTTGGATAAAGCCAAAAAAGCTTAGTGTGAGTGCAGCAGAGCCTTTGTTTATGTAGTTAGCCTTTTTTTTTTTACTGTGTCTTGTGTTAGCATGGCTCTCTCATGCACTCAAAGCACTTCAGTAAACTTTTCCCAGGTTTGTACTGTGATACCACAATAAGTCTCCATTTTTATTTAATCTGTTCTGTAAAATAATGTGTGAGAAGTACAGTAATGTAACAAAAGCTTTTCCTAGTGGAGTAAAACCATCACTTCAACACACACTATATCAGTGAAAGAGACAATCAGGAGACTGGGATGAACCTGGCATGACCAATAATGATGCACAGGGGCCCATCCCCACCAATGTGACTTAGGAATAAAGAAAACATAATATATAACTATAAAATAAGAAAAATGAAAAGTAGTAAGTGAACTGTTTGTGGGAGGCGGACTGAGAGTCCTCTCCCCCAAACTGAATGCACCCATCCGACCTCATAAATACAACATTATGCAATTTCACCATAATCCTCAGATTATTTCAGTTAATTTGGTGCAGTCACAGCCAGCTAGTCACTTGTCTGTCTCAATGTTGGTGTAATGGCATAAATCACAAATTATGAGATGGGAAGGAGCTGATTATGTAATTTATAACTACTTTTTGTACAATATCTATGGACTGTATTTTCTATGTATTACAGCATGCCCTTACAATTCACGGATGACACCCTGGATGTACTCAAGAATGTCTGCGGGTAGTTTTAAAGTTGATGGCATTTTTGCCGCCAGAAGGGAACCCGCGAGTTTTATGGCTTCCCGCAAGGTGTCTCTCTTGTCCCAGGTGTGTGTGTGTGTGTTTGTGTTATGAGCCTCATAAGTGGGGTATGCTATAACGAATCTAATTGGTTCTAGAACCTTGTTCGTTATAGCATTTGTTCGTTATAGGATTAATCCGTTCCAGGCCCCCAAATACAACCACTTAACACTGAAAAATATAATATAAAATTGTAAAAAAGTGCATAAATATGCATCTAAACCCCTGAAATAAAGAATATCATTAATACTTGTAATAAAAAAACAATAAATTAGTAAAAAAAAAAAAAAAGATGATAATAATAATAATAATGTTTGTTGTAGGAGTTTCGTTCGTTATAGCATTCTCAATTTTATAGGTAAAACCATTTGTTATATGAATATTCGTAGTAGAATCCATTCGTTATAGCATACCCCACTGTACTCCTTCCCATCACATCATTGCCAAACATTTCCTCAACCTCTCTTCCCACATCATTCAACCATCAACTGAAAAATTTATGCATTTGGCCTTTTACTAGATACTGTACAGTATTGAATTCCCATTGTGAAATAAAACTAAAAACAAGAAGAGTTGTGAAATCTATCTGCTGACTGCATGAAGACTTAAACAGGTGTTCTTGTGTTCACTCATGGTTAGTGCTATAGCAGGAAATACAGTCAGTCCTCAACTTATGACTGGGTTAGGGGCCGACGACCAGGTCGTAAGTCAAAAATGCGAAAATAATACATAGAAAATCTAAAATGGGTGTCTCTTTTTCTATTACGCTTGCCAGCCATTTTAAAGGGAATTACAAATGAAAAAATTTTTTGTCAGTACACAGCGTGATCACTAACGTTGAGACTCGAAAATGCGTAATTTAAAAATATTTTATATGACTGAGGCGGTCATATGTCCGGGTGGTCGTAAGTCGAGTAGGTCGTATGGCGAGAGTACCTTATAAAATGTGGGTTCTACTATGCAAGTACTGTAATTTGTATTATTATTTTCTAATCAAATGCATATACAGGGTATATGAATAAAGATTTTAATGTTATTTCCCCAACTGACCAGCAAGGAATGTAGCTTCTTCTTTCTTATAATTTACACTGATAAATTATATGCAGAAGTAATTATACACATGTTATACACAAATATATCTTTGAATATACCA
Source organism: Homarus americanus (assembly GCF_018991925.1). Classification (NCBI taxonomy): domain Eukaryota; kingdom Metazoa; phylum Arthropoda; class Malacostraca; order Decapoda; family Nephropidae; genus Homarus; species Homarus americanus. Next base: position 240,782 of record NW_024754704.1, read on the forward strand.
TAATCTGAATTCTACTGTAAATACAGTACAAGTGAAATACAAATGTAAAAAGGATTACAGTTATACAGTACTTATTTTTTTAAACTGGAACTCATGTTAGTCCTTATATTTGTGGGAATTTTCATTCATATCATCATATTACTGGTCACACGCATGCACACACACATGCACATGTTCTGTTACACTGTACAGTATTTACCTATATATCTTTTAAACAGTATGTCAAGAACCAGACATAAGTCAGCAGGACTAAGCCCACCATTCATTTTGAAATAAAAAAGAAGTATATACAGTACTATATATACAGCTAGCATATAGTATTAAGGTAGGATTCTCGGTAAAGGATATGCAGATAGTGTCTGTATTACTGCATCTATGAACATAACCCTCCTCCCTATGTAGTGAAGCACCATAATTTGTTTTTATAACATAACTTGAAACATACCAATGGATAAGTTTAATTAAAAACATCAGTTAAAAACAGCAGTTAAGCATGGGTGTGTGGATAATACAGCATGTGAAACAAAGCCTGGGAATGACCATTCAAATGCCTGAACGATTGTATAACCAAATACTTTAATTCCTTTCACTGGATTCGTATTGAGAGTAATTAGAATCTATTAAGTAACATTCACAAATTTACTGTAGGTACATTTTTAGTGATAACCATCAACAAAATCCATTTTTTTTTGGTTGTCTATGTACTTAGTTAGTTTTTTCCTTCAATTAAGTATTTACGGCAGTTGCCTCAGTTAAATATTGAGATTAAGTTAATATTCATATTTCTGTTTATTACTAAAACAGTAAAGCGAATATTATTTCTTTGCACCAATTACGATATTCTTTGTCTTTTTCTTCTTCCCAGTCCCTGTAACAATCTTCAACTGTTTCTCTGGTTCACAGGGTGTTTTGGGAGGGGTTGTCCATACTGGCCTAAATCGGAGTTGTGAAGCATCTCTCCGCATATATGGCTGCTCAGTCAGAGCATCCCTCTGTAGGTTATCAGTGCTTCTACTGTTACCAGCATCCACTGTTGTAATTTCACCTTGGCTTATATCAGATTTATCACTAGACTTATTGATACCATTATTAGTGTTTATGGGCCACTTGGAGTTCAAGTGATCTAATTCTTCAGCTGTCTCATTATTTTCTGGACTTAATTTTACTTCTATTTCAACTTTGGTTTTCTGGCCTACCTTAGTGTTTGCTTCCTCTCCAGGTCTTCTCCAAGGACTATCAATATTTCTTGCCTCTGGTAATTTGTATTGAGGTTCAAAGGTATTACATGGTTTGCGAACAACCCAGAGAGTGGAAGTTTCTTCCTCATTTTCTCTTGCATTAGTGGTTTTTGTGGGTCCTCGCTGTAACACTGAGTCTAACACAGCAAGATAAGATATTTCTTGGCCCTCTAATGAAGTTCCTGCTCTAGGCCCATGAGCACTCATCCACTGCATGTTGTTTGGAGCAAATACATGATTTTCATGCAGAAAGTCCTGAAACAAAGGGAGCTCCTCAGTATAAAAATACTAAATTCATGTGTATATATATAAAAAGAAAAGAAAAAAAGAGGATACCCCCTTAGTAATGTCCTCACATCTAATAATATTCCTCCTTTTATTTTTTTCAGTTAAATCAAACTCCTGTAGGGGATCTTCACTATATGTTGGGATGCATTCCAGAGAAAAGGATTGAGTTAGCAAGTGTGCTTTCTAAATTTAAATGAGACCAATAAGGAAAAAACTGTAGCAAGACAATGAATGGATCAAGTTCATGCACCCAGTGTTTTGTCACCAGTTAAAGGTGACAAAATGTACTGTATATAATAAATAATGACTGTAATAATCAATGTAAGAAATAACTAATGTAAATAATAATTTATATACAGTAGAACCTCAATAAATTGGACTAATTGGGGCAGATCCGAGTCCAAAAAATGGGAGTCCGAAAAAAGCGAATCAATGTGGGTCTAGACATAACCTTTACTTTTTCTTTTTTTACGGGGATTAGCACACCCTGACACAGGTCACTGACCGACATTAGGGCCTGGGGGGTGAAAATGTAATAATTATTCATAATAAATAAAATTTATAATAAAAAGTAAAATAAAATAATAATGATAACAATAATAATAACACCACTGTAATAATAATAATAATAATAATAATAATAATAATAATAATAAAGAACTATAAAGAAAAAAAAATAGTGAGAAACAATATATGTATGTTGTGTTGTCAAGTAAGAGAAACAATTGAGACCCTGCAATTGTGTGTAATTGAGGCAGAAAGACAGATCAGCAACCTGGGACTTGGTCACAATTTTCGTGATACCATATGGCAGCAGGGTCTACCATTAAACAACACATTATGTTTCCAATATCTTCCCAGGCGGTTGTATCTCCCTGTTTGATAGCTGCCTACTACCTACTACCTACCTTATCTAGACTGTTTCTGGAAAATCAGACATAAGTCTGGCTGTTGATAACTGTTTTCAGTGATATGACTGCTTTATACTGTAAAGCATTTACCCATAGTATAAATAGTAGAAGTGCTTCTCCATGTTTAGTGGGTAGGCATGTACCACCAACAGAGGCTGCCCAATCATACTTGCCCGTGGAGAGTGAAAAATCCTTGTGGCGAGTCAGATTAAAAACTCACATTTCTGTCAGGCGAGTGATAATTTTGTGTGATGCAAAAGTGAAGGAGACCCAGTAAGTAGATGCTATGATTTTGAAAGGTAAAATATTGAACAGCTCTTCAATCTGCATGAGAATGCATAAATAATGATTAATGCCCGTCAGCTGACTCATTGAGGCACTACCAACACAGGAAAAGATAGTGAGTGGACGTGTAGTAATTATTTTTGTACACTAGCAATGAATAAATTCAGGTTATTATAAAAAACTGTCAACCCAGGCTTTAATTTCAACACACATTCAACCACAGAAAAATGGTGAGATTTTAAGTAAAATAATTTAAACAAAGGTTATGGTAATCCTCCTGGGAAGAGAGCAGAAGAAGAGGGCACATTGCATCATCCATGTCACACACACACACACACACAACCTGCCACACTCCATCACCACCAGATTTATCCATTTTATGGACCACTGTTTTTGCAATTAAGAATTTTAAAAGATATCCCCACACATTTAGAAAACAATTATGGGCAAGTGAAAATTTCTTTGGGCTAACTGAAAATATTTCGATTCAGCAGGCCTGCCAACATGTGCACAAGGTGTTCTTCAAATTTTTGTTTGTGCTATATGTTTACTGGAGAAAACAACCATCTGCGGACACCTGTATTTGGGAGGTCATGATTCAAACCCTCACTCCTCGTAAAACAAGCTCTATAAAGTGTGAGTCTCCATTACGGTATTTTAAAATAAAAATAACAAAGTACAGTATACAGTTTAGTAAATAACTTCATCCTGATACCTTGTATTTATTTTACTTCTCACCATAATAAATGGCTTCTCTCATAATGAATTCTTTTGTTAGGTTACTGTGATGTGGGAGGGAGGAGAGAGAGAAGATAAAGTGAGACGTCACCTTCGATACAACGTATCCTTTTATTCTCAAGTCAAAATACAAATTATATATTATATTTTATCTGTTATTGAAGACTTTATATTATTCATAATGAATCGTATGTCATAAGAGGCTGATCATAGTAGAATATAATAATAAAGAATGAAAAATAGGTAGAAAGCTAACCTTGATGTCAGTTGGCAGGAGAGGAAGAGTTATCAGGGAAGAGATTAGCTTCTGATACAGCTTGTACTTTTATTTTCAAGTCAAATTACAATTACAGAAAGTCCCTGTTGAATGAAAATTTAGGTTCCACTAAAACACTTTTGTTAGGTGGATTACGTTCATCAAAACCAATTTTCCCATATAAATTAATGTAAAAAGGGGGTTGTGTTCCTGTACTAAGCTCTGTGATAGAATAATATACTGCATAGGCAAACCCCATTATTCATAGCCTCGGTATTCGTAACACCGTTTATCCACAAACAATTTATTGTTACTCATTTCCACTATTCGCAATGGTTGCCCCGATTATTCGCAAATTCTTACGAGCAAAAATTTTGATCCGCACCTCCACCGTAGATTAGGACAGCGTGTGTACGTATTCCTCCGCCATACGCTCCCGCTCGCCTCAGTCTGAGATGTGCTGGCGTGTGTTTTGTGTGATCTCGCAATGCCTAAGCAACCATCTAATAAAACTCCCAGTAATGTTGCCAAGAGATCAAGTGTGGCAGTTACGTTGGACGTGAAATTGGATATCGTAAAAAGACATGAACACGGAGAAGGAACGTCAGTGATTGGGCGTGTGCACGGCTTGGCTCCTTCTACGGTGCACAAGATCAAGGAGATGGCTGGGTCTGCAACACCACTGATGGCTACGAAGGTGACGAGGTTCCTTGATGCTGAGATGGAGAGTATGGAGCGGATGTTGAGCACGTGGGTTGACGACCAGACCCAGCGCCTTAAACCACCTTTATCGCAACGCATGATTCAACAGAAGGTAAGACCGCTGTGAAAAGATATAACTAAAGATAAACCCAATGTACCCGAGTTCAGTGCCAGCCGTGGATGGTTTGATAGATTTAGGAAACATATATCAATCCACAACCTAAAAATACGAGGAGAATCAGCTAGAGCCGACCATGAAGCAGCAGAGAAGTTCCCACCGTTTCTCGCAACCATAATTAAGGAGGGTGGGTACAGTCCTAAGCAAGTCATCAACTTGGACGAGACCGGACTCTTCTGGAAGAAAATGCCTTCAAGGAGGAAAAGACCGCACTGGGATTCAAAGTTGCCAAGGACCGCCTCACTGTATTGATTGGTGGAAATGCTGAGGGTGACCTGAAGTTAAAGCCTCTCCTTGTGTACTGGTCTGTACTGTAAAATAAATTTCAAAATGACCAATAATTTGCTTGGAAACACAGAAAAATGCATTTAGTTGAAGAGAGTCTCAAGCAAGATGTTACCACCACTGAAAACAGAGAGACTAACGCCTGTTTGGTGTGTTAACAGGCTGGGTGGCACGCCAGAAACTGGTTTCTTTACCTTCAATTATGTTCAATAATTGTTAAAATGACTAAAAAAGTTAATATTAAACTTTTAAAATTATTGAATAGTATAAACTTCTTGATATTTACTAAAATAGTAAGGAATTTAAGCCCTAAAACCGATTACTGTATTGGCGGACTAATACTACAGCTGGTGGACCGCCAAATGCAAGCGAAAACATGTGGAGGTCGGCTCGTAAAAAACTCGTTAATCGAGGGATTGCTCGTTAACTGAAGTTAAGAATCTTATGGAAGGTAAATCGTTAACCGAGGGATCACTGTGTGTGTGTGTGTGTGTGTGTGTGTGTGTGTGTGTGTGTGTGTGTGTGTGTGTGTGTGTATATATATATATATATATATATATATATATATATATATATATATATATATATATATATATATATATATATATATATATATATATATATATATATATATATATATATATATATATATGTATATATGTATGTATGTATATATATATATATTTATTTATTTTTTTAACATATCTGTAACACAAGACACATAAAATATCTGTGGTTTAAAAGATTCACTGACTGTGACCAATGTTAAGGTTCAAGTTGATACAAATAGTTTAATCTAAAAGTGTAATATGCAACTAACCTGACTGAAGTTGTAGTAATCGTCATAGTACTTATTGAAGATTGGCTCATTCTTGACACATTGCATTGCACACCATGAGTGAAGCAAAAGTTTTGGGAAGCGATCAGTCCAGTAATGAACAAACTCCTCTGGGATGCGACCAAAGACCTGTCGAGCCTCCTCTTTTAACTCCCGGTAATGATTCCTCTGAAAATAATTAGGCAAATTACAGTAGGGGTCAGGATATATAATTAAATGTAATCAATAGGGGAAATAGGGTTAGGTTCTGGAGGCCAATAAAAGTGACAAAACTTGACATAAAATGGCAGTCTAAAGTTAGCAGAATATAAATTACATTGCTAGAATCCTTGCAAGACAGTGAATAATTTTAATATAAACGTCATGTATTTTGCACAAGAGATAAAAATTAATCACCTGTAACACATTACAGTAGTGATTTAAGAGTAAAAGTGTATATGTACGTATATATTATTCCACATACACGTAAGTATAAATAAAAAGTTTATGTGATGATCGGACAACGTCCATTTCGGTTAACGTCACGTTTCCAAGAACGTATCGAGGACGTTAACCTGTGCATGACTGTATTTGAATGATCCTCTGACTTAACGCACTGAAGAAGAAGAAGAAGAAGAAGAACTTTGACTTTCTGGCCCGATATTGAAAGAGAAACAGCCACTCTAAAATAGCTATATCCAAGGGATGGGGTGATGAGACACTAGCTAAGGCCTGGAGAGCACTGCAAGAATTGCTAAAAATGGTAAAATTGCTATGAGGTTGGGTAAAAATAATCTTGAAAGCAAGTAAAGTACCTGCAAAAATAGATGACATAGCAGGGAGACTACAATCATGACAGAAATCGAGAAAGATTACCCCTAAAACCATCCCCTGCATCCGATTTAGAGCTGTCAGTGTAAACAGGGATAGTCCCTCTGTGAGAGGAGGTGTGCTCTTTAAAAAAAATCACACAGGGAAAGAGTAAATCCTCCCTTTCATTAAAATACTAACAAACTTGAACTTCAGGGAGAATCCATAGAGTGGCATGAGGGAACTGCATGGGGCATATATGAATTGGAGAAAGACATAGAATACTCACAACCTCCCTTACTCTGAAGCCAAAAGGTCACGGGAGGCCTGGATGCTGAGTTTAGTGTGGGGACATGATTTTGCCAACTACACAAATGTTGGTTAGAGACTGCAGAAGGCGATGGAGGCGAAACCAACACTGAACCTGGAGATACTGACGTCAACGATCAAGGGGTGGCTCTTCAGCATCAACCAGCAGGCTTGGGATTAGAAAGGACCCGAAGGCACTGGTTGCCAGACACACCCCAGCATGATGAATAGAGTTCAGTGTATTGAGTCTAGCCTCAGTGGCTGAGGAGTACACCTCACACCTATAATCCAGTTTGGGTCTAACTAGCATGTGGTAAAGGTGAAGCAGAGTTCGACTCAGTCAGCACCCCAAAAAATGTAACCCAAGACTCTCATTAACTTTAGAGCGTGAGGAAATGAATATGTGGCTGCCACATAAGCCAGTACCTTAAAGCAAATAAATAACATGATAAATCCCATGTTTGATAAAAAAAATTGTCTTTTACCTTGTTTCTGAGGGCCCGGAGTAGATCTCTGACGGAACGTCCTTTGTAGTCTCTAAACCTACGTAGGTCTTCTGCAATGGTGGGATGCATGTGCTGTCTCCAGTCTCCACGTACGACCTCAACACCACCACGTTCTAAGTTCATCACAACCATGCTGTCTCCACCTTCCTTTTCTACACGGTCACTTGCATCCTGAAACACCAATGAAAAATTCAAGTGACTTTAAGACAATTTTTATGAACAATTGACAATTATTCTTTCAGACTGTCCATCAAGTTAGACATGGCAAAAGTGTCATATCATTAATGTCCCTGCTAAATAAAACATACAATACTGTACACAAATTTGAAAATAATGAAACCCGTGGCTTATTAAAAATAAAATACTCTTGGCTAATAATGCTCTAAAAAAGACACAAAAGTCACTTGGATTATTATAGCACTGCAACCACTGACAAAAACTATATAGTAATACCTGGATGAAACGAGGTTTTGATATAAAGCCAAAAATTAATTACTGTACGTACTCAAGGCAATGTAGTACAGCAAGGTACTAACAAGCAAAATGCATTCTTGAAAAAGTGCTCATTAGACGAATTATTGTTATACGGAACCCATTTATCCATAGGATCCATTGTTCAATGCTGAGATGTGTTCTGGCCTAAAATTCTTTTATCGAAAATCCCATTGGAACAAACTTCGATGTGCTCCAGCCCAGAGCATCACTGGTGTGGTATGCACACATGAACACCACTATAAATGGCAATACTGTATAACATCTGTGGTGCTGGAAACATTTTAAAGTAGCAGCTACAATGACAAGAACCTATCACACTCCATCTATATTAGAGTCTTAATACACTTGGCTAATCGGGGCAGAGCCCAGTCAGCAAAATGCAAAAGCCCAAAAATGAACAAAATCTCTGGAGGGAAAGGGATGGTCTGGACATAACCCTGATTGTTTGGACTGTATCCTGAAAATCAAACATAAATCTGATAATCGATAACTGCTTTCAGTGATACAGATGAACGTCAAAAACTTTCAAACCTCCAAAATTTGGAGATTTGATCCCTCAGGACCATAATTCCAAAAATTTGAAAAATTTCCAAAATTTGGATTGAGTGAAAAAATTTTCTCCATGAGACTTAATAAAAGTACAGTTGAGTCTGGATTTAAGCGGTTTTTGTTTACGCGTTTGGTCATTTACGCGGCACCTTGCCAGAATGAAATGTTTTAATTACGCGGTAAATTTCATTATTTACGCGGGTGAAGTATAATTTGTTTATTTACTGAAGATATATGTGTTTTTAGCTCATAAAATATATAATATACATTGCTGGAATGCTTACAAGATGGTGATCATTTTAAATATAAACATTTTAACATTTGCATTAGACATACAAATTTTAGATGTAATGTAAGGAGATGATGAAAATTAGCAAACATTTTATCTTTTGTGCAAAATATATGACGTTTACATTTAAAATATTCCCTGTCCTGCAAGGAATCCAGCAATGTCAATTATACAGTGAACCCTCACTTTACGCGGTTAATTGAACCCACGGCGGCCCGCATAAAGTGAGAAACGCGTAAAGTGAACAACATAACATATGGGATTAACTAAAATAGAGACCGGGCCGACCCCCAAACTGCACTTTTCCCAACACAATACGTACATTTTACTAAAAATAACATCTTAACTTTATGATGGTATTCACACACACATAATATAGAAGGGAACAATCAATAAGAGAATAATATACTGAAGGTTAGGTTAGAAAAAACAAGGTTGGGTTTAACACTCACGTTAGTAGAAGAGATGGGTCAGCGTAGGGGAATGGAGGCTGGTTCTGAGGCAGAGGGCAGGCTACTGGCCCTCAGGTGAGTCTTCATCGCTGTCATCCACACTTACTAGTGCCTCCCTGACAAATCCCTCAAAGTCACCATCACTGTCTCTGTCACTATCACTGGCTTGGGCTGGCTGTGGTGGGTTGCGGGCGAAGAACTCGGTTATGCTTTGCTGACGGCTGGTGTTTATGTTATCGTGATAAACCTTGATGTAGGGCTCCATAGTCTGCAACAGCTGGGTAGTGAAGATTTCATACCTGTTAGCGTCAGGGTCGTCGGAAAGGAGGAGCTTGACTTTCTCAATACACTCGATGGCACCCCTTACATTACTATGGGATAACTGGCGTTCTTCTTGGGATGAAGCACCACCTGCCTGTTCACTGACGTCGTCATCATCATCTACCATCTCGTCGGTAGTCACATCAGGATCCCTTATCACCTCCAGGATGTCGTCGTTGGTGATCTCGGAGAAGCCTGCAGCTGTAACACTCTGCGCAGGTTCTCTGGCAAGGTCCACTGCTACTGCAACAGTCTGAACCTCACCAGTCACAGATTTACTCTGCCTAACACCCGGAATACCTTGCAACACATGTCTCCATGCGTGACGAACAGTTGCTACAGACAGCTGATCCCATGTCTCCACCAAGAAGTCCACAGCTTTCTTGACGTTGAATGTTCTCCAAAATTGTCTCACAAGTACTTCTTGCTCTGCCAACTGTTGATCCTCGTCGTCTTCGCTCTTGCTATCGGTGTTGGTGTCACTCAGGTTACGCAACTCTTCCTTGGTGTTGGTGTAGTCGTTCAGGAGCTTGAATTTCTTGGCAGAGAATACAGCTTTTACATTACAGATCAATTCTTGGTCCATGGGCTGTATTTTAGACGTAGTGTTGGGAGGAAGGAAGACCACTTTTACGTTTGGGTGACGATCTAACAGTAGGGGCGAGTGTCCTGGTGCGTTGTCAAGCAGCAACAAAATCTTGAATGGATCATTGTGTTGCTCACAGAATTTCTTCACGTCAGGAACGAAACAGTCATCAAACCAGGAGAGGGACAGAGTAGAGAACATCCACGCCTTACGTACGGTCAGCCAGTGGACATTTAGCTTGGTCATGTCCATGCTCTTGTAGGCGTGCGGCTTGCATGCTGTGTCGATCCCCAATAACTTGAGCTTACAGGTACCGGAGGCATTGGTGGTAAACAGGACGGTGATGCGCTCCTTCTGCAACTTCCCGCCCCGACACTTGCTGGCATTCTTCACAACGAAGGTCTTGGAAGGTAGCTTTTTCCAAAAAAGACCAGATTCGTCCATGTTAAACACCTGGTCGTCGGTATACTGTCCTTCCTCCATAATCTCACGTAAAAACGGAGGAAATTCCCTAGCCGCAAAACGGTCAGCACTAGCTTCTTCACCACCAATGTCGATATTGGTGATCTTGTTCCTCTTCTTAAACCTCTGTAACCACCCAGAGGAAGTATTAAAGGGTTTGGGCTCTGCAATTCCCATCTTTTGTGACACTGCAGCATACAGTTCACGTGCGTACTCCTTAACTGAGCGTGTGTCCACCGCCATGTTCCGTCGCGCCTTACGAATCTAGTAGCTCACAAGTAATTTCTCCGTCTTGAGAAGCACCTGGTTGTGGCAATACTTGATCGTAGAAGCACCTGTAGACTTTGTGATGTTCATGTGCTCCTTTATCTTGGCTGCATCCTTCTTAATTGTCCGGATCGTCGATTCGTTAACACCATGCTGGCGCGGTCCAGGTAATGCAAGGTTTCTTTGTGGTGGTGGTGGCGATCCGGTGGAAGCCATTCTTATGGAACAATGGATACCGATATACACGGTGCAGCCAGGAGGGGTCTAACTGACGCGGGTAGGTCTAGGGGCTTGAACGCTCCCGCGGCGGGGCACGTCATAGTACATTAAACCAATCACAGCTAGCAGGGGAGGGAGGTAAGGATGCTTGGCCCAATCACAGTCCGATACGTCATATGACGTCACCGATAATGCAACAAAGACATACACTGTGCAACCTACTCACGCCGCTTACCCAACATGGCGGGAGAGGGCGGGAGAGATGGCGGGAGGTTTGAATCCAAAAATGGCGCGGCGCGAGAGGACCGCCAGCCGCTCTCCGCGTAAAAGAGTACACGCACCGCGTAAAGTGAGCATTCCGTGTTCGGCAAGGTACCGCGTAAACGTGGAAACGCATAAAGTGAAACCGCGAAAAGCGGGGTAATACTGTATTTATAATCTATATTTTCAACTTTCTAACATCCTCTCTGAAGTGCTAATGCCTTGAAATGATTTGCATTTTGATAGTCCATTTATTTGACATTATTTTAGATAATAACAGGTCTGCTTACCAATTGTGAACACATTTAGTTTGAATTTTCTATGAACCAATCAGCTATTAGTATAGAAGAGGGGCATTGCCTATTGGCCAGGTTAGTGTGGAAAGGGTATAGTTGACACATGACTTTTGGGGTACTTTAGGGTTGTTTTGCCCAAACAAAAAAGAATGTGGAAGTCTTTGACCACCTGGGCTTGACTTGTTTTAAATTAATTTACCATCTATGGGTTAAAACAAAAAGATGGTCCTCCTGCAGTCATTAAAGGCAAAAGCTCCCTAAATTTCTTCAAGCCATTTCTAATTTTTGCACATGAGTTACCTTCAGCACTGATCATGTCACTCAGGTAGCAGAATTTAACAACATAGTCCAGATATATGATATTGGAATTTTAAATAATACAAGAAAATAATAATCTAATTCTCACCTGAAAGAAGCCCAGCACTTTCTCTGGGCTCCAATAAAATGGATGCCTAAGAACAGCTGATGTTGGAGGGCGTTCAGAGGGTTTGCTGCTCACCATTCTCTCAATAAGCGTTCTACAACTGACATCATTTTCTTCATTTAGGTCATCAAGTCTAAAACATACACATAAAGATAATTAGAAATTCTTTCAAATAGTTAATCTATCAACAACATACAGTAGAACCTCGATAAATTGGACTAATTTGTTCAGACCACAATCTGCAAAATGCAAAAGTCCGAAAAAAGCGAATATATGGGGGCGGGGATTGGTGGGGTTGGGGTTGGTGATAACACTGCTTATCTGAACTGTTTAAAGAAAACTTTATTACTGCACTTCAACAACTAAGGTTTTTAAATGAATAACAATGTTTTTAAAAGAATATTACATGAACAAGAAAAAAAATGAAACAACTCTCTGGGTTGAAAATTAGACATACAAGTCTGGTTGTCACTGAGATGATTGTTATTTACTGTAAAGTGTTATATGAAAGTAACCACAGAATTTGTCATAAGAATAAAGTGAAAACTGTATACTGTACCGTGCTATAAAGATAAAAATAAGAACAAATAAGTGTAGGAGTATATTATATGTGGAAGACGAATGTTTATCTGGGAGCAGCTGGCAGAGGGAAGGGGAGGTGGGGTAACATGGGTAAGTGGCTCCCTCCCACAAGATTCCTTAAACACTTCTTTATGCAATTTCACCACAATTCTCACATAATTTAGGATCATTTGGTGCCAGGTTGTTAAAATATTATCCCAAAAGATTCAGCTTTCCTGAAAAAAGAATTCCACACTAAACACCACGAGTCATTGTTTACAAAGAACAAACAGCTGATTAGCTTACCACAATGTCTGTCTTCAACACTTAGTAAATTATACAGTGAACCCTCGCTTTACGCAGTCAATTGAACCCATGGCGGCCTGCGTAAAGCGAGAAACTCGTAAAGTGAATAACATAACATAAGGGATTAATTGAAATACAGACCGGGCCGACCCCCAAACTCCACTTTTTCCCGACACAATACGTAAACTTTAGTAAAAATAACATCTTAACTTTATGATGGTATGCACACACACATAATATTGAAGTGAATAATCAATAAGAGAATAATATACTGTAGGTTAGGTTAGAAAAAAACAAGGTTAGGTTTAACACTTACGTTAGTAGAAGAGATGGGTCGGCGTACGGGTATGGAGGCTGGTTCCGAGGCAGAGGGCAGGCTACTGGCCCTCAGGTGAGTCTTCATCACTGTCATCCACACTTGTTAGTGCCTCCCTGACAAATCCCTCAAAGTCACCATCACTGTCTCTGTCACTATCACTGGCTTGGGCTGGCTGTGGTGGGTTGCGGGCGAAGAACTCGGTAATGCTTTGTTGACGGCTGGTGTTGATGTTGTCGTGATACCTAAATGTAGAGCTTCATAGTCAGCAACAGATGGGTAGTGAAGACTTCATACCGGTTATCGTCAGGGTCGTCGGAAAGGAGGAGCTTGAGTTTCTCTACACACTCGATGGCACCCCTTACATTACTATGCAATAACATGCGTTCTTCTTGGGATGACGCACCACCTGCCTCTTCACTGACGTCCTCATCATCTAACATCTCGTCGGCAGTCACATCAGGATCCCTTATCACCTCCAGGATGTCGTCGTTGGTGATCTCGGAGAAGCCTGCAGCTGTAACACTCTGCGCAGCTTCTCTGGCAAGGTCCACTGCTACTGCAACAGTCTGAACCTCACCAGTCACTGATTGACTCTGCCTCCCACCTGGAATACCTTGCAACACATGTCTCCATGCGTGACGAACCGTTGCTCAGACAGCTGATCCCATGCCTCCACATAGAGAAGTCCACAGCTTTCTTGACGTTGAATTTTCTCCAAAATTTTTTCACAAGTTCTTCTTACTCTGCCAACTGTTGTTCCTCATCGTCTTCGCTCTTGCTATCGGTGTCAACCAGGTTGCGCAACTCATCCTTGGTGTTGGTGTAGTCGTTCAGGAGCTTAAACTTCTTTGCAGAGAATGCAGCTTTCGCATTACAGATCAATTCTTGGTCCATGGGCTGTATTAATGACGTAGTGTTGGGAGGAAGGAAGACCACTTTTACGTTGGGGTGACGATCCAACAGTAGGGGCGAGTGTCCTGGTGCGTTGTCAAGCAGCAACAAAATCTTGAATGGAACATTCTGTTGCTCACAGAATTTCTTCACGTCGGGAATGAAACAGTCATCAAACCAGGAGAGGGACAGAGTAGAGAACATCCACGCCTTACGTATGGTCAGCCAGTGGACATTTAGCTTGGTTATGTCCATGCTCTTGTAGGCTTGCGGCTTGCGTGCTGTGTGGATCACCGATAACTTGAGCTTACAGGTACCGGAGGCATTGGTGGTAAACAGGACGGTGATGCGCTCCTTCTGAAACTTCCGGCCCCGACACTTGCTGGCATTCTTCACAACGAAGGTCTTGGAAGGTAGCTTTTTCCAAAAAAGACCAGATTCGTCCATGTTAAACACCTGGTCGTCGGTATACTGTCCTTCCTCCATAATCTCATGTAAAAATGGAGGAAATTCCCTAGCCGCAACACGGTCAGCACTAGCTTCTTCACCACCAATGTTAATGTTGGTGATCTTGTTCCTCTTCTTAAACCTCTGCAACCACCCAGAGGAAGCATTGAAGGGTTTGGGTTCTGCAATTCCCATCTTACTTGACACTGCAGCATACAGTTCACGTGCGTACTCCTTAACTGAGCGCGTGTCCACCACCATGTTCTGTCGCACCTGACGAATCAAGTAGCTCACAAGTAATTTCTCCGTCTTGAGAAGCACCTGGTTGTGGAAATACTTGATCATAGAAGCACCTGTAGACTTTGTGATGTTGATGTGCTCCTTTATCTTGGCCGCATCCTTCTTAATTGTCCGGATCGTAGATTCGTTAACACCATGCTGGCGCGTGAGATCAGCCTGTCTTGTTCCTTTCTCCAACTCTTGGATGATCTTGTATTTAATTTCATAGCTTAGGGAACGTCATATCTTCTTTGGCTTAAGGCGGCTGGGTCCAGGTAATCCAGGTAATGCAAGGTTTCTTTGTGGTGGTGGTGGTGGTGGTCCGGTGTAAGCCATTCTTATGGAACAATAGATACCGATATACACGGTGTAGCCTGAAGGGGTGCAACTGGCGCGGGTAGGTCAAGGGGCTTGGACACTCCCGCGGCGGGGCACGTCATAGTACATTAAACCAATCACAGCTAACGGGGGAGGGAGGTAAGGATGCTTGGCCCAATCAAAGTCCGATACGTCATATGACGTCACTGATAACGCAACAAAGACATACACTGCGCAACCTACTCGCGCCGCTTACTCAACATGGCGGGAGAAGGCGTGAGGTTTGAACCCAAAAATGGCGCAGCGAGAGAGGACCGCCAGTAGCTCTCCGCGTAAAAGAGTACACGCACCGCGTAAAGTGAGCATTCCATGTTCGGCAGGGTACCGCGTAACCGTGGAAACGCGTAAAAAAAAAAACCCGTAAAGCAGGGTAATAATGTATATATATAAGAAATTATTGTCTCTAGAACGGATGGCTCCTTGTCACGGTCACGAAAATGCCAGCAACTTTAAAACTACCCTCAGACATTCTTGGGTACATCCAGGATGTCATCTGCGAATTGTCAGGGCATGCTGTATTAATAAGCAAAGAAATTACTAATTATTGAATAGCAAACAAACAATATCATATCAAGAATTATAGTAGGAGTGAAAGAGGCTGGGGTGGGAAATGGGTGGCGAACCTTTTTGGGGGGTAAAGGGGAGGGGGGTCATGGTCAGTTTCTCTCAGTAGCTTTCCTTCTTACCTCAACCTTCACACCACTATGTCCAATACACTAACATCTGATATTTGTGATAGGGAGATGAATTTGATGCCATAATCATCCTGAATAAATTCTCTGTCAGATATTTCCAATATAGACCATGGGGTGACAATAACCCCCTCCCTTCGTTTGCCTATTTTGCTAATGACATATTTTTTGTAACTTAAGCATATACAAATGGAATTCCACTTGTTAACACCTCTAAAAGTGGTGAGGAAGTCACGGGCACATGTTTAATATGGCTAACGATGAAAAAATAAAAATTAAGAAGCAATCTATCATTCCCGAAATAATTCGTACCCTTCATTATTTTTGCATTTAGTTTACCTTCAACAAGTCATTTGTGCAATAAATATGAGTTTCAGGAAAAATATTCATATTCAAATGGGCAGCCATGCAGCAGGAGCATACAAAATATATCAATCACATCATAAAACTACAGTATAGTCTGGATTTAAGCGGTTTTTGTTTATGCGTTTGGTCATTTACGCGGCACCTTGCTAGAATGAAATGTTTTAATTACTCGGTAAATTTCATCATTTATGCGGGAAGCGGCGCGGGCAGGGTGCGCACAAGGTCGCCCAGTCATCAAAACATTACCGAGTTCTTCACCCACCACCCACCACAGCCGGCCCAAGTCAGTGATAGTGAGGATATGGACTTTGAGGGGTTTGACAAAGAGGCCCTGCAAGCCTCTGTGGTGGATAGTGATACAATTGATACAAGTGATACAGGTGAGGGCCAATAATCTGCCTTCTGCCTTGGAACCAACCCCCCATCCCTGTGTGCCCAGCCATCTTTTCTACTAACTTAAGTGTTAAAAAACCTAATATTATTGATATTTCTCTTAAATGTTAATTGGGTGTGCATACCATCATAAAATTAAGATGTTATTTTTACTACAACGTACGTATTGTGTCGGAAAAAGTGAAGTTTGGGGGGTCGGCCCAGTCTCTATTTCAATTAATCCCATATGTTCTGTTATTTCGTTTACGCGTTTCTCGTTCTACGCGGACCTCCACGGGTTCAATTGACTGCATAAATGCAGACTATACTGTATTGTAAAATCGTATTTCTGAATATCACAACAATAACAGGTCCATTTCTAATGTCAATAACTATAATCATAGAAACTACTAAACTATATTCAAAATTATGTACATCCATTATGGCTGCCATTATTAAATAATAAATAAATAATAATAAAAAATTCTTTAAAATAGCCAGTTTATTCATGAATAATGTGCTTTGGTAATTACATGCTAATTGCAATTTTTAAAACAGCTTCTGTATGAAACATAACATAAATGAAAACTTTGTCACATTAATTAAATAAGAGAGCTCAATCATCAAAATCATCATATGGACAACGTCTAGCATACTACCAAGCACAAACTCTTCATGATCTCCATCACCATTATCATCACCTAATATTACCTCAGACTCACAGTTCTGCTCATCTGAGCGTTTGCCAGTGACCAATAAATCGGCCAGCTCAGTTGGCATACTTTTGACGATCCATTTTGGAGCGAGGTGACCAAATAAATCTACTTATCATCTATTATTGGTAGCATCTGGGATATATGGCTGTGCCTGGGTGGCATATTTCCATATAAAAACTTGATAGTTTGCCCTCAGAATGTAATAATAATAATAATAATAATAATAATAATAATAATAATAATAATAATAATAATAATAAACGGTTTATTAATAGAGTTGCAGCCGGTGGCTGAAAATATACAAACTTACATTTGATTTAGACATAATGATATAATATGCATTGAATACATTTACAGGGCTGTTCTTATATCTATCGGTGCAGGCTCTTTTGGGCTGAATTTTGTTGTAGTGGCAGACTGCGCGAGTTGGGTGGGGGGCTGCAGGTGGCAGGAGGTGGCGATGACGAGGGTGGTGCAGTAGTCCACTGCCAAACCTTTCCAGTGCTTGGTGGTGGAGGTCACTGAGGGATGGCATTTCCAGGGTGGAGAGAGCGTTGGTGTAGCCGGAGTGTTGCTGTAATGATGCTTGACAATGGAGCAATACACTGATATCCACACCAGTTGAACTGCTGATGAGGGAACCATGGGAAGAGTAGGACTGCAATTTTTTTTTTATATCTAACTTTGTTGACCAGGTGGTCACTCTGATGTCAATTGATTTTGTAAGTGAAATCCTCCAATTCATTAAATACTTTATCAGTTAGATCTATACATTCTCCCATTTTCTGAAAACATACCATAAAGTTTGGATGTTTCACCAGGTAGGTCCATGGACGAACTTTACCTCCACAGGCAAAGGCACTGACACTATCGCAGCCCGTGAATGCATGGAGGCCGAGCAGAGAAAGGCTTAATTCTCTCCCAATTTTAGTGACAATACTCTTTAAATCTATCATTACCTGTTTATGGCCTGCTCCAGAATCCATCATGACTTGGGTTTTGAGATTGTTTGTAGCGTAATGATGGACCAGCAGACATAACACACCTTTGTCAGTTGATCTGACTATCACAGGTGTTTTATCAGACTGCTTGACGGCATGCATGAGATGCAGTATCATACGGGTGTCTGCCTCTTCTTGTGTTGAATACAGGTCTTACCATTCTTCTATCACAGTTCTCTTCACATCTGGACTAGATAGAATAAAGCATCTGTCTTTGTTTGTGAAGTACAGTTGAACTTCATGGAGTTTATTTGAATATTCAGGTTTGGACCACTCTTTGAGGGGTAGGCCAATGACTTGTATTTTATTACCGCTTAAGCTTAACAAAAATTTTCAGTTTGTGGGGACCCTTGTCAATTGTCCGCTGATGATGATCACTTTCCCTGAACCTCAGGTTGCTCTTTCTTGATATTTGATGCTCAATGATGCCTCATAGACTAAATTCAGTTTAGAATTTATTTCACTGTCAGCAGTTTAGAAAAATAACTCATTAACTCTTTAATTTGGTGTGTAATAGGTTTGAGAGGCTATGCTAACCCCCTTCACCACTGTTGAGAGTGCTAACAAAAGGATTCATATTGCCTGGGGTCATTCCAAATTAGAAATACTACTTAGCAAAATAAGCAAGGAGGGAGGGTTTTGGTCTCTGCCCGCTGGACTAATAAGCTATCCTTAAACAAAATATTTTGACATGATACAATAATGGAGATTCCATTCTTTTATATGTGAAAAAAAGGACAAAATGTTGATATCACGATCAGTTAATAAAATCAGTTCTAATTAGGTTAGAAACACCATTTTTTAACTAAAATAATCCTAAATAGTTTATCTAAAGGTTTGGTTAAATAAATAAATTAAAAAACAAACAATAAATCTACATGATACAGACATGGATGGAGCTGTGTGTTACAGCAAAGACAGTGGTACTTTCCACTCTTCATAGGAAAATTTCCCACGTCGAAATGACGCATTTTGCAGGAGCTGTACAGTATTTATTTACACAAACACCTTTGTCCATGTACATTATTGTTAATACTGTAAACAAAACAATGTATACTTCTACTATAATGTTTCTACAGTACTGTACTTACCAGCAGAGCTGTTCACTCAGCTGAATGTAATACGTGACTGTAATCACGTCTTAACACTTGCGATGGAGGTTGGGTGGGAGATTAGTGAGTCATGTTACTGACCTGACCTTATGCAATATTAGGTCAGCCATTTTCAGGTTGGATGATTAATAGGTCTTAGGTCCTGAAGAAGTCTTGAATAAAGGCGAAATAAGTATTCAGCGAGATTTTTCAATATTTTTTTTGGAATTTTCAGAAAATGCGCCTGATTTTCAACCCCGGAATTGAGAATTTTTCTGAAAGAATTCAGAGCAAATTGAAATTCTGACTATTGAAGAGTTCGCAAAGACGGATTCCGTGAGCCAGAATCCCTAAAACCTGGAACTCTCTGATAACCGGAATTGAAATTTTCTCGGAAAATCAATCCCAAAGTCGGAATTACAGCTCCTCCCCGACTTAGGACTTACGACCACCCAGACATACGACCGCCTCAGTCGTACGAAAATTTTGTCAAATTACGTATTTTCGAGTCCCAACGTCAGTGATTGTGCTGTGTACTGACAAAATTTTTGTTTGTACCTGTAATTCACTTTAAAATGGCTGGCAAGCTTAAAAACAAGAGTTTTGTGGTGCTGAGAAGAAAAAGAGACACCCATATTAGATTTTCTATGTATTATTTAAGCATTATCAACTTACAACCTGGATTTGGGTCCCTAACCCTGTTGTAAGTCGGGGAGGAACTTATTTGGAAAATTCTGACTTTGGGAGTGATTTTTTGAGGGGAACATTTTCTGGAAAATTCCAAGAACAATTTCCCAGTACCCGGGTTTGAGAGATGAAAATCAGGAGCATTTACGGAAATTCAGATTTTTTTTCCAGTACCCAGAAAATTTCAGGGATGGGGGTATTTTCCGGGTTTGAGAAACAATGTAATGGACAATTTCCGGAACTTCCGAGAATATATTTCCGTAGCCCGGAAAATTCTGGGGATTAGGGATTTTTTCCAGCTTTGAGAAATAAAATAATGCATCATTCTGGAACCTCTAATAACATTTTTCCGTTACCTGGAAAATTTCGGGGTTGAGGTATTTTTTTTCTGGCTTTGAGAAAGTCGTCTCGTTACCCACAAATCTCTCATTCCCAGAAGTGCTCTGCACCAACTGTTCTGGTTAACAGAGGTATTACTGTACTGTATTACTGTACTGTAAAGCATACTGAAAAATATGTGGTGAAAGTTGCCAGCTGGGAACACTTCCCCCATTATTTACATTAATTCCTGTGGGCAAAATTGCCCCAATATTCTTAGTTCCATTAATTGCAATGACATTTAGGAATGCATCCCTTGTGATAACCAGGGTATTCCTGTATATAGAATTATATATTTTATTAAACATTTGATGAACCACTAAATAGAAACAAAATTTTAAAAATCTTACTTAAACTTTCCTGATATGATGTTGGATTGGCGATCAAGGACTGTGCCGAATGGATGTTTCCCCTTAGTTAGCATATAGTAGTAGACACAGCCAAGGGAAAATATATCAACTTTGTATGTCTGAAAATATGAGAGAATTGTAATTTTGTAATTGCAAAATTAATAACAGTTATTAGTATGAATTTAATTACTGTACAGATAAAAGAAACTTTACATTCATTTATACCTACTAATCTAGATGTGCTGAATATAATTTATACATACTGGCCTAGATGTGTTGAGCATCATTTCAGGAGCAATCCAGCCTTCTGTTCCTGTGACTCCTGATCGCTTTGAAAATGACATACGACCAGTTTCCAAACGTTTACACAGACCAAAATCAGATATCATAGCTCGAACCTGTCCCCGACTACTTGGCAAGGAAAGCAGTACATTGTGTGGTTTGACATCTCGATGCACTGTAAAACAAAATAAAGCATCAGAAAATATCCAGCAGTGCATATCATAGTTTCCAATAAAAATTTAAGAAATATGTTACAACCAGGCTTATCCCACTGATGAATTAATGGTTAAGATTGCACAGTATAGGTGCTGCCCGTTACACGATGAATATACAGAGGTCCCTCGGTTAACGAACACAATTCGTTCCAGAAGGTCGTTCGTTAACCGAAAATTTTGTTAACCAAAACCATTGTTTCAATGGGATTTTGGGTAATTGGTTCCAGCTCACCGAAAATTACCTACAAAATAAAAATAAATGCAGTAAAGTACACTTACTTTGAGGTGTGTATGTTAAAGGCTACTGGATGATGATGATGGGAATTAGAAGTGGGGGTGGAGAAGGGAGAAGCGAAGGAAGTGGGGGTGGAAGAGAAATCACCCCATGCTTCATGCTGCCATTTCACCCATAAAATTTTAAGTTCACTTGGTGTAATTCAAGATTATTTTCTTTAAATCAACACTGCACTGCACAATATATTGTCAATATGTAAAATAAATTTCAGATTGACCAATAATTGTACTGTAAAAATGTAAAAATAGTTTATGTTCAAGAGAGTCTCAAGCAAGATGTTACCTCCACTGAGCAGACACAAACTGACGCCATGCTGGGTGAGTCAAGTGGCTGTTTGGCGCACTAAAAACTAGTTTCCTGTACTTCAATTATGTTAAATAATTGTTAAAATGACTAAAAATTTTAATATAAAACTTGGAAAATTATTGAATAGTACAACCTTCTAGATATTTACTCAAATGGGAACGAATTTAAGCCATAGAACCGAGTACTGTATTGGCGGACAAATATTCCAGCTGGTGAGCAAGCGAAAACATGTTGAGAGGAATTCAAAAGGAATTCATTAACCGAATTTTTTTGTTAACCGAATTGAATATTCTTATGGAAGGTAATTCGTTAACCGAAATTTCGTTAACCGAGGCGTTCGTTAACCGAGGGACCACTGTACAGTATATACAATCGATCAGTTTTACGATGTTAAAAATTAACACTAATTACTTTTATGCGATGGCTAAGATCTGTTTTATGATGGTCACGGCCTCCAACGTTTGTTTACAAAACATAATAAATACTTACAAAATTATTTTATAATATATTTTTATTAAGCTCCCTATCTAAACTATTGTGTATTATGAATTAAGGTGTGACAATGACATGTATATATAGACAGATGTTAAATGATTATCCTTGCTGAGAGACATTTAGTGAAATTCTTAATATACTTCTCAAAATACAATACAGAAAGATTTGTAACTTGTATTTGCTCGCATATTCTCATAAGAAGACACAAGCACACACCCATATATATATTCCATGCTTGTAGCCATAGACAAGGACGTCATAAACAGAAGCCCATTAGGACTATCACATCCACTAGAAAACCAGAGAAACCTACTCCTGACAGACCATACCAGTACAGTTGAACCTCGATATATTGGAGTAATTGGGGCAGATCCCAGTCCGAAAAATGCGTCAAAAAAAAAAAAAATACTGTGGTCACTCGATTAACAAAAGGTTCAATTAACGAATTAGCTCCCATTAAGGATTTTCAATTCCATTAACAAACAAAACTTTGATTAACAAAAGCCTTAGGAGAAACACGCTTTGTTGTGAGCATCAGCTGATCGGCTAGTCCGCCAATACAGTAATCGGTTCTATGTTTACATTCGTTTCCAATGGAGTAAATATCAAGAAGGTTGTGTTCTTGAATATTTTTGCATTTTTTATATTAAAACTATTGGTCATTTTAAAATTTAGCCATCCAAGCTCTGTCTACATAAAGTTTTTCAACTAATATTTTTGGCTCGATATATGTAACTTGATTCATTTATTTTTACCCATTTACATGTACAGTTGTACCCCGCTTTACGCGGTTTCACTTTACGCAATTTCTCATATACGCGGTGCCTCGCCAGAACCGAACTTTCACTTAACGCGGTTCATCTACTCATATACGCAGGAAGCGGCGCGGGCACGATGCGCACAAGGTCGCCCAGTCATCAAAACATTACCGAGTTCTTCACCCGCCACCCGCCACAGCCGGCCCAAGTCAGTGATAGTGATAATTATAGTGAGGATATGGACTTATATGGACTTTGAGGGGTTTGACAAAGAGGCCCTGCAAGCCTCTGTGGTGGATAGTGATACAATTAATGATTTAATGTTTTATTGCACCATTAAGGGTTTCAGACACTGTGTCGGGTTGATTTTCCCCCAGATTTTTAAAACCAACCAACCAAACAAAGCAAAGTAGCCTATTTTAAGATGCATCCCAACTTTTCTTTTCTTTTTTTTTCCCCAGAAGAAAAAAGAAGGTGCAGCTTATAATGGTGCAATTAGGGTAAGTATTTGCCCCAAGACCCACTAAAATGTGAAGTAAATTTAACAGAATATTTGCCATTGTTCACACCTCACTACAACTACTTTATAACAGTATCTACAATATAACTTTATGAGCTGTTGGCTTACCAATATCAAGGTTGTGTAGATGCTGCAAGCCTGAAGTAGCCTGATGGAGGATGGTGAGAATACTGATGTCTGCATTAACCCGGTCCTGAATGAAGTCCTCCAGAGTAGCACTGCATAGTTCCAATGCAATGTAACGGAATTGACGACACTTTTTGGTCAGAGGGAAAAAATTAGCCATTAGTTCAAAATATGGCTTCATATGTAGGTAAAATAAAATTATGAAACATTTAGAAGGGTATTCAATCGAACAAAAAATATACAGGTTGTGGCAAAGGTCAGGAACCATAGGGATATTTTATATGTGCTCCTGGGGATAGGTCTGTACTTCTTTGACACCAATCTAACAAGTGAAAAGTATCTCAAAATGCTACAAACATATCTCATTCCAAAACTAAATGACATTCCATAAGCAGAACAGGCGAAGATGTGGTTTCAGGAGGATGCTGCACCACCAAGTTTCGCAATCATCGTCTGGAGGTTCTTAGATGAAACATTCCCAGGTAAATGGATTGGACAGCAAAAGCCCGTTGAATGGCCAACTAGGTCTTCAGACCTTACACCTCTTGACTTTTTCTTGTGGGGCCGTGTCAAGTCAGTTGTCTATGCTGACCGACTCAGAACCATACGTGATCTAAAGGATGCAATCACACCCGAGTGTGCCAATATCACTAGTACAGCTAGACCCCGACTTATGACTGCTTGGACTTGCGACCGCCGCAGTTGTGACCATTTTTTTTTTTTTTTTTTTCAAATGACGCACGCATATTCTATACCGAAACGTTTCCAGTTAATGTAGTCTCCATGTATAATTTAAAAATTATGGGGGCCCCATGTGCATTCAGCTGACTACATCAAAGGTAAATGCTCAGTCACAATGTATCCATTCCTCATTATTTATTACTTTTACTGTACTGTATTTCATTGTAGATTTTTTATTTAATTTTTTTTTTTATCTATGTCGGACTTACGACCATTCGGACTTACGACCATTCGGACTTACGACCATTCGGACTTACGACCATTCGGACTTACGACCATTCGGACTTACGACCTGGATTTGGGTCCCTAACTCCGTCGTAAGTCGGGGTTTAGCTGTATTTGCAAACAGCTGACCAGCCTGCCTGCATTCATGTTATTCATTTATGTAATAATTTATTCATTGGTGTAAAGTAATAGTGTCACCCAAAGGATGACTATAAGGGAAGGAACTGTTTATGTAATACAGGTTGGGCATCCCATATTTGAAATTCCCAAATAAGAAATGCTTTGAAATCCAAAAGGTTTTTCAAGTGACACCATTTTAGGGTAATCAGACCTTCTTTCGGGTGAAATTTAGAATAAGCAAAAATTTTGCAAAATCTAAGGTAATGAAGGATTTCTTGGGATATTTAACTCATATTTTTGGGGTAAATAATTTGTAGTAGCAAGTAAATGAATGTTAAAGTAATTTGATGTTGGACTGACTGGTTGTTTCTTAAATTTTTATAGCAATTCTGCTTCTATACAACCTTGGTAAGTCTACCATTAATATAAAAAAGTATATATTTTCTTTTATTGCAATACTATACTGTGCTCTCCATTTTAAGGAAATGTCCTTTAGACTGATATTTATGGTACAGGAATACCCCGGTTATTGCAAGGGATGTGTTCCTAAAAGTTATTGCGATTAATGAAACTTCAAATACTGGGGCAATTTTTACAGCCCGCAAGTTCACCATATATTTTATGACATATGTACAGTAGAACCTCGATAAGTCAGACTAATTGGGGGGTGTAGAGATAATGCTACTTATCCAAACTGTTTTAAGAAAATCAGTTGTTGTTATATTATTGATGCACTCCAGCAACTAAGGTCTTTAAGTGTATAACAAGGTTATTAAAAGAGTATTACATCAACAATAAAAAAATTATGAAACAGAACTCTCTGGGTTGAAAATCACACTTAAGTCTAGTTGCCAACAACTATTTTCACCAAGATGATTGTTATTTACTGTAAAGTGTTATATGTAAGCAACCAAAGAAATTATCTTATGAATAAAGATAAAACTGTATACTGTACAGTACACCCACCTCTCGTTTTACGCGGGGGTTACGTTCTTGAAAACCACCGCTTAATTAAAAAATGCGCAAATTAAACATAATTTTCCCATAAAAATACCCGTAAATGGTACAGGTTAGGGGAACCATCATATACCGCACAGGGTATGAACAGTGCTCTTGCTTAAACCAAGCACGCGGTCAACCTCCGACACACGCTCTCCTCTCTAAAGGCGGGTGATTACAATTAATTTCACGTCCATTGTGATTCTTTTTTGTGCTTTTTTAGCTTTAGGCGCCCCAGAGAAGGCAAATGGATGTTTTCCAGACATGATTAATGGGGTAAACAGCGTTTAACACTAAACAGGTACGTGATAAACACACAATGCAAATGAGAGCACAAAGAAAAAGTAGTGCTGGTGTGAACTGAGAAAGCAATAAGTGGGAAGCTTGCTGGATGTCGTCACAGTTGTTGTACAGAATACTTTATTATCATCATTATCTTCGTCATTAGTCGTAATAATCTTTATTATTACATTATGAAAATAATTATTATTATTCAGAATATTAAAATCGTTGATGCTGATATGACTGCGACTTTACAATAATAACCTACAAGCACCTCACCAGACATCACACGCGACTCCACTGCGAGGCAACCAGGAGAATACGCGCGGCAAATTTAAACTGTCTTGAGCGCGTTATTTAAAAAATAGGTGCGCGTAAATTAGCTTTTGGTATTAATTGAACAATCGCGTTATTCCAGAAATGCTGAAATCAAATGCGAGTTACCTGAACTATAAAGATAAAAATAAGAACAAATAGATGTAGGAGTATTTTGTACAGTAAGTCCTCGCTTAACATTGTCCCACTTAACGTTGTTTTGGTACTACGTCGCTAAACTTTAGATACCCCAAATTTGCTTAATGTCCCGGTGATTCGGTACAATATCGTTTTGCGTCGTCACGGACTACTTTTTACGGTGCATCACCCTCTCTTGTCTGGCCGCGCTATGCTTCTCAGCTCGGCGCGCTGCCCTCACTCGCGGAACGTCACAGCGTCCCCAAGCGACGCTAAGCCAGTCTCTGTTACGATTTCACATCATTCGTGTGTGCTTAAGTGTTTTTGCTCGAAAACTGTACTCTAACCATTCGAAATGGCTTCCAAGCACCCATCAAGTGCTACTGATGCTAGTGTAGTGAAGAGGCAACGTAAGACCATCACTCTTGCTACGAAAATGGATGTATTAACCCAATTTGAAGAAGGGGAACGTGCTTGGTCTAACCCCCACAACAGTGCGTACTATCCGGACCAACGCTGACAAGATTAAGGTTAGTGCTGGAAGTGGTTCTTCTCTGAGTGCTACTAAGACTACTCGTACTAGAAGTACTGTGATAGAAAAGGTGGAAAAGATGCTGGCTATGTGGATGGAGGACCAGAATCAAAGCAAAGTGCCTGTGAGCCTTATGGTTATCCAGCATAAGGCCAAATCCTTGTTTAACGACATGAAGGAAACAGAGGGTGAAGGATCGAAGGAAGAGACCTTTACGGCCAGCCAAGGCTGGTTTCAACTATTTAAGCTTTGGTATAATATCCATAACATTAAGATGACTGGTGAAGCTGCTAGTTCAGATACAGTTGCTGCAGAGACATTCCCGCCAGAATTCAAAAACATTATCCAGGAAGGAGGCTACTCATTGAAGCAAGTCTTCAATGTGGATGAGACTGGTCTCATTTGGAAAAGGATGCCTGAGAGGACCTATATCTCCAAGGAGGAGAAAAGAACAGCAGGTTTTAAAGCGGCAAAAGACCACTTGACGCTTCTTCTTGATGTGAACGCTGACGGCGACTTCAAGCTGAAGCCGATTGATTTCTCGCACTGCCAACCCACTGGCCCTGAAAGGTTACTCTAAGGATCACCTTCCAGTGATCTACAAGGCAAATAAGAAGGCATGGATAACCGGCGGCATATTTGACCAGTGGTTAAACGTGTACGCCATCCTTGCAATGAAGGAATACTGTACCAAGGAGAATCTTGACTTTAAAATTCTTCTGATCCTTGACAATGCTCCAGTTCACCCTCCCAATCTTGACGACTTGCAAAACAGTGTGAAAGTTGTATTCCTGCCTCCCAACACGACAGCACTGATACAGCCTATGGACCAAGGCGTATTAATTATGCCCTACCATGGCATAGCTGCTCAAGGCTATAGACGGAGAAAATTAACTAACGATCCGAGAATATTGGCGGGGCTTCAACATTCTTCATGCAATTGACAACATTGGCAAGGCATGGGAAGAGGTTTCAGAAAGTTGCCTGAATGGTGTGTGGCGTAAATTGTGGCCATAGTGCGTCAACAGTTTTACGGGATTCACGGACTTAGTCCCAGCAGTGAATAGGGATATCCTCAGCTTGGGTAGACAGGCAGACTTTGATGAGCTGGAATCAGAGGATATTGAGGAAGTCTTGGCATCCCATACAGAAGAGCTCACCAACGAAGACCTGCAAGTGTTAACAGAACACAGTCCCGTTGAAGATGATGATGACAACGACGACGACAAAGAAGAACCAAACGAACGCTAACTTCCAAGAGGATGGCAGAAGTGTTCAACATGATCCAGCAAGGAATGCAAATCCTTATAGATGACGACCCAAACAGAGAACGTAGCTCAAAGATGCGACGCAGCATTGATGAAAGTCTTGGTTGTTACACAGAGATGTGTAAGGAGAAGCAGCTTCTTCACAACAGCCGGCAGCCAGGGAGGAGCAAACAACAATGGAGGAGGAACAAGCTGCAGCAGAGGAACCCCAGTCAGCGTAGGAGGAGGTGGTGAGTCACTGACTCACCACCCTCCTACGCTCCCACCCTCCTCCTCCACTTCTGCCATCCACCTCCTCCGCTTCACTACCCTCCACACACTTGCTCTACCACCTCCACCCATCCAAGCTCTGTCTACATAAAGTTTTTCCACTATTATTTTTGGCTCATATATGTAACTTTATTCATTTATTGAAACTCATTTACATGCACACACTGTCCTAAGGGCAAAGCTGAACTGTATATGTAATCAGAATAATGTACAAAATGAATACTAAAATTGCTGCCTAGTGCAAACTATGGCATGTTTACATTCATATTAATCACTATCTTATAAGAATTCTAGCAATGTAAATTAAATTCACCCCAGTCACTTCTTTTAAATTTTATAAGCAAAAAACAAAAACTCAACCTAAAGGACATAAATTAACAATTAACAATTAAATACTTCACACCACAGGCGCCAACTGTCAAACATGTCACTGTCACCCCTCCCTCCCTCCCCTCCACATCCCAAAGAAAGGTTTGGGAGTTTTGAGAAGGCTTTAAGTTTTAATCATATATAATATCTCAGACTAAAGTTAGGGGAATATAATTTGCATTGCTGGAATTCTTGCAAGACAGTGAATAATTTGAATATAAATGTCATTTTGCACAAAAGATAAAATTTTTGCTCTCTCTAATAAAATTTTTAAATTTAATGTAAAATTTGTATGTCTAATGCAAATTTTAGCTTGTTTATATTCAAATTAATCACTATCTTATAAGAATTTGAGCAATGTAAATAATATTTTGCCCAGTTATTTATATACAATTTTATGAGCAACAACATAAATAAATAAATTAAATACTTCTGCAGACCTTCTCCTAACTGTCATTAGTACATCTCACCCCCCCCTCTTCCCACGCTCGCTCGCTCCCTCCCTACCCCCCACCTTCTTGAGAAAAGTCTGGGGGTTTTCACTTGGCTTACAGTTTTAATCATATACAATATCTCAGACTAAAGTTAGGAAAATTAAATTTACATTGCTGGATTCCTTGCAAGACAGTGAATAATTTTAATATAAACGTCATATATTTTGCACATAAGATAAAATTTTTGCTTTCTCTAATAAAATTTTTAAATTAGATCTAAAATTGTATGTCTAATGCAAATTTTAGCTTGTTTATATTCAAATTAATCACTATCTTATAAGAATTCCAGCAATGTAAATTATATTCTGCCCTGGTTATATTTCTGAGCTGGTTATCTTAGAAGTCAAAAAGCGGACAGCCGAGATAAATCCAGGATTTGGAGAAAATTACCTAGAGTCCCTTTGCAAACTTTTTAGATTGCCATTTAAAAAAAAAATCGTAGCAAACAGAGACATATTCCGCCAGACCTGAAGCCTTTAATCGGATGTTCAAAGTATTCCCATGCAGCTCTTCTGAATGCAAACGAGGCTTTAGCAGCGTGAACCTTATCGTGACGGAAACGAGGTGTAGACTGGAAACCAGACGACTACGTACACAAATGGCTTAGGTGTCATCGTTCAGCAACTGATACACAAACAAGAATAGCCAAGTCCAAGGATCTCACTGTGGATCCAGTTTGGAAATTCTGTTAAAAATTTCTCCAAGACTGCAAAAGTTAAGGTGAGCCTAAATAGAATATTTTTTAAATTGTATTTTCATAAATTGTATTGCTTTGAGACTGTGGAATCATGATAATTTACAAATTACCAAGCCCTGCGTTAGCAAGGTTTGGTATTGAAACTAAGGGTAAAAATGTCGCCTGCGTGTACAGTACAGTAGGATATAGGGATCCGGGAAGTTCAGCTTATCTGTCTGTCACGAAACTCCTCCAACACAATGGGACCACTTGTTACCAATATTGGAACATAGATTGATTAGAACAATGCGAGAGTCAGTTAAGCATTGATATAAATGATATTGTCCCCAATGTTAATGCCCACCGCCCACCAACCCCTATTTTGACCCCCCAAAATCAGTCAGGACCTCCAGTTGTATGGGCTCGCTGCACTCACCAGTGCCCCCACCATCTGAGTAATACTGTACTTTCAAAGTACGTTCACTCACTTCTTTTTTTAGCACTACACTACTGTACCTCACGGAGAGTGTGGATTGACAATACAGTCTGTAACAGTTGGAAAAGTCCCCAACTGTACATCATATTAAATTCTCCTTCTCTGAGCTGATAGTTTAATAATGTCTAATTTTACATCTAAAACTACACTTTCACTACTTCTTGATAAAAGATGTACTTCGTGAAACAGTGGCCGGTCTTCTTGTTCTTATTATGCATATGGTATATTTTTTATGTAAAATGAATACTGTACTACTATATTTGAAATTTTTTATAAATATTATATTCTATGTTTTCAAGATAATACATTTTTTAGTCACCAAAGTTTTCATTGTAATATAAGCATAAAATAAATGCATGGAAATAAATCTGCCTTATGAAACAAAATAAAACAGAAAAATTATGAAATAAACAAAGATTAGTTTGTGCTACAAGACACCATGTCGTGTCACAAACAATATTCTCTACCATCTCTGGTCAGTGTTCAATTTTAATCATTCAGCACAGACAAACTTCCAAATTCTGATCACTCAGAATGTATTACTCAACTGTTAAAATCTCGCCAAAATACCGACAGTTTTCAAACCACCTATAAAACTGAATGGCATTCAACATTTTCCTATTTATCCCATAAAATTCAAACCTTCATAATAATTTTCTTTAAGTTCTATTACAAACTTTCCAGATAAATGAAAATAACAAATAAATTCTTTCTTGTTTCCTAGAAATTTTCATTCGATATAATTTTCATATACAGTAATGTACCTGTTCAGTGCAGAAATATCTGATGACATGTGGATGCTGATCACTTTCCCGAAGAAGTTCCACTTCCCGATCAGCAATTGAGAAACAGTCAGGAAGGACCCGTTTGACTGCCACTGCTCGGCCATCAAATGTACCTCTGTGTGTATACAATACAATATAATATAATATAATATAATATAATATAATATATATATATATATATATATATATATATATATATATATATATATATATATATATATATATATATATATATATATATATATATATATATATATATATATATTTATAATATAAATATATATATATACACACACACACACATATATATCCTTATACATATCACTACATCCTTGACCACCGAAGGGTCAAGACGTACCTGGCGCTCCTCTCGGAGCAGCCAGGTCAACTGTTAAGTTGGCCCATACCAACTCCCTCCCCTGAACCCTCCTCCCCACCAGAATATCAACAAGTTCACGCCAGAAGTTACTATTTCATTTAGGAAAGGAATGGAACCAGTGTCAAACAGAGGTGAACAGTGGTGAATAGTGCTTAAGTCAGTGAGAACAACTCAACAGTAACAGTGGTACCCAAGTTAACCTTCACACAGTGAGGTCCCAGGTACCCAGTGATAATGGCCCGTGAGACCCAACAACCAGCGATGTGTTAATCCGTCTACGATAGGAAGGCCTGGGACCACACCTCACTCATATAACACCGTCTGTGAGGGAATTACTACACCACGTGAGGCCCCGCATAACACCATCTGATACTACACCACGTGAGGCCCATAACACCATCTGTCATAACACCATCTGTGAGGGAATACTACACCACACCCGTCACCATCTGTGTGAGATAACACCATCTGTGAGGGAATTACTACACCACGTGAGGCCCCTCATAACACCATCTGTGAGGGAATTACTACACCACGTGAGGCCCCGCATAACACCATCTGTGAGGGAATTACTACACCACGTGAGGCCCCTAATAACACCATCTGTGAGGGAATTACTACACCACGTGAGGCCCCTCATAACACCATCTGTGAGGGAACTACTACACCACGTGAGGCCCCTCATAACACCATCTGGGAGGGAGTTACTACACTACGTGTTTGCTGTTCAACACCTACAATAATCTGTATGCTCACTGTATGTTCCTTTATCTTTCTCTAATGAGGCTTTTATTAAACCACCAATGTCAATGTATGTAATAAGTCATTTATGTCCAATGTATATTTTCAGCCTTCGGGCTGCAGAAATTTTTTAATAATCCGTTAATTATCACACACACACACACTCGCACGCACGCACGCACACACGCACACACGCACACACACACACACACACACACACACTACTACTACTACTACTACTACTATGCTGTCACTCGGAATCGAGTATAACGATCATCCAGCTATGATAAAATGATAAGAGTTATTAATGATGTCACCTTCATTGGTGAGCTCTGGGGTGACTAGAGAGGCCAATACGGAACCGGCAGAGTCGTCCACAGAAGTTGCACGTGTAGAAGGGTACATCTAGTGCTGGAAGGGCAGTGGCAGCTTTTTACAGCATTGGTGCTTGTCTGCCTCGATATGCAGTCAGGCTAACTCAAAAGTATTGACACCTTCTTGTGTGGTGCTCCTCCAAGCATTACGGTGTGAAGTGATCTTCCCCAGGTGAAGGGGTCAATTTGGCAATTTTTCAGTTTTGTCTTCAGACTATCCTTATACCTTTTCAGTTGCCCGCCTGCGTTACATTTACTATTCGTTAGGTGACTTATAAAGTAGCTGCTTTGGCAGTCTATTGTCAGTCATGGGGCGCCGGTGGGTAGAACAGTACCGCTCTTGCCTCGCAAGCGAGATGTCACGGGTTCGATTCCCGGGCCAGTGGAAAGTTGTTCGGACACACTTCCCAGACTCCCTTGGTCCCTGTTCACCTAGCAGCAAAGTAGGTACCTGCTGTAAAACGAAAGTTGCGAATTCGTATTCAGGGACAAGTTGTTGGAGCTTCCAATAACTTGCTTAGACATAGACCATTGACTCTTCAGGCTTCTACGCCTTTGACTCTTCAGGCTTCTACGCCCTTAACTCATGAGACACAAAGGCAAGCATGAACTTAGCATGCTTCCCTGTTGGGCACTGTAAACGCTTCTGTGCTTCACCTTACACAAGGATGTAGGGGGGTGCCCAATAAAAAAAAAATAAAAATTGTCAGCCATGCGGGTAACATGGCCAATTTAGCGCAGTTGTTAATGGATAATGGAAGCCTCAGTGCTCCTACAGTTGGTGTCAGTGAGAATACTGGCATTTGTTTTCTTGTCTTTCCAGCGAACTCAGAGAATGGAACGTAGACTATGATGGTGAAAGTTTTCAAGTGCCTAGAGGTGCCTCCTGTATGTGGCCCATGTCACGCTGCCATACAGCAGGGTGGGGAGGACCACTGCTCAATATACAGTACATGCAACTTTGTAGATAATTTCAGCTCCCTACAGTTGACGTAGATGGATACAGAGTCTGCCAAAGGCTTGAGATGCACATCTGATCTGATGTTGAATCTCTTCATCGATGTTCGCGGTGGTGGACAGGTAGGACCCGAGATACCAAAAGTGGGTAACATTAGAGAGGGTAGCACCGTTAAGCTGGATGGATGGCTGAGGTGTGGCTGAACCAGGGGCAGGCTGAAAGAGAATCTGAGTCTTACGTACAATCACCTCAAGGCCGAAGTGTGCATACGCATATGAGTAGTTGTTCAGGATTCCCTGTAAGTTGCGTTCAATGTGTGCGACATGGGTGTGGTCATCTGTACACTGAAGTTCAACTAATGGAAGCTGTCGACACCTTTGTTCCTGCCTGGGATCATCTTACGTTGAATAGACTGTTCATCCGGTACTCGATGTCCACCCCGCTGGCTAAATTGGCACTGCCACGAGTAAGAAAGGCAGTAAAAAAATGGAAAAGAGAGTTGGTTCCAGTACACACCCTTGTTTAACCCCCGTTTGGATGGGGAATAATTCAGACTGGATGCCATTGTGCTAGAGACTGTCATTCATGCCATCGTGAAATTGCCTCACAATGGCGATGAATTTTGGTGGGCAGCCTAAACAGCTGACGGTCCTCTGGAGGGCTTCCCTGTTGAACAAGTCAAAGACCTTGGTTAGATCTATGAAGGTCATTAAGAGGTCACGATGCTGTTCTGTGCACTTTTCCTGTATCTGGCGGGCAGCAAAGATAATGTCAGTGGTGCCTCATGATGGTCTAAAGCCACACGAGACTCTGGGAGGAAGTTTTCCGCCTCCTCAGGAAGGAGTGTGTTTAGGAGGACTTGCCAGCTACGAACAGCAGCAAGATCCTGCCATAGCTACCACAGTCTGACCGGTCTCTCTTGTTATTATAAATAGTGACAATGGAGGCATCTTTAAGAGCTTGGGGGATTTCCTCATTTTCCCATATATTCTCGAGGAGAGAGTGGAGACGGCTGGTAAGCAGAGGTCCTCCTTTTTTATACACCTAGGATTGGTTGTTATTTTTCATGTGTTTGATGGCAGTAGCTACCTCATCCAGGGATGGAGGATAGCTGAGGTGAGTCAGCTCTGGATGCTGAGGGACCTGCTGGGTAGTCAGGACATCCACATCGGTGTTTTGGTTCAGCAGCGAATTGTAGTGCTCTTTTCAGTACTGAAGGATGCCTTCTTTGTCTTTCATTAGGGAGTTACCATCAGATGTGTGGAGGGGGGCTGAGACATGAGTGACGACTAGCCCATAAAGTGTTTTAGTGGAATTGAAGAATTCGTGCATCTTGTGTCGAACTGCTAATTTTTGTGTTTCCATGCTTTGTTTAAACTAGTCGTTCTTTAGATTGCGAAGTTTGCGCTGGGCCACCGCTTTCTTCTTGCGGAAGATATCAGCTTTGGTCTGAGACTGAGGGTTGTTCTGCCAGTCAGTTAAAGCAGCACGTTTATCATTGATGAGTACACTGATTTCCAGGTTATTTTTATCAAACCATTCCTGGTATATTTTTTCAATCTGGTTGAGGGTCTCTCTGCAGGTTTTTGTCAGAACAGTGTTAAGAATATCCCATTAGGAGCTGGGATTTGGGTTGCTTGTTGTCGGGTTGTTCATCAGGCCATCTCCGAGCTGCTCTCTGAAAGCGTGTGCTACCGCTGGATCCTCCAAACGCTTAGTGTTAAAACCTCTTCTAGAGGCTTAGTAACTTAGCCGTTTTGGGGTGAGGTGAAGTGAGAGCTTGGCTCTGACGAGCAGATGATCAGTGTCACAGTGGTTTGAACCATGCATGGCTCGGGTGATGAGGACATGTCAGCAATCTCTTTCTCTGACACTGATGTAATGAATGAGATGCCAGTGTTTGGATTGTGGGTGTTGCCACGAACCCTTAAGCTTGTCAGCCTGCCTAAACAAGGTGTTGGTGATAGTGAGGTTGTGTGCAGCACATTTGCTTAGGAGGAGTAGGCCATTGGGATTACATTTGCCTAGTCCATTTCTCCCTATGGTTCCCTGCCAAATGTCAGTATCTCTGCCAACTCTGGCATTTAAGTCACTTATGAGCACGCACGCACGCACGTCAGAGTTAGCTGGGTATACTGCCCGGCTGAACTGTGCCAAGTTGCCCAAAGGATGGTTTGAGTGTTGAAGGAGCCATGTTTGTACATAATATATGTGTATTTTATGATATGCTATGTATCAATTTATGTAAAAAAATATTTTTGGGCAATGTTGAGTTAACCATACAGTTAAGCTAGCCAGCTGACTCACATGTTTGTGGTTGCAGCACTGCATGATGTATAAGCAGTGATGTCACATTGCGCTCTGGGGGACGGAGTGCAGCGACAGCTGGGTAGCAACGTAGTTACTGTAGCCCCATTCCTACACATCAATTTTCACTTCCCACACCTCTTCATTTCTCATATTCTATAGTTTTATATCAGTTTTTTTTTTAAGCCAACATTAGAGTACGTACCGAAGTGATTTTTCCACAACTGTTATAGTTTCATTACACGTAACAATGCCAACAAGCATAGCCATCTCACAACTAACTGGCAATGTGTTATTGGGCATTCTATTATTACTTATAATGATTACTTTACATGATATTAGATGCTTTTCACACTATTCATACTCGTACATCATTCTCGGATATTGAATGGTTAGGCAGTACGAAGACTGTCATAAACTGCCCATTAAAATACTTAGTGAGAGCAAGCTGTGAGCCACCTGACAACCTTTAGCACTAATAAAAATGCTAGACAAGTCCATGAAACCAACCTTAACATTCACAACCATCCAAATGTACACATCATATGATTATGCACAAACATATACAGTATGTATAGGATACTATACAAGAAAATAACGAATAAAATAGCTAATAGAGATTTTGAGTTTCTGTAAAGTTGAGACACATATTGTGCTCTTACCTTTCTCTTCACTGGATTTAGCACTCACTTTAGGCATGGTGACAAAGATATATATGCACACACACAAACAGAATATGAAAAAACCCTAGGAGATCAAAAACATATGTGGTGAGGAGTGATGGGAAACTGACTGATCGTATCAAAACAATGAAACGAGCTCAGGAGGGCATTACCAAAAACTTCCTTCATCTAGTTAGATGAAGAAGCAAATATTGTCACAAATTCATTCTGCTAAATCGAACTTCAGCTAAAATTAATTGCATTGTAAGGGATGATTACTGGATTTCATAAAAAACTAATCCCGAGAACACACCACAAAGAACTACTAGGAAGCACAAAACCACAAGGAAAATTTTGTTGTATAGGAGTGGTGTGCGTGTCTAGTGCAGATAACAGAGAAATACACAGTAAGCATAAAAACTGCTAACAACAGGATATAGTGGTATGTGGAGGAAGGAACCTTGATGAATAGACGTTGTTCAGGCCACCCTTACTCAACAACAATATATGAAGACCAAAAAATTATGGAATGCATGCAAGATAGGACTACACACACAGTGGAAAAACACTGTGGAAGAGTTGCAAATGGAGTGCACAGTATTAATGGCAGTGCAGAGACTGAATTCAGTTGGTGTTTACTAAAGCATACTCGCTAGTAACCTGCATTAACACAATGTCACAAGGACAAAAACTTCTAGTAACACGTCATATTTTCTGATGAGAAAACATTTTCACCAGATAATATGGCTTCTCTTTTCCAAGGTTCCTCAGGCCTGCTAACTTTTCATTAGTTTCAAGGATGCATGCATCAGATGGCTCGACTTTCCTTCTATACATTCACCAAAACTTTGAAGATAGTTAAGTCTTTGACTGTCCAGTTTGTTTACAGCTTAGAGTAAGAAATATTCAAATGTGTAACATAACTATTTCAATCAGTCTATTAAATGCATAAATATCTTCACTTCTGGGTAAGGAGAAATTTGACTAAACTACTTTATAAAAAGTATATTTGAGAAGTCTCATTCAATTTTACATCATATACTGTACACTGTTTCTACAGAATTTACATGCATAATAATTGTCAAAAGATAATATGCAAACTAGAAGCAAAAAGAAGTTAACTTTTATTAATAGTAATTCTCTGGAAAAATCAATTTAAGAGTATGTGTTTGGTACTAAAATGAGTTTTACTATACAACTGAGACATGTTAACTACTCACTTGAACACAAAGGTACCATCACAGCCTTTCCCAAGCAACTGCTGTGGATCAAATATGATTTTGCCGACACTAACAGTTCCATTATCCAGTTCCTCTGCTAAGGCTGTGATGTTGCCAGAGGAGCCTCCAGAGCTGTTAGATCCTTGTGACCATGGACGTCTAGATGACATCTCTTGAGTCAGCCTTGCATAATCCTGAGCCTGCAGGTAAAGACAACAGTGAATTTCTAAGTAACCAAGTTAATAAAATGTTAACATATCTGATTACAATACAGAATACAGCTAGACCCCGACTTACGACAGGGTTAGGGACCCAAATCCAGGTCATAAGTCGTAAGTCCGACATAGATAAAAAAAAAATCCCAAAATTTTTTTTCAAAAAAAAAAAAAAATTAAAAAATTTTGTTTTCAAAAAAATAAAATAAAAATCTACAATGAAATACAGTACACTAAACGTAATAAATAATGAGGAATGGATACAGTACAGTAAAAGTAATAAATAATGAGGAATGGATACAGTATGACTGAGCACTTACCTTAAATGTAGTCAGCTGAATGCACATATGGCCCCCATAATTTTCTATTTACAGGATACATGGAGACTATATTAATTGGAAGAAGCAGAAGAGGAGACAGGGCTGCGTGGGTCATCAACGTCGCTTTCTTCGGACAGGTTTATGTGCTGTGAAAACTTGCTGGTTGAAGGTATTGGGTCATCTTGAGGTAGTGAAGAGGCAGCACTGGTGGGGCATGAGGAGACAGCACTGGGGGACTTGTTGAAATAGATGTCCAATTTAGACTGCACAGTTTGCTTTTTCTTTTCATAATAAATTTCTCTGTAGTAAGCAAGTGCAACTTGGATCATTCTGTCAACTTTGGCATAACGCTCATAATTTTGATCCATGCCATCAAACATTTGCATTGCTTTATTAATTGTAGCAAATGCCTCTGCCATTTGTTTCACTGAAAACTTTTTGGGGAGTGCAGGTTCTTCTTCTACATTTTGTCTCTCTTCTTCCTCTGCAACTTTCTGTGCATCTACTTCAATAAGATCCTCGTTACTGAGCTCTTCTGCTACACTTTCAACCAACTGTCCAACATCTTCATTATCAATTTCTAACTCCAGCTGTTTACCTAACTCCACTATCTTGTTACTAATATCCGAAATAACTTCATTTTCATTAAATCCTTTGAAACTGTGCACATATCTTTTCAGGATTTTCTTCCATATTCCATTCATGCAATGTTTTGTAACCTGATCCCATGCTGCACTTATGTTCTTTATACATGACAAAATGTTGTACTCCTTCCAAAACTCTCTGAGCGTTTTCTCACCTTCATTAGCAGCAACAGCCTGAGCGCAGGTCGTGCGTAAATAATACGCTTTAAAGGCAGCAATAGCACCTTGATCCATGGGTTGGATGATAGAGGTAGTGTTGGATGGAATGTACACTACCTTAACATCAAGGTGCATGTCGTCCAGGTGTGGTGGGTGTCCCAGAGCATAATCCAAAATCAGTAAAATCTTGAATGGAATCTGTTGTTGCAGACAATACTCCTTGGCTCGTGGAATGAAACAAGTCATGAACCAATCCTCAAACAGTACTAGGGTCATCCAAGCTCTCGTGTTTCTGCGATAAAACACTGGCAGTGTGTGCTTGCTGACATGTTTAAAAGCCCTGGGGTTCTCTGAATGATACATCATGAAGGGCTTTAGCTTGAAACCAGCAACATTCTCCCCCCAACAGAAGTGTAATTCTGTCCTTGAATCCGGGCATTGTTTTCGCCTCTCTCTCTGTGGATGTATGTCCGCTCAGGCATGCGCTTCCACAATAATCCAGTCTCATCCACATTGAATATTTGCTCAGGCAAATAATTCCCTTCCACAATCACATCATCTAACTCCTCCTTAAAAGCTTCGGCAACACCAACATCGGCACTAGCTGCCTCTCCACTCACCTTAACATTGTGTAGACTGTAGCATTTTTTAAATCTATCAAACCACCCATGACTTCCTGTAAAGGTTTGATCACATTCATCTCCTGCCTGCTGCTTCAGGCTTTGGAACAGGCTTCTTGCTTTAGCCTGTATGGTTAGAAGGCTTAAGGGAACACGCTTCTGTATCTGGTCTTCTATCCATATCACCAATAATTTTTCCATATCGTGAAGAGGACCTTGTCTTCTCTTTGATATTATAGTTCCCTTTATAGGTGTTGTTCCTTTCACTACTTCACGAATACGTTCCTTGTCCTTCAGAATAGTGGATATGGTCGAGTGTGAGAAACCTAGGTCACGTGAGATCGTTGCTACAGTTTTTCCATTCTCATGCTGAGTTATTATCTTCATTTTCATCTCAAAAGTAATTGCCTGTCTCCTTTTCTTTGGAGCACCACCAGCACTCTCACTTTTACGCTTTCCAGTCATTATAAAGTCAATTAAATACGATAATAACGAAAGTTCACAGCGCGATCAGTATAGGATACGATAGCCAAACACAAACAAAGCGCTCCACTGAGTGAGTGTACCCACGAGGCGACCCGAGACGCGCCACCCACTCGCCCGGACGGAAACGTTTCGGTATAGAAAATGCGTGCATCATTTGAAAATATTTTTGGTCACGACTGCCGCGATCGTATGTCCCGACGGACGTACGGTCAAAGCAGGTCGTAAGTACCAATGGACGTAAGTCCATGTGGTCGTAAGTCGGGGTCTAGCTGTATATCGTACATATACACTAGAACTCTTAAATCACTACTGTAATGTGATACAGGTGATTAATTTTATCTCTTGTGCAAAATATATGATGTTTATATTCAAATTATTCGCTGTCTTGCAAGGATTCCAGCAATGCAAATTATATTCTCCTAACTTTAGTCTGAGATATTATATAAGATAAATACTTTAAAGCCTAACGAAAACACCAAACTTTTGTCTGGGAAGGTGGGGTGGGTGGGTGGGTGGGTGGGTGGGTAGGGGAGGGAGGGAGGGAGGAGGAGGAGGAGGAGGAGGAGGGAGGAGGAGGAGGAGGAGGAGGGAGGAGAGGGAGGGAGGAGAGGAGGAGGGAGGAGCAGGGAAGAGAGGGGGAGCAGGAGGTGAGGTGTATTTTGATTGACAGATAGTGCATCTGGTGAAGTATAATTTGTTTATTTACTTGAGGTTTGTTTTTAGCTCATAAAATTTATAGAAATTACCAGGGCAGAATATAATTTATATTGCTGGAATTCTTATAAGATAGTAATTAACTTGAATATAAACAAGCTAAAATTTGCATTAGACATACAAATTTTAGATCAAATTTAAGAATTTTATTAAGAAAGAGCAAAAATTTTGTCTTTTGTGCAAAATTTATGACGTTTATATTCAAATTATTCGCTGTCTTGCAACGATTCCAGCAATACAAATTATATTCTCCTAACTTTAGTTTGAGATATTATATATGATTAAAACTGCAAGCCTAGTGCTTTTCCCCAAACGTTTCTCGGGAAGGTGGGGGGTAGGGAGGGAGGAAGGGAGGGGTGACAGTGACATTGTAGTGGACTCCATCCCCTACAAGGGACGACTGAGCCCCCGCGCGCCTACCAGTCAATGAGCGTACAGCCATCGGTGCCTGTAGACCTACTCTCCAGCGCGGACGCACACGTAGCAACGCTAGGACCAGAGTGCCGGTGGCCTCCTCCTCTGTGATTGGCCCTCTCGCTATGCTCACCCCAAATCCTGATCCTCGTAAATTGTATAAATACGGCCATGGCTGGCCAGGGAAACCATTCTACTCTGACCTGCAGGACCAGCAAGATCTCTCTCCAGCACCTCACCACCCAGCTTCCTCAGAGAGCTCCTCGCCCTACAGGAACTCTGAGCAAGCTACACCTCACCTAGTAACTCCTTAGCACTACTCTGTACAACAATATATATACAGAAAATGCATCGTGAGTTTCTATTCTACCTCATTCCTGAGTGTGAGATATCTACATGTACATACGTTGTGTGGCCATACAAAGAGATAATAGACATCTAAAGATAATTGCCTACTGGCCACAATACAGTACGCTACAACATGTTTGACAGTTGGTGCCTGTGGTGTGAAGTATTTAATTGTTAATTTATGTCCTTTAGATTGAATTTTTGTTTTCTGCTTATAAAATTTAATATAAGTGACCTGGGTGAATTTAATTTGCATTGCTGGAATTCTTATAAGATAGTGATTAAGTTGAATGTAAACATGCCATAGTTTGCACTAGACAAAAATTTTAGTAATCATTTTATACGTTATTCTGATTACATGTACAGTACAGTTCAGCTTTGTCCTTAGGACAGTGTATGCATGTAAATGAGTTTCAATAAATGAATAAAGTTACATATATGAGCCAAAAATAGTTGAAAAACTTTATGTAGACAGAGCTTGGTTGGCTAAATTTGAGAATAACCAATAATTTTAATACTGTATAAAAAAAATGCACAAATATTAAAGAGTACAATTTTCTTGATAATTACTCCATTGGAAACGAATGTAAACATAGAAGAGATTACTGAATTGGCTGAGTACCTCCTCAGCTTATCAACTGATGCTCAAAACAATACCTGATTTTCGTAAGGATTTCGTTAATAAATTTTTTTTTCGTTAACCGAATTGAAGCTTCTTATGGAAGGTAATTCGTTAACCGAGGCGTTCGTTAACCGAGGGACCACTGTATCATACTCATGGTTGTTGTTGTGTGTTGCAGACTGTGTATAGATTTGCACCTATTTAAAAATAAAGAGAAAAAAAAAGAACAATACTTAGCTGCTCTCTGTTGCCTTTAGGGTTGTCTTCCTTTTTTTCTTCTCTCTTTTTTTCAGTTCACTTCGGCATTTGTCAGTATTTATGTGCCATCTCTATGTTCACTGCATTTTGCTATGAATAACGGATTTTATACACCCACTCAGTCCTTTAGAAACACAGAAAAATAAAATAAAACTTTGGGGCGGTAATAGAATGCCTTTAAGGATAGCCAAGCTTGTTGATTTGATTTTATTTTATTTTATTTTATTTTATTTTATATTATTTTTTATTTCAACTACAGGTTGACAACCCTTTATCCGAAATTCCAAAAACCGAAAGTTTTTTGTGTTCTTTTATTTTTATTTTTTAACTGGTATTAGCCCATCTGGGCACAGGTTACTGACCCACATCGGGGCCTGGGGGCAAAAATGTAATAGTAATAATAATTATAATTATAAAAATAAAAATAAAAATAAAAATAATAATAATAATAATAATAATAATTATTATTATTATTATTCATAGCAAATAAAAATTTTAAGAAAAAATACACAAAAATAAAATAAGAATGATAACAATAATAATAATAATAATAACAATAATACACTTTTTCACATATCCGTTGAGACATTGTTACATAACTATTTGACAAATTTCATAACCAAATGACAGAACACATATTGAACAGTCTAAAATAACTGTTGGTGGTATGTCATTCTCCAAGTGTTACATTCTCATACTATATGTAGACTGTCGGTTTATTGTTCACGTCTGTCAACTTCATACCTTATGTCAATCACTTCCGTTAGCATGAACGAACAGTTATTTAAGATTGTCATTCAATATGTGTTCTGTCATTCGGTTATAAAATTTGTCAAATAGTTATGTAACAATGTCTCAACGGATATGTGAAAAGGTGTACTGTAATAATAAAGAAATACAAGAATGAAAAAAAGATCTATTATTATTATTATTATTATTATATTTTAGCCCCCAAGCCCCAATGTGGGTCAGTGACCTATGCCTGGGTGGTCTGATCCCTGTACTAACCATTCTGAAATCAGAAAAATTCCGAAAACCGAAATGCATCTGGTCCCAAGGATTTCGGGTAAGGGATTGTCAACCTGTAGTATTCCCTTATACTTTCTTTTCCTGTTCTCATCGACGACTAGATCTCTTTGTGCTATCACTGTGTACACTGTATCTCCCTGTGAATGGTGAATTGTAGGCACAGTTTCAGTCCATGAGAAAGCACACAAACAAAATAACATTTAAAGTCTCTGTGGCACCTATAACATGACTTGGTTTCTGCTGGCAGTGGTGCCTTACCAGCTTGCTTGCCAATTTGTATTCATTTTAAGTTATTTACAGCTTCTTCTGCAGTCACTGATGACACTATGAACTGATTTAACTAAAGGCACAGTACTACACTCCCTGGTTGGCCTTTATCACAGCCGTGACCACAACTCCGTAAAAATATAAAATAAAAGCTTTGTCAAATGGCAATGATTTTGTGGTTGTAGGCCTCTTGACCTGGGCTGTACCTCCAACTCAGTGGAGATTGAGTTTTCAAAAATACAATCAAGTCTAGCATTGAAAATCCTACATCAATTTACACTTTCACATCACTAAGACGATCTTGATGACCTTATGTAACCACTGTCCAATTTCTGCCGCTCAACAACGAAGGCCCAAGTGCCGAACACGCTTTGTTACAGAGACGCAACACAACCCGACACGACACG
Source organism: Homarus americanus (assembly GCF_018991925.1). Classification (NCBI taxonomy): domain Eukaryota; kingdom Metazoa; phylum Arthropoda; class Malacostraca; order Decapoda; family Nephropidae; genus Homarus; species Homarus americanus. The sequence continues at coordinate 285,411 of NW_024754704.1, forward strand.
CGCCTAACCCTCCACATTTTATTTATTTATTGATTCAGTATTATATTCTCATATGATTGAACTCTTATGATTTATGGTTCATTAGGATTAATATAACATTTTCGGTAACAGAGAAAAAATATAATACTGTATGCAATTTGTAATATGACTTGAAAATAAAAGGATAAGCTGTATAAGAAGGCTGTTTACTCAAATGCGTTCGTATGAGCTTTCAGTAGACCAGCTTACAACAGGGGTCACTATAACACACTGCACATATAGTATTTGATATGAAGATACCTTCTTATAAACGTTATTTACTAACTTTGAGTGTTATATGATGACTCAGTTTGGCTACTTGTACCCTTAGACAAATGATAAATGAATAAACCAGGGTATATGCAGATGCATAATACTTTACACTACAATATTACTTATAAAGTGATGATAAATACACTACAATAGTATTTAGTAAGTGATGATGAATGAACTGAAATAGTATTTATTATGTGATAATATATACACTACAATAGTATTTAAGTTGTGATAAATACACTGTAATAATATTTATTAAGTGATGATAAATACACAACTGTACTGTACTAATTTACTAAGTGTTAAAGACAGACATTGTGGTAAGCCGATCAGCTGTCTGCTCTTTGTAAACAAATGAGTATGAACTTGTGGGGTATGGGTTGTTTGGTTCACACTCAGGATGGTTGGAGAAAGGAAACTCACAATGTGCTCTCTGTATACATGTTGTATTGGATGTACAATGCAGCTTGGTGCTGGGAAGGCAGCGTGGTTACAAGCGTGATGTAGAGAGAGCTGGTTGGTGAGGACGCTCAGAGAAGGACAGCTTGTGGGTCGCCATGCTCGCCGGCGGGAGCGAGGACCGCCAGGCAGGCGGAGGAGGAGGAGGTGTTGCTGGCTGGTTGGTGAAGGTAGAAAGAGAGAGATCACCACGAGGTCAGGTCTTAAATAGCGGGGGAAGGCGTGGCTTAGTAGTTGACCCCCGCTCCGTGGGCGGCGCTGGTTGACCTAGACCACGAGGCATACACTGGGGAATTCGCGGGATCGGCTACTCAGCGACAAACAGCGTTTGTAGGGGAGAAATCCACTACAAACTGACTCATGTTCAGTGTGGGATTTTTTCTTCAGAAAAGCTGATTCTTTAGGATAATATTTATCAACCTGGCACCAAATGATCCTAAATTATATGAGAATTGTGGTGGAATTGCATAAAAAAGTGTTAAAGGAATCTTGTGGGTGAGAGGGGGAGGGAGCCACCCACCCATGCTACTCCTGCTCCCCTCTGCTCCTAAATAAACACTCACCTTCCACATACAATATACACCAACACTTATTTATTGTTATTTTTATCTTTATGGTACTGTACAATGTATATTTTTTCTTTATTCATAAGAAAAATTTTGTTGTTACTTACATATAACACTTTACAGTAAATCACTATTATCTCAGTGACAACAGTTGTTGACAACCAGACTTATGTTTGATTTTCAGCCCAGAAAAATTGTTTCATATTTTATTGTTGAAGAAACAGTCTTCTAATAACCTTGTTATACACTTAAAAACCTTAGTTGTTGAAGTGCAGTAAAAACATAACAACAACTGATTTTCTTTATACAGTTCAGATATGCAGTGTTATCTTCACCCCCAATCCTCACAGATTCGCTTTTTTCGGACTGAGGTCTGTCCCCAATTAGTTGATTTGTCGAGGTTCTACTGTATATAAAAAAATTGTGTGCACTTACTTGTTTGTACAAAAGGAAAGCAATTATTCCAAATCCCAGCATGAAGATGACTACCAGCAGGTTGACAGTATCACACAGGAACCACAGCCACATTGTATGTATCACTGCTCCCCACCACTTTAATACTTTTCCAGAAGTAATAAAGCTTACATTCATTCTCTTCACCTGATCCAATCCATCTGTGCCAAAGAGAAAAATAAGTGTGTGGGAGTGTGTATAATACTAACACTACTGTACTACTATTAATAACAATAATTAATGGTTTACTGAAAGAAAATGGCAACCAAAATGCTGAAAATATTTAATAAACAAAGACAATACAAAAAAAAGTTACAAATACTGTATTGAAATTGTGAGTGAGTCACTTGATTGGAAAAGGCTTCCAAAAAGAGAAGAAATGTGGAATGAACATGCAAAATGACAAGAGACCTGGTAGCAATCTGTTGCTATAATGGAGTTAGTCTAGTAAACTGTCTTGTGAGTTGACTGAATAGAAGGTTTTGCACCTAGGTGCCAAAGGAAGTCTGGCCACTTTCTCCCACCAGCTGCTCACACACTCAGCTCACACAAGGTGTTGGGGAGAGCTCTCATTTCTCACCTAGTGGAGTTGGGAGTCCTCATTTCCCTCCTGGTGGAGTTGGGAGTCCTCATTTCTCTCCTGGTGGAGCTGGGAATCCTCATTTCTCTCCTGGTGGAGCTGGGAGTCCTCATTTCTCACCTATTGGAGTTGGGAGTCCTCATTTCCCTCCTGGTGGAGTTGGGAGTCCTCAGTTTCCTCCTGGTGGAGCTGGGAGTCCTCATTTCTCTCCTGGTGGAGCTGGAAGTCCTCATTTCTCTCCTCGTGGAGCTGGGAGTCCTCATTTCCTCCTGGTGGGTGGTTGGAGTTGGAGTCCTCATGGAGGAGTCCCCATTTCTCCTGGTGTAGTTAGGAGTCCTCATTTTCTCCTGGTGGAGTTAGTCCTCCTGGTGGGCTGGGAGTCCTCCTGGTGGAGTTGGGAGTCCCCATTTCCCTCCTGGTGGAGTTGGGAGTACCCATTTCCTCCTGGTGAGCTGGGAGTCCTCATTTCTCTCCTGGTGTAGTTAGGTCCTCATTCCTCCTGGTGGAGTTGGAGTCCTCATTTCCCACCTGGTGGGCAGAGTGGTGAGTTAAGTCCCCATTTCCTGGTGGAGTTGGGAGTCCTCATTAGTGGATGGAAGTCCCATTTCCTCCTGGTGGAGTTAGGAGTCCCATTTCCTCCTGGTGGAGTTGGGAGTCCCCATTTCCCTCCTGGTGGAGTTGGGAGTCTCATTTCCCTCCTGGTGGGTTGGGAGTCCTCATTTTCCTCCTGGTGGAGTTGAGTCCTCATTTCCTCCCAGGAGTTGGGAGTCTCATTTCCTGGTGGGTTGGGAGTCCTCATTTCCTCCTGGTGGAGTTGGGAGTTGAGTCTCATTTCCTCCTGGTGGAGTTGGGAGTCCTCATCTCCACCTGGTGGAGTTAGAGTCCTCATTTCCTCCTGGTGGGTTGGGAGTCCTCAATTCCCTCCTGGTGGGTTGAGTCCTCATTTCCTCCTGGTGTAGCTGGGAGTCCTCATTTCCTCCTGGTGGAGCTGGGAGTCCTCATTCCCTCCCTGGTGGAGTTGGGAGTCTCATGTCCCTCCTGGTGGAGTTGGGAGTCCCTCAGGGGAGTTGGGAGTCCTCATTTCCTCCTGGTGGAGTTGGGAGTCCTCATTTCCTCCTCTGGGAGTTGGGGAGTCCTCATTTCCTCCTGGTGGGTTGGGAGTCCTCATTTCTCCTGGTGGAGTTGGGAGTCCTCCTGGTGGAGCTTTCCCTCTGGTGGAGTTGGGAGTCCTCATTTCCCCCTCATTTCCCTGAGTTGGGAGTTCTCTCATTTCCTCCTGGTGGAGTTACGAGTCCTCATTTCCTCAGGAGTTGGGAGCCTGGGGGGTTTCCTCATTTCCTGATGTAGTTGGGAGTGGAGTTGGGAGTCCTCATTTCCCTCCTGGTGGGTTGAAGTCCTCATTTCCTCCTGGTGGGTTAAGTCCTCATTTCACTCCTGAGTGGAGTTGGGAGCCCTCATTTTCACCTGGTGGAGTGGGAGTCCTCATTTCCCACCTAGTGGAGTTGGGAGTCCTCATTTCCCTCCTGGTGGAGTTGGGATTCCTCATTTCCTCCTAGTGGAGTTGGGAATCCTCATTTTCCTCCTGGTGGAGTTGGGAGTCCTCATTTCCTCCTGGTGGGTTAGAGTCTCTTCTCATTGGGTTGAATTCTCAGTGGAGTTGGAAATCCTCAGTTCCCTCCTGGTGGAGTTGGGAAGTCTCATTTCCTCCTGGTGGAGTTGGGGAGTCCTCATTTCTCTCCTGTGGAGCTGGGGAGTGGTGGAGTTGGGAGTCTCATTTCCCTCCTGGTGGAGTTGGGAGTCCTCATTTCCTCCTGGGAGTTGGGAGTCCTCATTTCTCTCCTGGTGGAGTTGGGAGTCTCATTTTCTCCCCTGGTGAACTGGGGTCCCCATTTCCTCCTATGTAGTTGGGAACTCCCTCCTGGTGGAGTTAGAGTCCCATTTCCCCTGGTGAGTGGGGACTCATTTCCTCCCCTGGTGGGTTGGGGTCCTCATTTCTCCTGGTGGGTTTCCCTATTTCCTCCTGGAGTTGGAGTCTCATTTCCTCCCTGGTGGAGTTGGGAGTCCTCATTTCCTTCCCTGGTGGAGTTAGGAGTCTCATTTCCCTGGTGGGTTGGGGAGTCTCATTTTCCTGGAGTGGAGTCCTCAGTTCCTCCTGGTGGATTGGGAGTCCCCATTTCTGCTGGTGGAGTTGGGAGTCCTCATTTCCTTCCTGGTGAGGTTAGGAGTCCTCATTTCTCTCCTGGTGGAGTTGGGAGTCCCCCTTTCCTCCTGGTGTGGTTGGGAGTCCTCATTTCCCTCCTGGTGGAGTTGGGGTCCTCAGTTCCCTCCTGTGGTGGAGTTAGGAGTCCCCATTTCCCTCCTTTGGGTTAGAGTCCTCTTCCTTCCTCGTGGAGTTAGGAGTCCTCAGCTCCTCCTGGTGGAGTTGGAGTCCTCATTTCCCTCCTGGTGGAGTTGGGAGTCCTCATTTCCCTCCTGATGGAGTTGGGAGTCCTCATTTCCCTCCTGGTGGAGTTGGGAGTCCTCATTTCCCTCCTGGTGGAGTTGGGAGTCCTCATTTCCCTCCTGGTGGAGTTGGGAGTCCTCATTTCCCTCGATTTAGTGCGAATTCGGTTTAAAGTGACCTCTCTTAGAACGTATCTCGTGTTATATCGACGTTCTACTGTACACACAGTTGAGTGAACAATGTCTGCCTCCTCAAGGCTCAAGTCGATAGCATCTGCTGGCGAGTACAGTACATATATTATAATAGCACAGTCGGCCCTTAACATACGTGGGTTTAGCATACACGGATTTGCAAATACGAGGATTGCCCCGCCGGAGGAATATACTGTACATTGAAGTACATTCAAATCGCGAGCGGCAACACACACTGCACACCGCCCGCCACCCCACACACACACACACACACGCATCGCTTGTCACGCCACCCCGTGCTCCCTCACTCAGTCAGTCAGTCTCGCTGTAACCACACTTGTGTTGACATCAGCATTGTAGGTCGACCCCGATTTTTTTACCAAAAAATTGTTAATTTATGATATTCCTCGTTTATAGGTCGACCCAAGTTTTTGAGGGTAATGGAACAACAAAACCTTCAGTAAAAACGCTCTACATCCTATAAACTGAGGCTCACCGTGCCTGAAACACCGAGTGCCAAAGGCAAATTGTTTACCATTTATTATTACGACACTTTACACTGAAACGCGAGTAGTTTCAACAAAAATATTGTATATTTCCATTCAAGTCAATTAGGAGGGAATATTATTGTAATACTGTACAACAGTTTTTAACTGACAACCATTCGAAAAGCGATTACGGTAACATCTTTTGAACGAAAAAGCGAAAGTCATTGTTTTCGTCAAGATTTTATCCCACTTTCCACTGTAATACGTACGTAATTTCAGCAAAAATATTACATTTCCGTGAATGTATTATATCAAGCGGGCATCTGAAAAGGTATAAGGATAGCCTAAAGACAAACCTGAAAAAGTGCCAAATCGACCCCCTCACTGTAATACTTGGAGGAGCACCACATGAGAAGGTGTCAATACTTTTGAGTTAGCCCAACTGCATAATGAGGCAAACAAGCGCCAATGCCGGAAAGAAGCTGCCGCTTCCCCTCCCACACTAGATGTAACCCTCCACATGTACAACATACTGTATGTGATCAACCATGCTAGTCCCGTATTGGCCTCTTTAGTCACCTTAGAGCTCACCAACAAAGGTGACATTCTTAATAACTCGTATCATTGTATCAAAGCTGGATGATCATCATGGTACTTGATTCCGAGTGACACCAAAGTATGGAAGTAGATTGTATGTATGTATGTATTTGTATAATACATATTGGGATTTAGTCATTATTTATAAGAAAATTTTATTTTATTTTACTTTTTATTCTGTTTGTCATAAATATGAATAAAATAATGGTGTAAATTGAATCAAGTCCTAAATTAACCAGGGTTTTAAATATGAATCATCATTATTGGAGGCTTTCCTGTAACCCAAATTTCCCAATAAATTTTAGTGCCACCAGTTCCAGTGATTTTGTGGTGTTAGAACACAACCCTGTTTTTGCCATAAAATAAGGACCATGAGTAACACAATAATCTACAGTATATAGAGCAGCATACCAGTATCAAGACACATAACATGAAACCAGTACAGGATCATACTTTTCATATACAGAACACATTATCAGGAGTTTGATTGAATTCCAAACTTAATTTATTTATCAACATTATACAAAATTCAAATTATTGAGGATACATGGTAAAGTATTATCATTATTGCAGAATTATCATTTTCAGCACAATATCTTAGATGGTAAGGGTAGGTTTAGGGTCTTAACTTACACCTAAATCCAAGTACATACATCAATAAATAACTTCATTATCAAGTATGCTTCCTAATGATGGAGTAACTACTGTATATATGCTAGCAGCACTGTGGCAAGGTAGGGAAAACTGAAAACGACAAGCTATTGGAAGCAAATACAACTAATGTGATCTTCCCAGCCACCCTTCATCACAGGAGGAAAGACATGTAATACAGGTACTGTAATTAAATATTGGTACATTATTTTTATTATATAAATTAAATGGCTGATTTGTAAAGAAGAACAAATTCATAATAAAGTACAAACCCCAAATTATGGTATCATCATCTTCATTGTGATGAGAGACACTTTGTCGAGGTCCAGATGAAAAACTATCATTCTTTTCATGTGTGATGCCAAGACGTACAACGTTGTTATTGATTGCCGCCACCTCCTCTGGACTTACTTTGGCCAAATCTGCTTTCACATTCTCAGGAATCTCATAGTAACCTGGAATGTCAGAGTGATCTGTATAAATTTCTTGACTTATACTAAAACTACACTTTAGACTTCACACAGTGAAAGAATACTACTGCAACATAATGTCATCCACTATACAGTACTGTACTACAATATATCACTGGATATGAAGAAACCATGGTAACTAGTGTTATCAAAGTTCACCTTCATGATATGTGACCCAGAGGTATATTAGTCGTGTTTTTGTTTTTTACCAATAAACTAACATCAGCAAATAAAAAAAAAAATCTGTAGTACAATAAACACTCGGTATAATGAACACTGAATATAACGGAACCCAGCTATAACTGACACCCCTAAACCAATCAGATAAACCCCCAGTATAATGGACAGGAGTCTGTTTTTCCAAGGAGTTGTCTGATAGTTCATCACTGCACAAATACTAAATGAAAGAAATTAAATACTGTATGCAATAAAGAATAAGAGACAAGCTGAAAATTATTGAAAATCTTGAGGAATAAACAACCATTATCATACGATGTATTTTTCTACTTATCACCACACTTGTTACATGCTCCTTTATCCTGTGAGCTATAAGTTTTGTTATGGTTATTTTTCAATGCATAATTTGGGTAGATATACAGTTGGCCCTTAACATACGTGGGTTTAACTTACACGGATTTGCAAATACGCGGATTGCCGCTGGAGGAATATACATAATTGAAATCGTGCGCGACACCACACACTGCACACCACACACACACACACATCGCCCGTGCCACCCCGCGCTCCCTCAGTCAGTCAGTCTCACTGTAACCACGCTTGTGTTGACATCACCATTGTAGTTGCAAAAATATTACATTTCCGTGAATGTATTATATCAAGCACAGTATGAATAGAATATCACTAATATAACAGTATTTTAACAGAAAACTATTAAAAAAACAAGTAAAATATCTTGAACATCGAAAGGTGAGGTAAAGTCTTTTGTTTTCATGTAGTTTATCCTAATTTACATTGAAATACATTACGTTTCAGCAAAGCTAATATTTATTTCTGAGAATATGGAAATGTAATATTTTTGCTGAAATGATGTACATATTACAGTGGAAAGTGACGAAAGCAATGACTTTCGCTTTCTTTCGTTCAAAAGATGTTACCGTAATCGCTTTTCGAATGGTTTTCAGTTAAAAAACTGTTGTATTACAATAATATTCTATCCTAATTCACTTGTGATGCAACAGTTTTTTTAACTGAAAACCATTCGAAAAGCGATTACGGTAACATCTTTTGAACGAAAGAAAACGAAAGTCATTGTTTTCGTCACGATTTTATCCCACTTTCCACTGTAATACGTAAGTCATTTCAGCAAAAATATTACATTTCCGTGAATGTATTATATCAAGAACAGTATGAATAGAATATCATTGCAATATAACAGTATTTTAACCAAAAACTATTAAAAAAACGAGTAACATCTCTTGAACATCGGAAGGTTAGGTAAAGTCTTTTGTTTTCGTCATGTATTTTATCCTATTTTACATTGAAATACATCACGTTTCAGCAAAACTACTATTTATTTCTGAGAATATATTCATTCAGGCGCAGTTTAGGTAAAATATACATGTGATGTAACAGTTTTTTAACTGAAAACTATTCGAAAAACACGTATCCTCTCGCCCTGTTCAAGGAGAAGACTGGGAGGAGCTGTTTGGTGCTGCAGACGATGACAAAGAAAATGATTTTGATGGATTTTAATAAAAATATTCAGAAATATGGTATCGTAGTATTTATTCAAGTGAATTAGGGTAGAATATTATTGTAATACCATTGGAAAAGCGATTACGGTAAAATCTTTTGAACAACGAAAAAAAGCGAGTCATTGTTTTCGTCATGATTTTATCCCACTTTCCATTGTAATACGTACGTCATTTTAGCAAAAATATTACATTTCCATATTTATTTCTGAGAATATATTCATTCAGTCACAGTTAAGATAAAATATACTTGTGATGTAATATTTTAATGAAAATACCCGGTACGTATTTAGAAATACGGTATAGTAGTTTTCTTTTGTTTCAAATTTAATTAACAAAGATTGATGTTTCAAATGTAATGAACAAAAATTTATGTATCTATAAATAAACTTTAAAAAATGAATACTTTATGTTTTACATCGTCCTGTGCTACCATACCATGCATTTGGCTACTTTGGGCTCGCTATGACGACGCAAGAGATCAGCCCTGGCAATTGTACCGATACTCACAGCTGGTGGTGCGTCGTTTCCATTGTTTACTGGTAGTTACTGGTAAATATTTTTCAACCTAACGAAACTATTACCCGTTTAGAGGTCGACCCCCAATTTTTTGCCAAAAACTTTGGTCTTAAAAACTCGAACTACGCACAGGTATATACGGTAAATAAGGACATGGGGGGCCAGGGGTGTTTTTAGGGAGGGAAGGGGCAGCAAAAATACGCGGATTCTGAACCTTCACAGGTATCTCTGTTACCTAACCCCCGTGTATGTTAACGGCCGACTGTACAGTAAAGCCCCTATATAACGGACTAATTGGGGAGAAGGCCGGTCTGTTAATGCCAAAAGCCCGGATTTCCAGATCTGGAATAATAATGACTCTGTCTGTGATATAACAACATAGTCCGAAGCTGCTGCCACCAATCATCACCATCACCACTCACCACCATCACCACCAACACTCACACCACCGCCACTCACACCACCACCAACACTCACACCACCACCAACACTCACCACCACTTACCACTATCACCAACACTCACACCACCACCACTCAACACCAACACCAACACTCACTCACTCACCACCACCACCACCACTCACCACCACAACCAATACCACCACTACTCACCACCACCACTCACACCACCACCAACACTCACCACTACTCACCACCATCACCAACACTCACAACACCAATACTACCACCACCAACACTCACAGCAGCAGCACCACCTCCAACAATAACATTCACCATCACCAACTGGTGTTTACAGGATAAGAACCCAGCAACAGAGTGGCAGCCTGCAGACTAGCAGAATATACAAAAGTCGCTCTACACGTTAGTAACAAATACAGTGCCGATTGGTTGTAAATGGAGGAGGGGGAAATGATGTGTAATAATGACCGCTGCACTGCCAGGCACATGTGAACAGCTGACTTATACACAGTATGGATTTTCATATTTTTTTTATTTTCTAGTAAAAAATAACTTGGGTCACAGTCACAAATATTCACTATACAGGGTATTATGTGGATCAGTCATATAAAGAGCGAGCATGTCAAGTAAGTTGAATGCTTCCGGGAAAATTTTTTACACAAGGAGGAGAGTGTCGATTGGCTGTGAGCATTTATGGGTAGGTCACTCCCATTGGCTGAGACACTGTAAACAAGATAGCCACTGTCGGGGAATCCTGAGTGTTTAGTCTTGTAACTTCTGCCTTGTATTATGGATTTTCTTTACTTTTTTTCTAATAAAATATAACTCCAGGAGAGGACCAAAGAGCTCTACAAAAAATCAGCATTTTATATTTACAGGTACTCCTCGACTTAAGACCTACTTGACTTACGACCACCCGGACATACGTTCGTTAACCGAGGGACCACTGTACTAAATAATTTTTAAAGTGAAGAATAAATAGATGCATGTCACCGTTTTATGTTATATTCAAAATTATTATTGTATCAGGATTTCTTGAAATATTTACTTAAATATTCAACCCCTAATATGAAGCTCATTTGAGCACTAACCTGGCCAGCAAAGCTAGCCGTCAAACTGTTGTCCATTTCTCACAACAGCCGATATCTTTCTGCTTGCTGGGTCGTCAGGCCAGCGGCCAGCAAAAGGGCCAACATGTTGGGAGGAAAGTGCCGTCTGCTGCTGCCTTTATCTGCTCAAGACACCCCACACTCAGGGCCACCATCATTCCATGTGTTATTTGCTGACACATATGCCTAGCCGAGAGTCTGTTTTTTTTGTATTTTTTTTACAAGCCAAGTTTCAAGGTTGCAAGGGCATTTCTTGGCATCAGATAGTGAGATGATGGAAGAGGAAGGTTGAAGTGCATTATTACCCACGTTATTGGTTTACTACTCCACTAATACCCACAATAAAAGTACAAAAACAGTTAAGAGTAATATCCCTACATGTGTGGCAACAGGATACAACAGAAAGCTGGAGTGGTTGGGAAGTGTGGGTTGGGACAGTAGTGCAGTGACTGGCTGAAAGCAAGGCATGTGGCTGAGGAGGTGTGCTCATTGGCTAACTAACGTGAGGATTGTACTCCCCTTCTAATACAGTAACTGACAGCCCTCTTGTGACTTAGGGATCATATTTTTTAAACTTAAAATACACAGGCTCCTAATACAATACTGGTGCACATAGGTATAACAATCAAAATATTTTGAATACAGGTGCTCCCCGACTTACGACGGGGTTAGGGACCTAAATCCAAGTCGTAAGTCCAACTATCGTAAGTCCGACGTAGAATAAAAAATAAATAAAATAAAATAAAAAATCTACAATGAAATACAGTACAGTAAACATAATAAATAATGAGGAATGGATACAGTACAGTAACAGTAATAGATAATGAGGAATGGATACAGTGTGACTGAGCACTTACCTTTAATGTAGTCAGCTCAATGCACACGGGGCCCCCATAATTTTCTATTTACAGGATACATGGGGATTATATTAATTGGATGAAGCAGAAGAGGAGACAGGGCTGGGTGGGTCATCAATGTCGCTTTCTTCAGACAGGTTTATGTACTGTGGAAACTTGCTGGTTGAAGGTATTGGATCATCTTGAGGGAGTGAAGAGGCAGCACTGGTGGGGCGTGAGGAGACAGCACTGGGGGACTTCTTAAAATAGATGTCCAATTTAGACTGAACAGTTTGCTTTTTCTTTTCATTATAAATTTCTCTGTAGCAAGCAAGTGCATATTGGATCATTCTGTGAACGTTGGCATAACTCTCATAATTTTGATCCATGCCATCAAACATTTGCATTCCTATATTAATTGTAGCAAATGCCTCTGCCATTTGTTTCACTGAAAACTTTTTGGGGGGTGCAGGTTCTTCTTCTACATTTTGTCTCTCTTCTTCCTCTGCAATTATCTGTGCATGTAGTTCAATAAGATCCTCGTTACTGAGCTCTTCTGCTACACTTTCAACCAACTGTTCAACATCTTCATTATCAATTTCTACCTCCAACTGTTTACCTAACTCCACTATCTTGTTACTAATATCCGAAATAACTTCATTTTCATTAGCTCCTTTGAAACTGTATGCCCGCTCAGGCATGCGCTTCCACAATAATCCAGTCTCATCCACATTGAATATTTGCTCAGGCAAATAATTCCCTTCCACAATCACTTCATCTAACTCCTCCTTAAAAGCTTCGGCAGCACCAACATCGGCACTAGCTGCCTCTCCACTCACCTTAACATTGTGTAGACTGTAGCATTTTTTAAATCTATCAAACCACCCATGACTTCCTGTAAAGGTTTGATCACATTCATCCCCTGCCTGCTCCTTCAGGCTTTGGAACAGGCTTCTTGCTTTAGCCTGTATGGTTAGAAGGCTTAAGGGTACACGCTTCTGTATCTGGTCTTCTATCCATATCACCAATAATTTTTCCATATCGTGAATAGGACCTTGTCTTTTCTTTGAAATTATAGTTCCCTTTATAGGTGTTGTTCCTTTCACTACATCACGAATACGTTCCTTGTCCTTCAGAATAGTGGATATGGTCGAGTGTGAGAAACCTAAGTCACGTGAGATCGTTGCTACAGTTTTTCCATTCTCATGCTGAGTTATTATCTTCATTTTCATCTCAAAAGTAATTGCCTGTCTCCTTTTCTTTGGAGCACCACCAGCACTCTCACTTTTACGCTTTTCAGTCATTATAAAGTAAATTAAATACGATAATAACGAAAGTTCACAGCGCAATCAGTAGGATACGATAGCCAAACACCAACTAAGCGCTCCACTAAGTGAGTGTACCTACGCTCTCGCCCGGGACAGAAACGTTTCGGTATAGAAAGCGCACGCGTCATTTGAAAATATTTTTGGTCACGACTGCCGTGGTCATATGTCCCGACAGTCGTAAGGTCAGAGCAGGCTGTAAGTACCGATGGACGTAAGTCCAAGCAGTTGTAAGTCGGGGACTACCTGTATAGAAAATGGAAATACCACTATCTCAAATTGGCATTTCAGGCGCTTGCACCCATAATATAGGCAAAGCCTCAAATGATTAACTCACCTTTTATTTTTGTATCAGTCATCAGTGCGGAGGATTAAGCCTAAAACCAGACTTGACAGCACACAACAAATGGATCTCCTTGGACAAATGACAGGTTATAAACAATTCTTACCCAGCAAAAGGACTTCCGGTTTCTTTTTTTCTTCTGTATCACCAGTGCTTTTAAAATCGCGAGAGCCAAGTGTCCCTCGGGAGCCAGGTGGTCCTTCCAACAAGAGTTGTGATCCTCTATGTGATATGGTGGCTGTGGTAACATCCACCAAGGCAGGAACAGCATACACACCTGAACTGCATTCTCCAATATAGATTGTAGGGCTGTTAGAAAAGAAAATACTGTACCATAATAAATTCTCAGCATCACTTTTCTCTAAAAAAATGTTCCTCCAGTTAACAAATACAGTATAATGAACTTAATGAACAATGTTTAAGACTCTTAACTGCATTGGTCTTCACTGTACAAAACATCCTCATCAGGTCTAGTCTATGGACACATGCACAAGAAAGGTACAGTATGTTTGGTAGTTTGCCTAATACAAATTGGACTAATTGTGGGAGAGGGCAGACCAAGAAGGCTGAATTTCTGAGTAGGCCGGAATCCAACAAGGGTCCGATCTCCAAAGGCAGTTCAGTCTGAGATAAGAAGATGAGTCCGAGTCTGACTTAGGCTCAACAAACTACCGGGTAAGGGCATGGACACAGTAGCCATATCACATGTTCTGATTCAGTTAACACTCTCAAGACATTATGGATGGATGACAATGCATTGTGTAGAAACCAATTTTTTTTAATGATGGAATTAGTGATGACGTGAGAAGTGATTTTTTTTTTTTAATTTACTACTTAATTCTATTCCTAATTGATAATTTGTCTAACATATCTATGGTACTGAAGCGTATCCTCAGAGCCTTTAGTTTAAGAACATTAAATGTCTTCAATATTTCATTTCTTAAAAAAGCATTACAGTAAGCTCTCGATTAACGTCGGGGTTACTTTCCTAAAATCGCAACGTTATACGAAACGACGTTAAGTGGATCAATTTTCCCCATAAGAAATAGACAAAATACGGGAGTTATGTTCCTGAGCCTCTCTTTGCCCCATGAAATACATTACATTACAGTGACTCCTCGTTTAACGAACGCCTCGGTTAACGAAATTTCGGTTAACAAACTGCCTTCCATAAGGATCTTCAATTCGGTTAACGAACAAAAATTCGGTTAACGAATTTCTTACGAACCGACCTCAACATGTTTTCGCTTGCACTGACCGGGCAACCAGCTTTAGTATCAGTCCGCCAATACATTAATCGGTTCTAGGGCTTAAATTCCTTACTATTTTAGTAAATATCAAGAAGTTTATACTATTCAATAATTTTAAAAGTTTAATATTAAATTTTTTAGTCATTTTAACAATTATTGAACATAATTGAAGGCAAAGTGACTAGTTTAATGTGCGGCATCCAGCCTCTTAATACAGCAAACAGGCGTTAGTCTCTCTCTGTTTTCACTGGAGGTAACATCTTGCTTCAGACTCTCTTCAACTAAACGCTTTTTTTCTGTGTTTCCAAGCAAATTATTGGTCATTTTGAAATATATTTTACATATTGACAATATATAATGCAGTGCAGTGTTGATTTAAAGAAAATAATCTTGAATTACACCAAGAGAGCTAAAATTTTATGGGTGAAATGGCCCATGGGGTGACTTCTCTTCCACCCCAATGCCTTCTCTTCTTCCTTCTCCTCCACCCCCATTCTAAATCCCATCATCATCATCCAGGAGCCTTCTACATACACACCTCAAAGTAAGTGAACTTTTCTACCATTTTTGTTGAATTTAGGAAATTTTCGGTGAGCTGGAACCAATTACCCAAAAACCCATTGAAACAATGGTTTCGTTTAACGAACTTTTCGGTTAACGAACGACCTTCTGGAACGGATTGAGTTCGTTAACCGAGGGGTCACTGTATATATATATATATATATACAGTCAACCCTCACGTATATGAGAAATCGCGTTAAGTGAAACCGCGTTAAGCGGGGTACAACTGTATAATGTTATGGTAAATATCATAAACACACATAGGCATGGCTAGGTTTATTACAAAGTGAAGAAAAGGGTACGCTTAATACTGTAGTCCACAAAACATGTAGCTATGCTTTTTTTATTTGGTCCCCCGTTATACGAGTCCATTTTCTGTCACATCAGGACGCCTGAGTCCTCCGTTTTCTCTCTTAATCTTAGAGTGCACCAGAAACTTTACTATTTTTAGTAATGCCACAGAATTTGAAATTGCAACCCCAATTGCAACTTGCAATTGTTGAGGCAACTAGATATGTCTGATTACAGCAAATGTGTTATTGTCAATTTGTAGGTGAAAGATTTTATCCTCAATAGATGTAGGTTAACATTACACCTGTAGGCAAATGCTTAGAAAAGCCTAAGTAAGGAAGCATATTCCTTTAACACATAATATCTGACCAGTATGGGGAGGATCATCGTGTCTCTGTCAAGGGGTCGTGGAGTGGTGGTCCAGCAGGCGCCACGTGGTTTTTTTGTGGGGGCACGGACGTATATGCGATCGGACGTTGTTCGATCGGACGTTAACCGGCGCATGACTGTATATCGAAAAATATGTGGTGAAAGTTTACATAAATTCTTCGGAGAAAATTGCCACGATATTTTCAGTTTCATTAATCACAATGACTTTTAGGAATGTATCCACTGCGATTTCTTGACAATGCCTCAGCCTCATATGTACAGAGTTGTGGATATTTTTCTATAAAATACCACCCCTCGAATACAGCAGCTGATGAAGATGAAAAAATCCATCTAGCATTTATAAACAAAGAACCAGAATTCTTCCCCAGCAAGTGTCTCAAAACTTTCCGATACATGTAATGTTTTCTGTAACACACAATATCATATACTGTACCTTAATTTTTTAATGAGTAGACCATCAGAGCCATCCGCAGACTGATATGTGAGATGCATAAACTCTTCTGTAAACTGAGTTAGGGTCTGGGGTGCTACAGTTGTCATGGGGACTGTCAGTAATCCACCTGCAACAAAGATATAATGTAGAGTAAAACCTCCATAAATCACAACTCCCAAATAATTCAGGTGTTTCTTTCTGTAAACTCCAAACCTTAAACCTTACTTCGACCTTACCAAATCATTGCAAATAAATTATGAAACACGACCTGTAGCACACAACAGGGGCAGCAATCATCAGTTAACAAGGCTATTCCATAATGAGAACACATTCAGTCAATTTTTCTGACAAACATTTTAAATATTGTGTATTTTGAAAGCCTTATGTATTTTGTACAGTATTGCAATTCAATGAAGGTACTAGCACTTCTATTGGTGCTGGTGAGAAAACATTATTAAAACCATGATGTGCTGAAAATGGTGGATAAGACTGAGAGCTCAATCAGCACATTTTGTGATGACTTCAAAATAAGGTCAAGAATATTTGATGATACAGTGGTGTAAAAATACTTTGCACATTAGGCACCAGAAGACTTCATTAATTATCAAATTGCAAGGTTTAGTTTAATTGATATAAATGGAAATAATTAAATTAGTTAGGCACCAAAGACCATAAAATACACAAACTATTCCAAAACTACTTTAATAAAACCTAAATATCATACATAATACATTAAAAATACAATAAAACATAAATATATTATACAAACAGTTCTTTCCCTTCTCATAATTTAATCAACCTCTAGGTGACACTAACACACCAATATGGAGATAGGCAGGTACAGGGGCTGGATAGCTGGTCTCCTGTTTGCATATATAAACAAACTCAATAACTCATCTGGGGTTGAATGTGGAACATAGTCTCCTCAGTGTTCAGTAATGCTGTTAGTGTTCTCAGTGTTTAGTAATGCTGTTAGTGTTCTCAGTGCTTAGTGATGCTATTAGTGTTCTCAGTGTTTAGTAATGCTGTTAGTGTTCTCAGTGTTTAGTAATGCTGTTAGTGTTCTCAGTGTTTAGTAATACTATGTTAGTGTTCTCAGTGTTTAGTAATGCTGTTAGTGTTCTCAGTGTTCAGTAATGCTGTTAGTGTTCTCAGTGTTCAGTAATGCTGTTAGTGTTCTCAGTGTTTAGTAATGATGTTAGTGTCCACAGTGTTTAGTAATGCTGTTAGTGTTCTCAGTGTTCAGTAATGCTGTTAGTGTTCTCAGTGTTTAGTAATGCTGTTAGTGTTCTCAGTGTTTAGTAATGCTGTTAGTGTTCTCAGTGTTCAGTAATGCTGTTAGTGTTCTCAGTGTTCAGTAATGCTGTTAGTGTTCTCAGTGTTTAGTAATGATGTTAGTGTCCACAGTGTTTAGTAATGCTGTTAGTGTTCTCAGTGTTCAGTAATGCTGTTAGTGTTCTCAGTGTTTAGTAATGCTGTTAGTGTTCTCAGTGTTTAGTAATGCTGTTAGTGTTCTCAGTGTTCAGTAATGCTGTTAGTGTTCTCAGTGTTTAGTAATGCTGTTAGTGTTCTCAGTGTTTAGTAATGCTGTTAGTGTTCTCAGTGTTTAGTAATGCTGTTAGTGTTCTCAGTGTTTAGTAATGATGTTAGTGTTCTCAGTGTTCAGTAATGCTGTTAGTGTTCTCAGTGTTTAGTAATGATGTTAGTGTTCTCAGTGTTCAGTAATGCTGTTAGTGTTCTCAGTGTTCAGTAATGCTATTAGTGTTCTCAGTGTTCAGTAATGCTATTAGTGTCCTCAGTGTTCAGTAATGCTGTTAGTGTTCCCAGTGTCACTGTTTAGTAATGCTATATTAGTGTTCTCAGTATTTAGAGTCAACAATTTTATTCTGTGAGAAGTAATCATGATTTATAACCTACATCCCTATCCCTGCCCTTAACTCCCTGACCAGCTTGCCATTTTTTCTATCCACTCTAATTCCTTTTCCATTATATTCCCCTCTCATAAGGGTCAGTCCCTAACCAAAAAAAGTGACCTACATAGCCCAGCTACCTGCCTCCATCACTAACTCCTTCCTGCATCTCTCTCTCTGTTATTCTCCCTCCATCAAATTCTCCATCCCTAAAGACTAAGTTAAGATCTGCATTATCTTGGTTGAATGATTGAAATGTGGTGATAGAGAGAAATTAAATTAAAATATCAAGTGAAGCTGAGAAAGTAAAGAGAGAGTATGAGAAATTAAAAGTATTGAGAGGAAGTAATAAAAAGTTGACAGAAAATAAAAAGATTTTATATGAAATGCTGAGAATATTTAAGAATGAAATAAACAAAACATTTAAAGACCTTGAAGAAGGAATATGAAGATTTAAACAGAAATATAAACAATTTAAAGACAGGAAAAACACTTTATCCTAGAGATTGTTATAAAGATATACTGTACATGACACTCATCTCTCCTGATGTTTCACAAACCCAGAGATTTAGAACTCATGAAACCGAAGCAGTAGGGTGATAGGCTATTCTGTCCACAAATGCTTCGTGGTTCAGGAGGAGAGGCGACAAGACTTATGTGGGAGACTGTACATGACAACTCACCTTCAGGACCCAGAAGGTACGGCAACTGAGCTTCAGGACCCAGAAGGTACGGCAACTGAGCTTCAGGACCCAGAAGGTACAGTCACAGTCAAAAGTAATCATCTATTCCTCCTACTACAATACCCGCGAGCTCAAGGGTTTTCTACACGATAGAACACAAGAGGATGGGGAAAGTATTGATGGGGGGAGAGCTAGGGGTGGGTGACCCTGGTAAGGTAGGAGGGAGCAAGTCAAGTCAAGGGCCACATACGTAGTGAAAGTGTATGTGGCCTTAGAAATATCCTTGACACCTGAAGAAAGTGTTAAGGTTGGTGGATGTAGCTTGACATTGATAGCCTTATTATGACTCTGGCAGTTGATAGGCCTAAAGCCCAAACAACCAACCAACCAACCAGGAGGGTGGGTGTCATATGACCTTTCCTTGAGATTCTGTGGAGGAATGCAAGTGAGCTTTTGGCAGGTAATGTGTCATTAGGGTTGATAAGGTGTCTGGCTTCAGTGAGGAAAAGCACTACTGATGTATGGCTTCAGTGAGGAAAAGCTCCTGATATGACAACATAAAAGAGGAGGCAGCGTGGATTGAATAAGGGGATCGTCCGGCTTAGATTGATGAAAAATAAAAAAAATATCATAAAATATGAACAAATTCCTGAATAAAGGTGTTGCCTATGGCCATATGTGGATATGGCAACTTACCTTCATGACCCAGAAGGTACATGGCAACTCACCTTCAGGACCCAATAGATACATGACAACAAGTGGAGAATCAAGTTCCAGGGACCAAAGCAGGGAACCAGATCGCTTGTCCACAGTAAGGATTGACCCTTCACCAGTAGATGTGTAGTGAACTAAATCTGTTAAACAATACACCAATACATCAGTAATTATCCAAAGTTTCTATAATTTTATGATACAACAGTAAACAACAGTTACCAAATTTAGTGATACATTGTTCAGTATATGAACTTATAAAAATACATATAAGGATGCAGTTGGTTAGCAGTGCATGAAAAATGATTATGGTAATGAGATTGTTATCATAATGATCTTAACGTATGCTTTAAATAAATACGATGAATGTCTGCAGAAGCAGCCTTAAAACAGTATGGCCAGCACAGAACAGGGATCATGCCCAAGAAGTGAAAGAATGATTGAAGAAACCACTCAACAAAATGAACATTGGAAAGCCTACTGGTATCTCTGGAATAGTTGCAGAAATGTTGAGAGCATCAGGCAATGCTGGAGTAAAGATTGTAATTTAAAGTAAGTGATTAATGCAAGTGTGATGGAATGTACACTTCCAGCTAACTGGTTAGAGAATGTGATGGTAAATACTTATACTACACTTCATCATCTTCACCCTTTTATGGCCACTTTTTAAGTTTGCACTGATAATCCATATTCACCTAATAGCAGCTCTCCATATTGTAAAGTCTCTTGCAGCCTCTCTCCTGATTGCCATCAGGCAAATTTGAAGCAAAATTTATGGTTGAAGGCCCTTCCTATAGCCAACCCACCTAATATAACTTATGATAATTATTCACAAAGATAAGTGGTGTCGACCATTGAGATGAAGCATATTTACAAATAAGGCAATATTAAAAGTTGTATTAATTATTAAAAATTTCATTAATTATTCAGGTTACTTCTGAATTGGTAAAAAAATTGACATATGGATTCCTGGTTGAATAGTCATTATGCCAGTTGTATAATGTTGTTGCACTTCTGTTATAAATATACAGTGATATCCCTGTTAGCCGGAACAAGTGGTGCAGAGCATATACTTGTATTTGCAAGTTCAGGAGTGGATGGGTACTGCAACCAGTATGTCACCCAAATATTTGCTTGAAGTAATCAGATGTAACTACAAAGCTGGATGTAATACTAGACAAGGTAAATGCCACAAGAATGGACTCGATTACTCCACAGGCTGTGGCCACTGCAGAGGTGTTTGTACTAACATGTCACTGTCAGATGATGAGGATGTTCATGAAAGAATAATCAACTCCTAAGATTTTCTCACCTACCTATTGTATACACATAATTATTATTATAATTCAATTTTATATAGTGGCCCTAATTATCATGGTATTATACTTTATACGGTTCACAGTTTTCCACAGTGAGGCATTTTAAATTTTTTTAAAAGAAATGACTGATAAGTTTTGTCATATTATGGAATAAATTATGTTTGTGTTTACCTTTACTCTAAATGTTCTCTTGTTCTAATTGGGTTTTGTTTTGTTCTGTTGCAGATGTATATGGATTTATGAGTTGAATAAAGCCTTGATCACTGAAGGTGTTTGATCTCATACGGCAAGTTTCTTGAATATTCGCACAGTTTGCGTTTAGGTGAACAATACATATATAGTCTGCATGTCAATTTGATTCAGTTCTGTAGAAGAAGGTCGATTTAAAGCGATTCAATTTAAGATTATTGATTTAAAGCGACACCCACAATTAAGGACAATGTTTTAATTTAAAGCGAATCTTTCCTATTTTGCACAAGTCAATCTGGCGCATCATATTTTAAAATTCACACCTAATGTTTCTCTGGGCACGCTACACTGTCCTTAGGGCAGAGCTGTACTTTACATGTACTCAAAATAATGTATTAAATGATTACTAAAATTTTTGTCTAGTCCAAACTATAGCATGATTATACAGTCAACCCTCACTTTACGCGGTCCCACATTCCGCGTTTCCACGTTTACGCGGTACCCTGCCGGAACCCGGGAT
The DNA here is from genome assembly GCF_018991925.1 of Homarus americanus. Taxonomy (NCBI): domain Eukaryota; kingdom Metazoa; phylum Arthropoda; class Malacostraca; order Decapoda; family Nephropidae; genus Homarus; species Homarus americanus. The sequence continues at coordinate 307,125 of NW_024754704.1, forward strand.
GCTCACATTCCGCGGTGCGTGTACCCCTTTACGCGGGTGAAGTATAATTTTTTTATTTAGCTCATAAAATTCATACAAATTATCCGGCCAGAATATAATTTACATTGCTGGAATTCTTACAATTTGATGATCATTTTGAATATAAGCATCATAGATTTTGCATTAGACATACAAATTTTAGATCTAATGCAAGTATTGTATTTTTAATAAAAAGTGCTCGGCAACACACACGCAGTCTGTCATCAGGCTATCTTGCTGTCTTTGTGTTTGGTAGAGCAAGTAATGTACAGTATATATAATTATTGGAATAGTAATTCCACAAATAAATACATTTATAACATAATCATAGCATTACAGGTATTTTCCAGTAATACTACACTACAATACAACTACACTACTTATAGCATCAGAGGTTGAGGGACAACAATCCATGGCGACAAGCTAATGCGCACTGAGCCCACCCATGCTACCCTGCATCTGGCGTGATCACCAAATAGTCATGCTGGAACCTTATAACCCGTGCTGGGCATTCAAACAATGGCGCGAAAAGGCGCTTGTTCTGGAACGTCAATTGGGGCGCCCTAGATGAACGTTCCGGAATGTCAACCGGGGCGTAGGGATTAAGGGAATAATGTACTTTCATAATGTAATTACTGTACCTACATAGTGGAAAGAGAGACAATAAATATGAAACCAAATGTTTAGAAAAATTATCAAGAAATTACATGGAATTGTGTATAATACAGTATTACAGTATAAAAAAAAAAAAGTCTGGTGGGTCTTACCATAGTTTTCAACAATTGATGATGAAGTACTTGTTGCATATTCTGAGAAACTGATATTCCACTTGTTGCCACTTGAAGCTTCATAGAGAATGATATTATATACAGTCCGACCAAAGTAGACAGTATTGCGCGAGGGTTTTGGGCATTTGCGATCCACATTGTCAACCCCCAATACTAATTGCTTCTCGCCTGTGATGGAATCAACACCTACCCAGGAGTCGGTCTTCTTTCCTGAAATAACAGTAAGCACATGATACTGGCTACACTCTACCATATATTACTGTACTATAAAGGTCCTCAGTTATAATATAATTTATTTATTAATGTGATTTAATACCAAAAATTACCTTCTTAATTAGTAGGACACCTTTACATGAATAACTTCAAAGTTTAATGTTAATGCCACAGTAAAAAAAAATTTTTGTCAAAATAAATAGTCTTACTTGTAGAAACTCCAGCACAGTACAGGGGGTCTCCGGGTTATGAACGGGTTCCGTTCCTGAGGACGTTCGTAAGTCGGATATGTACGTAAGTTGGAATACATGCTATATGCATACCGTACTTACAAAACAATATTTAAAATCCCACTATATCATAGCCTAGGTCCTTTTATACATCTAAAATCACTTAATTAAAAGCAAAAGAAATAGAATGACAAAATACAGTAAATGAAAGTAAAAAAATAAGTCATCAAGTAAATAAAATACTGTAAGTTTAAAGTTTAACCTCATCTGTATCGGCGAGCGTTCGTAAGTCGGGGACCTCTTGTACTGAGATGTATGTTCATAAATATATATTGTCTATCTAGTATATTGCGAGAACCAGTATGCTGCACTAGCTGTGTGAGGATTATAACAGGTTATACCACTCTAGTCCGGCAGTCTGTGGTTCGGCACACTTTAAGTCTACCACAATTGGTTCATGGAGCAGCCACCAGGGTGGCATAAGGAGTGTGAAGATTGAAAGTTTGTTTACTTCTACCGTTCAGTTCTTACATCCAGCATCTTGTGTTAGCCTATATTTCACCCCTAAATATGTCTTCCAAGAGACCAAGAGAGAGTGGACTGCTTCCTGGATTGCAGTGCTCAGACTTAATGAGGCTCATGGAGTAATAGCACATGTAGTGTTATCAACCATATGTGGGCTACATAAATACTGCTGGCTAGTTTAGACTTTCATCAGCTGATCATTTATTTTATTACTACTTAAAACATATTCAATGTAACATAAAATATTTAGTGCATATTAAGAAATGAAACATCAAAGGCATATCTAATTTTCTTACACTAAAGGCAAAGCATATACAGTATTTTACAGTACTGTAGGTATGGTAAACAAATGACCAGTGAGAAACAGAGTACTGGTAAGCAATTCTTAAGACACCACTTGGTAAAAATTTGTTTTATTTACATCACAGAAACTACGAATAAAAATAGGTTTTCCTAGTATATTTTGTATAGTTTCAATGAATCTGATCTTCATTTCCACCACAAATGAGCCATTATAGAGATAGATCCCCACAATTACCAATAACCATGGTTGTTCAAAGTCAGCAAGGCTTTGAAGTACAGTAGAGGGAAATTATGGGGTAAAACACTAAAACGAACACCAAACAAACCTTTGAAAACTTTACCTAACATATACAAATTCTAAAACTAAAAAAAAAATTACCATATTCATGTTTTTGGTGTTTAGTAAGTGATGGTGGTGTTGTGGTGTTGTTTTCAGTGTTCAGATGAGGAGGCACCCATAAAATCAAAAGCTATTCTTTTTACAGGTTAGGTGAGGTTTTCAAAGGTTTGTTTGGTGTTCCTTTCAGTATTTTACCCCACATTTTCTCTCTACTTCAAAGCCCTGCCCGCTTTGAACATCTAATATTATGGGTAATTGGGAGGGTCATATCTGTTAAAATATACTAAAAAAAAATAAAAATTTGTGACAGAAATGTAATAGAATAGTTTTTCTCTTTCTCCCTATATACAATAAATAGAAATACGAAGTTCCTTGGTGTAACTAAAACGAATCTTAACCCACCACTTTTTCTCACCTCAACATTAATTCCATCATTTCAAAACACTTTTTAACAAATTATATCTCTCCTTGAGTTTGAATAACTGCTTTCTGGATTCTAATTGTTCAGACTCAAGGTGGCATATAGTGTGTGGGAATGACCTGGTGGTGGCCTGTGTTAACAGATGCACCTGCTCATACTGCCATCCATTGAGGGTGGGGAAAACTATATTCATCAGCTGATTGACTGTCTTTGTTTAATATTGTTTTGTTAAACCTTTAAAAAAACTTATTTAATGAAACATTCAAAATTAAAAATATTTCATGCTTCTCCAAGAAATGAATTATTAAAGACACAGTATTTATTTATTTATTTTTTATACTTTTGAGTTCACAGCTTCAAGTTAAAGAAACCAGAAATTTTCAAAGTTATGAACTATTATGCAGTAATAACCTTCCAGAAAATGTTGTGACAGTAAGAGTTAAGAACTATCATACCTTTAAAACAATAACCTCCCAGAGAAATAGTAAGCAAAAATCGCGTTATAGCAAACAAGCGTTCGCGTTATACAAATATCGTTCCTAATTCATAAATCGCGTTAGAGCAAATTCGCGTTATCAAAACACGCGTTATAGCAGAACTCACTGTACCTGCATAATTTTCTGTATAAGGTTACAGGATATATGTTATAAAGATATTTAGCAAGCCTAGGGATCCTATAAGACATACGTTTATATAGGGGTTCCTGGGGCCAAGCTCCCATGGCCCTGAGGGTACCAGATTAGAGAGGTTGGACCTGTGTATCTTGACCGACTTACCAACTGATGCACTGACGGAGGAAAAAGAGATGAAGCAAAAACGAAAGAAGTAAGTACAATATGATCAGAAAGGACAGGAAACTAAGAAAACTTAATGCTTAAATAATGAAAACACTTTTCATACCAAGATAGAAAATGCCATCACTAGAACGGCATGGGGAGTTAGCCACAAGCTGGGGAATGGTGAAAGGCAACTTCTTGAGTGGCTCACGACTACGACCCAGTGTGTAACGGTATAACGATCCATCTTGCGGATTGGGGAAGAACTGTGGTCTGTCAGGGAAGAAAATTATCTTAAAATAGAGATAAACACATAGTGGATTATTGATTATACTGTACAGTATAGTACTAATGAATAAGTCAAAAGGAAAAAATATGAAACCTTAGCAATTCATGAGAGTACAGTATACAAGTACAGTAGAACGTTGATATAACACGAGATACGTTCCAAGAGTGGTCGCTTTAAACCGAATTCGCACTAAATCGAAGTGTTGTTTCAGTGGAATAATTTAGTTTGGTACTTGAGAGAAACAAAATACTAAAAAGACTAAGAGTCTACCCAGATGCACCACAGCCCATCTCCTAGAATAAACAAAACATTGTTTTTTGTAGTACAGTATTATGTTAAAACAAACTCTCATAAATCAACACAGCTAAAATTATGGGACGTGAAATGGTCTGTTTACTAGCGATCAGCTGATGGGAAGATTGGAGGGGTGTGGTATGTTTGACAGTTGATGCCAAGATCTAGTGCTTATTTTTTATGAGCTAAAACAAATATCTTCAGTTAATAAAAAAAAATATTCTTCACGACACTGTCTGTCAATCAAAACACCCCACCTTGCCTCCCCCCCTCTTCCCACCACGCCAGCTGGGTCGGTCGGTCCCTCCCGCCCCCCCACCCCCCACCTTCCCTCCTTACCAGAGAAATGTTTGGGAGAAACCAGAATATTTACCTTTTTAGTAATAAATAATACCTCAGACTAAAGTTAGGATACCAGTAATATAGTTCACATTGCTGGATTCCTTGCAAGACCAGGATTATTTTGAATATACACGTCATATATTTTGCACAAAAGATAACATATTTGCTCAGAGTAAGCAAAATACAGATAGACCCCGACTTACGACGGGGTTAGGGACCCAAATCCAGGTCGTAAGTCCGACATAGATAAAAAAAAAAAAATTTAAATAAATAATCTACAATGAAATACAGTATAGTAAAAGTAATGAATAATGAGGAATGGATACAGTACAGTGAAAGTAATAAATAATAAGGAATGGTTACAGTGTGACTGAGCACTTACCTTTAATGTAGTCAGCTGAATGCACATGGGGCCCCCATAATTTTCTAATTATACATGGAGACTACATTAACTGGAAACGTTTCGGTATAGAAAATGCGTGTCATTTGAAGAAAAAAAAAAAAAAAAAAAAACTTTTTTTTTAATAAAAAATCTGCGGCGGTCGTAAGTCCCGACGGTCGTAAGTCGGGGTCTGTCTGTACTTGCATTAGATCTAAAATTTGTATGTCTAATGCAAAATCTATGATGTTTACATTCAAAATGATCATCAAATTGTAAGAATTCCAGCAATGTAAATTATATTCTGGCCGGGTAATTTGTATGAATTTTATGAGCTAAATAAAAAAAATTATACTTCACCCGCGTACAGAGTAGATGCACCGCGTAAAGTGGGAATTCCGGTTCTGGCAGGGTACCGCGTAAATGTAGAAACGAGTAAAGTGAAACCGCGTAAAGCGAGGGTTCACTGTATTTCATTTTAGATTTTCTATGCATTATTTTTGCATTTTCAACTTACGACCAATTCGACTTACGACCTGGTCGTCGGTCTGTAACCCCGTCGTAAGTCGAGGACTGACTGTAATTGGTTTCATCCAATCTCTCCACATCCCTAAACCATCTCAACCTGTCTCCATGCAGGTTTCCCTGTCTTTCCGTATCACTTATGCATTTACCTCACCATTCTCAGTACAACTCACTTAAGCCTACATATATAATCCTCTTAAATTGCCCATATTTCACAGCCATATATATTTACACTCCTCATGCCAGTTGCATAAATCTTCCTATCACAGAGAGGGCAGGTTCTCTCGTCATTACTACAGCATATATTACACTAATTTATTATATTCATCATATTATATTCATTACTCACAATGGTGGCTGTGAAGAATCAGTTGGATTCATGATTACTGGATCTGAAAAAGGAAAAGTAAATGAATAGTAAGAGTGTTTACATTTAAACAAGAATTACTTATGTAGAAACCAACAATGTGTGCCAGAAACTTATATCAATCAATGAATTTGAGGATTCAATAAAAGTGGAGTATGAAAAAGTTGTAAACACTCAAACCCTCATGGAAATACCCAACTTTTATCCTCTTCACCACTGATCTGCTCGTTAGCTGCTTGGGCGATCGGTCACGTTTCTGTTATGCACTGTTGACAAACACTTGGCATGCACTGGCTCCTGAATGTATCTGAACCTGCTCCAGTGATTGTGAAGTCTGGTTTTGAAAGAGCTAACACTCGGTGCCGTCACTACACTCTTTGGCAGATTGTTCCAAGAGTTCATAATTCTCACTCCAAAAAGATACTCCTCACAGTTTCTTGGACTTGCGGCTTCTTCAACCTTGAGCTGTGACCCCTTGTGGGGCAAGCGTCCGCCAGCTCCAGGTAAGAACACTCAACTGAGTAGTGCCCTTTGAGATGCTTACACACCTCAATTAGGTCCTCCCTTGCCCATCTGTAGTATAAGTTAGGTAATTTCAGGTGCTCCAATCTCTCAGGGTTGCTGAGGTGCCAAAGTGCAGGCACCAATCTGGTGGCCCCCCTTTGAACATTTTCAAGCAACTGACAGTCCCTAGCACATCTCAGGGGCCAGACAGGGTGACAGTACTCCAGACGGGGAAGCACATAACGAGGGACGGACCGTCTAGATATCTGAACAACCTTCTTATATGACCTAATACAGTGATATCCCGTTAGCCGGAACAACTGGTGCAGAGAATTTCCGGGAATGAGAGATTTCCCGCTAACCAGACGGCTTTCTCAAACCGGGAAAAATCGCCCATCCCCGGAAATATTTCCGGTTACTGGAAAAAAATTTCCGAGTGTCTAAGCTATGCATCTTGCACAGACAAACGCTAGCCCACACAATGTCAGGTGGAGGTAGGGTGGGGTATTAGTGGTCTCATATTACTGACCTGATACAATGTCAGGTCACCCATTGTTGGGTGGGGGATGAGTGGGTCTGAGGACCTGAAGATGTCTTGACTAAACATGAAAGATAAAATACAGTATTTTTTATACTTACACTTATCGCATTATATCCCTTCACCATTACGTTACTTAAGATTTTAAAATGTGGAGTGAGAAAGCAGAAAGGCGTGGGTGATTAGAGAGATGGAGTGGAAAGAAGTGGTAACATGCACCAATGTTGCCAAGCGCTAAGCTCCTCAACAGCTGTTCTCTTAAATCACCACCACGTAGTTAACAACGCATAAATTTATGTCATACAATATGGGGTGTGTGGGTGGTGTTAGGGTGTGATGTTGTGGTATTAATTAATAAATAAGCAATAATATTGTATCGTCAATAACAGTCGTTTGATGAATAGTAGCGTACTACATTTGTTACTACTATTCATCAAACTACTGAGAGAGTGAGCAGGTTGTTTGATTAAATAGTTGACCTGCGCTCGACCTCTGAGATTGTTACAAGCTCAGCCGTCTATTGCCGTCAACAACAGGTTGACTCAATGTTGAATAACTTGGTGAATAATTTGGTGTTATTCAATTGGGTGAATATTTATTTGTAGCAAAGGTGCTATTACAATATGTCGCTAAATTAAAATTAAGGCTTTAAAGGCAAAAATAAAATAATGTAGGGTAAAAACACAGTAAATAACCTAAAACTCTCATAAAAACCATTTAAATGTTTATAAATAAAACCCAAAGCTTCTGTAGAAGACTGGCTTCCTCCACAAAGGAGAGGAAGTCCCTTCCCACATTACCCACTCCTCCCCCCAGCACCAAAGAGAGACGGGAACACCTGTCTTTCGCCCAGCACCAGGAGAGGTGCATACAACGAAGATCTCTGAGACTGGGGCATTCCACCAAGAGGTGTTAAACAATCAATGGGAGTCATCATATTGGGGAGGGGGGCGCCCTCTCCATTAAAAACCCATGAGTCAACCTCATGTGGCCAATGTGGAGGCTGGCCAAAGCAGTTTTTCGGCAGCGTGACAGTCCCTGATATCCCCAAGCACTCAATGCAGGGTGGATGTCGTGGAGCTTGTTTATTCCGACAGCATCCCATCTGCATTTTCAACTTGAGCGGATGGCAGCTATTATTACTAGCTACATATTTGAGGCAGGTAGAGGGGTAACGACTTGCCATTGGGCGAGAAGTAGCTGCTTTTGCCACAGCAACAGCACGCTCTTTCCCCTTTTCCCCTACAAGGGCCAGAACCCAGCAAAAATTGACTTTCTGGCCCATACAAAGGATGAGAAACAGCCACTGTAAAATATCTAAAACTAAGGGACGTGGCAATGAGACATTAGCTAAGGCCTGGAGAGAATCATTTTGAGATTGGCGAACGAATGACTTCGGTTGCATTTGGATTGTTGGACTAAATTAGAATTTTTACCAAAGAGAACCAAAGGGAGACAAAGTTCAGGTACCTGGAAGGTTTGGATATTTGGAGTTTGGATAAAAGGAATTGCAATGTACAATTGACTATGTGTATAAAAAAAAGATTTAAGAATGTAAAAACTCAAAATAGGGCCCAGACAATAGTACTATACCATCTCTGAGTGTCCACTTGAGTACTCCTGAGGATTTAGTAATGGCATGAAGAGCACCATCCAGTGTTGACACCAAAAGAGTTCCATCATCAATCTCCGCTAAAAGCTGAGTGGACACAATCTGTAAAAGGAAAAGAACAAATTGCAACACTGTCATCATCACCACTGTGTTATGGCCATTTTCATGGCTTGCATAGGTTGGCTGTGATTACCTATGGACAGCACACCAAGCTATGTGGTCTCTTGCAGCATCTCACCCAGCTGCCATAAGAAATTTTTTTGAAAATTTACAAAAATAGAAGCAAAATTATTTCTAATTACACTGTACAGGTGGTTCTCTACTTACGAATGAGTTACGCTCTTGAGGCTTGTTTGTAAGTCCAACTTTACTCTTGTAGATACCAAACATATTGTAAAAAATGAAAAGGTAATGCATGTTTAGTACAGCTATAGGTACAATACAGCCTTAAAACTTGGCTCATTCTTCTCCTCTTAAGTAATGTTTGTTCTCTCTGGAATTTTCTTCAAAATAATCCAGTTTCACCCACATTAACACCTACCCTGGAAGGTAACACCCCCCAATGATGATGTTTGTATCTCTAAAAGTTTATAAGTTGAATGTTCGTAAATAGAGGAGCACCTGTAGCCCCATTTTCTTCACGCTGAGAAAAAAAACTTAAGGTTTATATCCAGCCCTTTACTCGGTGTTAGAGGTTAAACTAAAATCAAAAAGAAATTCAAAATAAAGTACTGTATCCATATATAGGTTGAATCACTCCAATCCAGCACCTAAGGGACACGACCAGAGCCAGACCAGAGAATTTTCCGAACCACAGGTAGTCAATATATTACGTTACCAAAATTATACAAGTCATTTACACACTCCGTACGCAGCCCACCTCAATGCTCACCATTGCAACACAGCCTAACTAGATATTGACTTTGCCTTCCCCCTAGGAATGGGGTTCCTTCACTCTGCTCCTCCCTCCCCTGTTCGGCATGATAACTCTCACACACGAAGAAATATTTATTCCCAACTGTGGGGTTGCTATTAGATCCTCCCGTGTTTCTAATTTTTCTAACAACAATTCAATATGATCTTGACTCATTTTGTATGTCAACAAAAAGCTTTAAACTGGATTAGGACATGCCACCAAATTTTCATATAAGCTCTGCAAACTCCGTATGCAAAATATGTTACCAAGAAAACCAGTTTTACGATTAGACTTCAGTAGCTCTTGACCATCATGGAGTTTTAATGATCTGATATATGTTTCTGCTTTTCTCAGAAACTCTATGATTTCATCAGCATTCTGTACTATAAAAGAGACAACTTTTGTTTAAATTATATTTTCTCTCTCTCTATCTACAATCATAAATCACCTGTACTAGGCAAGGCATGAAGAATGAGAGAAATTGTGGGGTAAAACAGTGGAAAACTAATCATAAAACACTAAAATGATGTCTCTACATGCTTTGTATGTGAAGAACTTAATTATTTGCCATAAATGCCATATACACGAACTGTCTTGTAATTGGGTACGAGGTGACATGTTCCAATGGGTACGATTTGCTTGAGTACGGGTTGTCCAACACCCCAAAATGGGCAAACCCCCTTGGCCAGCCATGTCTGTGTGCACATTGTGACTGGAACTATTTTGCTGCCATTTCCAAGTTCTATAAGAACAACGACAAGGATTTAGACTTAATTCATGAGCACTGTTTTGCCCAGGTCTACTCCTACGTGCTCAATTCATAATAAAGCCCTTATTTATCAAAATATTGACTTTTAAAAGCAATTATTTTGGAATGCAACCTAGTGCACCAACTCCCTCTTATCCCTGCCTCTGAAGATGAACACGATCCTCAACCTCAGCCCCGACCTTCATCAGAGTAAACGGTAAGTAGAACAAATGGTTAATTCTTTATTAGGTTAGGTTAGGTTATGGAGGTCACAACTCGGAAAAGTGATTTTCGACAGAAATGGATGTTAGAATCAAATGAATCACACTTATAACCTTAAGAAAAAAACAATTTAAGCTTCAATGGGAGTTGGGTGTTGATCAGGAAATTTACCACCTAACCTAACCTAACCTAGCATAACTTAACACCTGTTGTGGGCGAACTAACTGTTACTGAGTCGGGGGGAGAAGAGGCTGTAAGTCCTCCATATTATCAACTTAATCATTACATATGGTACAATATATAATTTAGGTTTTCTTGTGATATGGAACAACTTTTTTATTGTGAAAAAGTCTATAATTGTTAGTTTAGGTGGGCAAGATTGGTAGAGAATTATCAAATTAATCATTACATACAATAGGTCACGTTCCACCTTTGGCAGCGACAGAATGTCTGCAACAGTTGAAGCATCAGAATAAATTAAACTACGATATTTGGTATAGAAAACTCACCTCTTCTTTAATATGAGCACTCCTTTGCTTTAGCCCATACATGGAAGGAAGAGACTCAAGTAGAATTAATGCGAAAAATGTAATCCAAAATACGCTTTTGTTAGTTCCAGACATCATGGCAGAGGTATTCCTACTCCAAGAGATAAATTATATTACATAATTATTAGCCATTCATAGTTTTGTATGTAATAATGCGACATAAACACTTCAGTGTCAAATCCCCTATTTTACACAATCAGATAATGCCACATATCACTTGGTCCAGTAGCACTTGTTGTTGTAATACGTCACACCAAGGAACATCTAGTGAGGAAGCCCCACACCGCCACCTCTTACTCTTATAACACCAAGGAACATCTAGTGAGGAAGCCCCACACCGCCACCTCTTACTCTTATAACACCAAGGAACATCTAGTGAGGAAGCCCCACACCGCCACCTCTTACTCTTATAACACCAAGGAACATCTAGTGAGGAAGCCCCACACCGCCACCTCTTACTCTTATAACACCAAGGAACATCTAGTGAGGAAGCCCCACACCGCCACCTCTTACTCTTATAACACCAAGGAACATCTAGTGAGGAAGCCCCACACCGCCACCTCTTACTCTTATAACACCAAGGAACATCTAGTGAGGAAGCCCCACACCGCCACCTCTTACTCTTATACCGATTTATCTAAAGACAATCCAAGGGTGAACTTTAGAATTCTTAGTTTGCAATGGAAAATGGGTACCTGAGTCTTACACAACTTACATCTTGACAACCTTCTTCAAATAATGATTACACTCAAAAGTAGTAATAGCATACAATATTTTTAAAGCAGGTAATGCTAGATATAACTAATATTTGTAATGGTAGTAGGTAGTGGGCAGCTACCAAACAGGGAGGTACTACCACTTGGGAAGATATTGGAAGCATAATGTGTTGTCTAATGGTAGACCCTGCTGCCATATGTGACCAAGTCCCAGGTTGATGATCTGACTTTCTGCCTCATTTACACACAATTGAAGGGTCTCAATTGTTTCTCTTACTATTTTTATCTTTTTTTTTCGTTTTTGTATTTCTTTATGGTTCTTTATCATTATTATTATTATTATTATTACTATTATTATTTTATTTTAAAATTTGTTTTATTTTATTATAAATTTCATATACTGTACTATGAATAATTATTGTTATTAATATTTGTATTATTATTATTATTATTATTACATTTTCACCCCCTAGGCCCTGATGTGTGTCAGTGACCTGTGCCTGGGTGGGCTTGTAGTGGATTGTAGTGGACGTCTCCCCTACAACTGCGCAGCTGCATGCCACCTGCTACGTCTTCCCTAGCAACCAAACGAGCGGCCCAGGGGCGTCACCAGATGCCACAGTATCCTAGCAACAGAGCCAAAAGACCGGCTACTTCCCGGGTTTTTCGACCATGACTCACGGCTGCCGTGTATATAAGCTCTGTCTCTCCATTGAGATTCATTCTGCACTCGGTTCCTGAACACGCAACACCTCCTCCAAGCAAGCTCCACGCTGTCCAGCATTCATTCAACCTGGAGGCCAGCAACAGGCAACATCTTCTCTAACGAAGCTCCTGCACATCTACCTCCTTCAACACGCTACTCACCGAACGTCTTCTACTGAGCAGCTCCTCACCACACGGCATCTCCAGCACCAGACTGTCTACCATATAACTTATATTATATAAGAAAACCACCACCTTAGAGTTTCCATCCATCCTGAGTGCTAGACAACATTATATCACGAAACCCTACAGGATCCTCTCCCCTACAACTACAACTGCTGTTTGTCGCTGATTAGCCGACCCCTTTTCGAATTCCCCAGCCAACACCTCGTGCTCTAAGGTCGGCAACCAGAGCCGCCTAACAAAGCGGAGGTCAACTATCAAGCCACGCCTACCCCCGCTATATAAGACCTCACCCCGCCATGACCTGCCCCTTCTTCTACCTACAGCTACGCAGCAAGCAACACCTCCTCTGCGCATGCTCCCGAACCAGCTCTCTCTACTCCACGCTTGTAACCACACTGCCACTTCCCAGCACCAAGCTGCATTGTACATCCAATACAATATGTATACAGAGAGAGCATTGTGAGTTTCCTTTCTCCAACTCATCCTGAGTGTGTACCAGCATCTCGAAACCCCACAGGCAAATCCCCGTAAAAAAAAAAAATATATATATAGGTGAACTATAGGAGTCACCTGTGGTTGGATTTCATGGATTTGGTTTAAGAAATGAAAGATAGGAGAGGTTGATCCAATTTTATAGCATACTACAGCATGGGCACATTTAACTCAAAATTAGATTTAATTTAATTATGAAATAAAAAAAGTAAATAAACTCTTACCATGATCATTATTCACACCTACTGTATACTGCTACTCTCGGTATATTCATTCTCATCTGTAGTAAACATAAAAAAAATTGCATAAGTAACAAAGAATCACTAACATTCTCAAACTAGCAACAGATATAGAATAATGAAACAGAAAATGTGAATACAACCTCTTATATTACAAAATTATTTGTGAAATCATCAATCTATTAATGAAAAAGAAACTTGACAGTGTGTGTATTATTTATTATACTGTAGTGGATTCCTCCCCTACAAACGCTTGTCGCTGAGTAGCCGACCCTGCGAATTCCCCAGTGTATGCCTCATGGTCTAGGTCAACCAGCGCCGCCTTACATGATGGAGGTCAACTCTTAATCCACGCCTACCTCCGCTATATAAGACCTGACCTCGTGGTGACCTACCTCTCTCTTTTTTCTTCCTACAGCCAGTCTTCAAGTAACACCACCTCCTCCGCTCCTGCCTGGCGGCCCTCGCTCCCGCCGGCGAGCATGGCGACCCACAAGCTGTTCCTCCTCTGAGCGTCCCCACCAACGAGCTCTCTCTACATCACGCTTGTAACCATGCTGCCTTCCCAGCACCAAGCTGTATTGTACATCCAATACAACATGTATACAGAGAGCACATTGTGAGTTTCCTTTCTCCATTCCATCCTGAGTGTGAACCAAACAATCTCATCCCCACAAATGGTGACTCCCGGAGATTCGCACTCACACAGGATGGAGGAGAAACTGATCACGCTGCCAGTCTACAAGCAACATGGAAGACTGGCTTATCCACACAGAAGCAGCTCTCATCGGCTCTAAAACTACTGTCTACACCGCAGGTTAGACACCCTAGAGCAGCACTGCTTCTCTTTGCAGACACCAGCTCCTCTTCCTGCCCCAAACACCATGTCCTACCGACCCCAGCACACCCGTCCTGCCTCAGACGCCACCCCCGGCCCAACAGTAACCCCTGCCGCCCCTGATGCGGTCTCTGTTCCTGAGTGCGGACCCACACACCCCTCTTTTCTCCTTCAGGTACTCCCTGCTAATGTCCTGCACCCTGCTGCTGTCGTGGACCCAGCTGCTGTCACGAGCCCTCATCCGCTTCTGCTGATGCAGCCCCTGCTCCTGACCCAGGCCCACACACCCCAGCAGGCGCATCTGACAACTCTGTACCTGCCGTGTGGGAAGCACAACATTCATCGCCTCCACACACCCTTTTTCTCCCTCTCTTCTCCCACAGATAGTGTATATATAGACAGTTGTATCCAGCGACCGGCTCATCCACGCCATCGCCGTTGTCTCACATGAGGCATGCACCGCCCGTTCTGCCTAACATGTGCTAAGCAACCCTGCAGATAACAAGTCTCCTACACCGCCTGGAGGGAAGGGGGGAGTATTGTAGTGGATTTCTCCCCTAAAAACGCTGTTTGTTGCTGAGTAGCTGACCCCACCAATTCCTCAGTGTATGCCTCGTGGTCTAGGTCAACCAGTGCCGCCATACATCACGGAGCAGGGGTCAACTACTAAGCCAAGCCTACCCCCCGCTATTTAAGACCTGACCTCGTGGTGACCTGTCTCTTTCTACCTACACCAACCAGCCAGCAACACCTCCTCCGCCTGCCTGGCGGTCCTCTCTCCCGCTGGCGAGCATGGCGACGCACAAGCTGTCCTTCTCTGAGCGTCCTCACCAACCAGCTCTCTCTACATCACGCTTGTAACCAAGCTGCCTTCCCAGCACCAAGCTACATTGTACATCCAATACAACATGTATATAGAGAGCACATTGTGAGTTTCCTTTCTCCATTCCATCCTGAGTGTGAACCAAACAATCTCATCCCCACAGGTCCGTCCCTCATCAGAAAATTCAAATACTTTCTTTAATGCAGTATTGTATCGAGGCGTTTTTGTACAGTAAGAAGTAATTACTATTGATCTTGGAATATCTCCTAATATCAAGTGCCTGAAAATGCCCAGGATATTGGTCAAATTAGAAAAACAAATCGGTGGGGGGGGGGGTGCTTACAGCGCCCCTCTCTCCAACAGGGCCGGATTCAGGAGTGGGCAAAGTGGGCAGCTGACCAGGGGCCTCCACATATTACAATATTTTATTTATTTGTTTATTCATTTGGATTATATTTATTTTCATTCTTTAAAACTCATGTTTATCTATTCCATGCATTCTTGGACAGAACCATTATTTGAGTAGAAGTTTATCTGATTAATAATGCAAAGAATCATCTCTCTGTAATGACTAATAATATATTCTTTTCTGTGGTCTCTTGAAAATTTTTGACATGTGCGGAAGTAGCTATATCAAGGCTGGTCGACTTGAAACCACATGAATGACTCCAGTCATGTCTCACTTTTGTGTGTGTGTGTGTGTTGGGAATTTGTACACTAGCAATAAATATACAGTTAATTAAAAATTTCTCAATATTCTAATTTCCTCAATATAACTGCATATGGCTTCAAAATTCTCCAAAGAAGTGTTCAAATTTCAAAATTTTCCCGGGGGGTGCTGTAAGCCCCCCGGAACTCCCAGATGTTTAGGCTCGCTTCACTCGCCACCCCACCCTCTTGGGTAGTTATAATGAGGGGGACCTCCATAAAGAGGCTGCCCATGGGCCTCCACAGGCCTAAATCCAGCACTGCCCCCCCAAGTCCCAGAGCTGGATGAGCTCACTTTGCTCGCCATGTTCCCCCCTCAAAATTTCTTGGATCCCCGTTTTGATAATCATGGATCCGCTCATTCTGTCACCCTGTCTGGTCCCCCAGGATATACTTTTTTTTTTTACTTTTATCCTCTTCGCCACTGATCGGCTCGTTAGCCGCTTGGGCGATCGGTCACGTCTCTGATAACTTTTCCTTTTCATTTATCTTCTTCACCAAAAGATCGGCTCACTAGCCGCCCGGGCGATCGGTCACGTCTCTGATTACTTTTCCTTTTCATTTATCCTCTTCACCAAAAGATCAGCTCGCTAGCCGCCCGGGCAATCGGTCACGTCTCTGTCATGCACTGTTGGCAAATACTGGGCATGCCCCGGCTCCTGAATATACCTGAACCCGCTCCAGTGTTGGTTAAGTCTTGTCTTGAAAGAGCTCACACTCGGTGTCGTCACAACACTCTCTGGTAGATTGTTCCAAGAGTTTACAACCCTCACTCCGAAAAAGTTTGCCCTCACAATTTTCTGGACTTGCGGCTTCTTCAATTTTGAGCTGTGACCCCTTGTGGGGCGAGCGTCCACCAGCTCCAAGTAAGGACACTCGACTGCGTAGTGCCCCCTGAGATGCTTATACACCTCAACTAGGTCACCCCTTGCCCGTCTGTAATATAAGCTAGGCAAGTTCAGGCG
Source organism: Homarus americanus (assembly GCF_018991925.1). NCBI lineage: Eukaryota > Metazoa > Arthropoda > Malacostraca > Decapoda > Nephropidae > Homarus > Homarus americanus. The sequence continues at coordinate 323,695 of NW_024754704.1, forward strand.
CTCCAATCTCTCAGGGTAGCTGAGGTGCCGAAGTGCAGGCACCAGTCTGGTGGCCCTCCTTTGAAAATTTTCAATCAACTGACAGTCCCTAGCATATCTCGGGGACCAGACGGGGTGACAGTACTCCATATGGGGAAGCACTTCACTCTTGAAGTTCATTACGAGGGAAGGACCGTCTAGATATCTGAACGACCATCTTATAAGACCCAATAATTTATTTGCCTTGTTTACCTTCTTCTCGCAATGGCTCGAGAACTTCATATGCTTTCTCAAGGTTGAAAAAAATGCAGACGATATGTTGGTGATGAGCAAAAGCCTCCGACCTCAAGACAAACAAGAGCATCTGTTGTTGAATGCATCTTCCTGAAGCCAGACTAATATGGTGAAAGAAGGGCATTCTTTAATGGATCTACTGTAGAGTTAATAAATTCATGCCTCTGTTATTGCCCCATTACTGGTGTTACCACTGGTGACGTTGAGCTGTATGCTTAGTTATGTGGAGAAAATGGACCAGTTTTTCGATCATGAAGGTGAATACAATCTTTCTATGTCAAAGGATATAGAGAAATTTATATGTTATGGAGGTTATCCATATACCTTGTCAGAAGACATACAGTATGCTCAAGAAATAAATCAAATAGTAATCAATTTAAAGCTTTATTCAAGTCTTTTATATAAAGAATTCATAATGGAGTGTAATTCACTGATGTTCACGTTGATATGCTTTCATAGTAAACAATTGTCAGAGTCATACGTCAGGAAGGGATAACCTATTTCTGTGCAAACATGCAATACAGTACACATACCCTTACATTGAGCATGGAGAGCAGGATGTTCTCTTACACAACTATATGTCACAACTTAAGTTTTCAAAGGTTTCAAAAATCCTCTGGAGTGTAACACAGATTGAATGAAACGAATATTTGGGTATGACAGTCATAACACACACTTAAAAGTGTAAATCCAATCAAAGTCACTATCCATTGGTTTAGCCATATTCAATAATTGCTTCAAAATACCCCTTGACAAAATTATCAAGAACAAAGGAGGGATCCTACACAAGCCAGTGGGGTCACTGGCCTCCTTCCCTCGGAATAGTCACTTCTAGTGGATGACCATTAGGTAAATAAGGTAATTTCACACAAAATGTCCCTTGAATTAACTCCAAAATTTCACCTCCCAAAAATGGGAAGTATATAAACTTTTCCTAAACGGCAAAGCTTATATGCAGTACTTTTACATCTTGTAACTCATGAATACACTTTTTCACAGTAACCAACCAAACTGATACAAACATCTGTTTCATTGAAGCAGAGTAGGAGTGGTTATTACAATTCATTTCTTTAATTTATAATGCTGAAGACAGTTTCTGATGGGCATGGGAATTGCTATGATTCTTGGCTGGTTGCAATAAAAAATTCTCTTGAGCTACATACAAAAACAATTCTTCCACTCTGCCTACCTGTAACCTAAAAAAAAGGTGCTGACATCACAGCTTTACAGCAAGAACTGATGAGCTCAAGCGAGAATACTTTTATGGTTGTGATGGGTCAAAACACAAGAGTGCTGTTGAGACTTCAACACCTAATTTAAGGTCTCATTGGTCTTGAACTAACCACTAAATCAATGATTTATTATTGATTTCAGTGACATAGATGGCTGCTTGCAGCATAAAGCAGTGTCCACATGGAGTACCGTACTGTATGTGTCTTGCCATTAAGTAATCAAACTCCCTGGAAATACAGTACAGTAGTGGGTTTTGCCAAGAGGGACTTAGTAATATTAGCAATGGGTGGTGGCTACAGCTAGTCACTTGTAAGGAACCATAAACCATAAAAAGAGGAGATTCAAAATACAAAGTAAATAGCCAGGAGCAAAATTAGTCAATGCAAGTGTTTCTTACACTCTCCAACTATAATATAACATATTTTTAAGGCATTTTTGCTAACATAAAGTGCATATACAGTATACACATTACACCTTAGAGAGATAAACAAGAATTCTGGATTGTATTTATCATTCTGTTGAAAGAAATTTTTTCAATTGGCAACCAACAGAAAAAGTGTCAATGTTTTATCTCAAAATAATCATAAAATACCGGTGCAAAATAGCGCCTGTTCTGGTACTACATAATTAAAAAACAAAGAAACAACAACAATGGATGTGCAGGAATAAAGATATTGAATATTGATCTGTTCTGCCTTTGTAACTCTTAAGTAAATACTTTATGTTCCCAGGGGTTTTTATACCATTTCTTGGTTGCTATATATGTCATTAAGTTCCTACATCCATTTTTACTTCATGTTGTGCTGTGTTCACTCCACTACTGGAGAGGTTCTAACCTCCATCACAATGTGTCTGATCCATTTCTAGATATTGGTGTATTGACAGGAATATATAGGTGCCATGGAAATAGATCAACAAAAGTATTAAAAGACAATGAAAGGAAATTAGTTATGGGTATAGATACAGGAAGATGGTACACAGGTAGGTTACATATGGGGGTTACTGCTGACACACATTAAAGTATATCTAAATAATAATTTGCAAAATATTTTGTAACATAATATCACTCTAAAGCTATATTTAATAAAATAAAGTTTAACTACAATACTATAATACTACAGAAAAGAGAGCTATAATAAATAAATAAATAAATAAATTAATTAATAAATAAATAAGATGCCAGAAATTTTAAAAGTAAATTAATTACTTTCTGTTGGTCCTGTCTGCATAATAAACTTTTCTTGAAATGGAACAAAAATTGGGTTTTTGGTATGTTTCCACATGTGATAACTCCAAGCCATGTTATTTGCACAACCTTCACCACATATGTTACACTTAAAGGGTTTGGGCTCCTCTGGAGCTTTGCACTTGTGGTTTTCAAGAAAGTGGAGGGAAGAATATTTCTTTTTACAGACACCACATTCATAGTGCTTTGACTTACCATGGGTTGTATAGTGTCTCTGGAGGTCACATTTCTGGAAGAAGCTTCGGCTGCAAATTTCACATCTGTGAGGCTTGTATCCACTATGTGCTACTCTATGTCGTCGCAGGGCACTGATGTGGGATAGACCTGCCCCACATATATCACATTTGTAAGGTTTAGCAGCTTCATGACTTTCTGCATGTTCAAAAAGCTCCTCTTTATAAGTAAACTCTCTGTCACACACTGCACATTTGTATGGTTTGTCTGCCATAGAACAAGACATAACATTTGGCACTATATGCCCTCCATCCATCTGGTCACTCATGAGGTAAGCACTGTTATCTTTCATATGATTGTCCATGTGTTCATCAAAGGAAGCTTTGGTAAAGAAAGTCCGGCCGCACACGTGGCATCTCATCTCCATGAAGCGTTCATGGCGTCTTTTACGTCTCAGTGCACCACTTTGATCATCATGAGACTCTATATGTGCATCTATGTCTAGGTTTTGGTTAACATGCAATGGTTGAATTTGATGAGTGGCATGAGGAGTACCCAACATCCCTATAGAAAATGAATGATGATGAGGATGTGAAAGAGGTAGGCTGTGTGGGCCAACTACAGTTGTCTGATGATTTGGTGGAGGTGGGGGAGCAACAGGGGGAGCATGAGGTAGTGGTGAAGACAATGGAGATGATGATTTGGGACGCCCTGTTAAGTTTAATGGAGAACATCTTGCCCCACTAATGGTTAAATTAGAAGGCTCTGTCTGTGGTGAGTATGAATATTGAAAGCTCTGTTCCATGTGAGATGAAACTTCTAAATCTTCAGGATTGAGAGGAGTATTACCAACTCGAATATCCAGCTGTGGCTCAAAAGCACATGGACTCAAAGATAATGATTCCAAGTTGAACTGCCTCCAGTGAGTGTTGATGTGTGTCATGACGGTTACAGCATCAGGAGGGAGATCCAGGCCACAAAAGCGACATCTTTCACCTACAGGAGCTCCATAGCCAGCCATCGCCAATTCCAATCTTGAAAAATAATGCAAGATAAGGATTTGTTTTTCAAGTCTGAAATAATTATATGATACTATTCTATATATATATATATATATATATATATATATATATATATATATATATATATATATATATATATATATATATATATATATACACACACACACACACACACACACATATACAGGTTGTACCTCTCTAGTCCGGCAACCTCGGGACCTGACCGGTGCCGAACCATGGAAATTTCCGGACCATGGAAATTCACCCTTTTCCTGGATATATAGTGACTTGTGCTTACGCTTGGAAGCACTACCACCACTTTCACTGCTTCGTGGTCTCTTTGAAAACATATTGAAGGGTTAAATGTTGTACAGTAGGTTCTCAAATTTTGCAAGTTTATAATTCAACGTTTTTTATTTGGACAAAAAAAAAAACATAACGCAATTTAAAATTTTGACGGCGGAAACTCGAATTTCGACGGGTTTGAGCGGCCCAACGTTCAGACATGCATAATCGTGTAAACAGCGTCATTTCTCTTTACAAAAGACTCATTATTGTTTATTACTGTATGTTTTTTTGATTGAATTAATGTTTATGTGTGCAAAATGAACAATACAATTCATCAATAATACCTTAGAATATTAAAACACACGAGGAGACGAGAGAGCATTGTTTTTGTTGTTTACAAAACCAGTGATTGACTGGTTCTACATATAAAACTGAAGAAAATAAGACCCTGGTTGTAGCTATAGGGAAATTAATGTAAAAAAATTAATATGGTTGTTTGAAGTAGTGTTATTTAATGTTAATAACTGGAACAATAAAAGTAGCTAACCAATATTGGTAAAGAATAAAAGTGAGACTACACGTATGTAGGTGCGCACATGCGAAAACATATTGCCATTACTCTACACAAGAATATGAAAGCAACACTTATTTACTGTTCATATATATTTTAATTAATGTTTCTGAAATTAAAAAAAAATTCTACCCACCAGTGGTGGTAAAGTTGAAAACATAAGGACAGCCAATGTTGTTGTGTGTGTTTTTACTTGGATGACGAAGTTGCCAAGTCATTGCCCAATTCCAACCTAAGTTACGCAATATTTCGGTAACTGTTCATTTCCGACAGAAATGCCATCGAAGAAAGGTGTCTTAGAATAGCCTGAACTATGTGAAAAACATGTTTTGGTATTATTGCATAGGTCGACCCAACTCTATTCCTTAACGAAAAACACGATTTTCGTATAGTTCAGACGAATTAAAAAATTTTCTTCTTTAGCACATTCGTTGGAAACTAATGGTTACCCAAATTTTGCATGATATAGGTTGGAAATTCTTCTGAAAAAAAAATGCAAATTTGTTGTTGTGTCACAGAGGTCACTCTAGTGCATTCGTACATGTATTTCCCCTCTCACCTTGGCTCTACCCAATGCGAAGAAGGTGTTTTTTCTCCTTTCACGTAGCAGCAGGTTGTCACATGATTGAAGGAGCCAATCATCATTCTTTTCTTATTTATTTCTTTAAATTGAGTACTGTACTTGGTGGGCAATTTGAAATTACAAATCAGTTAAAAAATGGCCTTGCAGTGCACTGGCTGTGTTGACAATTATATGTTTTCTTTTGCACGTTTTTATAATAAGAATGATTTGCGGTGCAGTATTTCTGTGACCAAGGGGTGTTACCTGCAAGTGTCAAGTGCCCGAAATGTGATAATGAGTGTGCTTTTCAGAATAAGCACCAGTGGCATTGCAGACATACTAATGTCATCAGCGGCAGGCGTCAGCACATCCTGCCATCTCTCACGAAGACTTCGACAGCGAGCCTGAGGTTGGTGAACCTGAAGCTTGCCCATCTGAATAAGGTAAGAATTTGGTTGGGCTGGGTTCTCCACCCCCCCGGTTAGGTTAGGTTTTTTCATGTTTTTTTTATGTTTTGAATGATTTTGATGTCCATTTCCATCGGAAATAATTTTTTTCTGAAAAATTTCCAATCTAAATTAAGCAGTTCTTCAGTAACCATTCGTTTCTGACAGAAATACCATAGAAGAAAAGTGTCTTGGAATAGTCAGAACTATACAAAAAATGTGTTTTTAATTAAGGAATTGAATTGGGCCCACTTATGCAATTTACCGTTATTTTTAATTAAGCAGTGGATATTTTTCAGTGACTGGCTACTTTACCATGAGTGTGCTCTGATTAGCTAATCGTCCATTACCGTCGAATAACGCGAGAGCTATAATTGACGGTGACTCTAGTGGCATTTGGCATAAATTTTGCCGAGTCAATCATTGTGTAGCTGAAAACAAACCTAACAATATTTCTGTTGTTCATTTTTAACTTATCATTATAAAAGAGGCAACATTTACTCAAACCTAATAAAACCTAACCTAACCAACCAAAGAAACCTACCTAACCTTACCTAACTTCCTAGCCGGGGGCAGACCCCCATCATATTAAGCAGAAAGTACTTTGCCAATCAGGGCACACTCACAGTAAAACAGCATTAGTATGAACTTAGCCGGTCACTTCTGACTTGCCTTTTATCCTCTTCACCACACATCTGCTCGTTAGCCGCTTGGGCGATCGGTCACGTCTCTGTCACGCACTGTTGGCAGGTACTGGGCATGCACCGGCTCCTGAATGTACCTGAACCCGCTCCAGTGTTGGTCAAGTCTGGTCTTGAAAGAGCTCACACTCGGTGCCGTCACAACACACTCTGGTAGATTGCTCCAAGAAATCACAACTCTCACTCCGAAAAGTTACCCCTCACAGTTTTCTGGACTTGCAGCTTAGGTTAGGTTAGATTTTGTTGGTTGGTTGGTACTTTATTTATGTGATTTGCTCTGAGAAAAAAAATCCAACTTTTCCGTTAAGATTGTTGGGGGCGGGGGGGAGGGTTATCTATATATTTATATAAAAAAATAGTGATTTCCAGCGGGAATGAATATCAAACTCGTTTTAAACTCATCAAATACCATAGGAAAAACATATTTCTAATATCAAAAGAAAGACCGGTGCTAGCTGTAAACAAATCATGGCGACACATGTGACTGAGGAAATCTAATAATATTGAAAAATTAATATCTCCGTTATCCTTAATTTCCGGCGAAAATATCATAGAAGAAATATGTCTTACAATTGTCTAAACATTACGAAATACATATAAAAAACAGCGAGAGAGAAAGACCGGTGTATTAATACAAATTGTCCACTTCTAAATATTAAACTAAGGTCAGTTATGCATCAAACGTAAATATTAACCAAATTTATGCCATGTCAGCATCTCATAAAACACACAGGGCCACTTACTATTTATTTGGTCTTGGTACTGAACGATGTTTGACTACAGGAATTACTGTACACATATGCAGTTTTTACCAGTCGATGCCATCACAGTAACTTAAAATAAGCTCTTGTCCCTTTACAATTGTCAGCTTGAAGTCCAACAAGTGGTCAGGATTGTTAAGTAGTGGCCCTCTTCAGCCCGTAACTACCTGCTGGTGCCGCTGTCTTCTGTAAACAACTGCAACATTGTTTACATTCACAGGATGACGTCACAACGCGCTTTTCTCAAATTTTCTGACAATTTTATATATTAGACTGCAATAACAAATTATAAGTTAAATATTATGTCCTTTTAATTAATCTTTATTTCTAATTTACCATTTCACCACTATCAGCTTACTTGCCGTTTTGGTGGTTCCTTATTGCCGGTGTAACAGGTACTGTACTGGGAGGAACCTATGATGGTTGGTTGTGTTACACCGGATAACATCCCTCCTACGTCTGTCACGAGCCAAGACTTCAACCCAGGACATAATACTGAGAAAGATTTTTTGTTAATGCTGTTTGCCACTAATCAGCTCATTAGCAGTTTGGGTGGTCGGTCACGTCTGTTACGCACTGTTGACAAGTACAGTACTGCCCACTGTACTGGGCATGGACGATGGACTGGATTCAGGTTGCATCTGTAACTGCGCCAGTATTTTTATTTTTCACCACTTATCAGCTTGGTCAAGTATGGTCTTGAATGAGCTCACACTAAGTGCCGTCACAACGAAAATCGAGCAAGTTTGAAAAGATCCAAACTAAGTAGCTGATAGCATAGAGGAGGCAGCTAGCTATGCTAAGGCTGTAACGCAGGGGCACAAAAGGTGGCGGAGAGTAATGTAGTTTAATCTAGTTTAACAAATTTATTGGCAGAGCTTGTAGTACAGTTTGCCTATTCTGAGTAATTCAGTCAGGTCTTGACTGAGGGTGGTATCACTTCTCACTGTCACGCAGGACAGAGGTTCACACACAAAGAAATACATCATATTCATTAACAACTATAAATGTATAGAGGTCAGATTCATATGGGTAATGTCACTGTTCACTGCCATGCAGGACAGAGGTTCGTACACAAAGAGTTGCATCATATTCATTGACAGTACATATACATATATGTAAACACACACACATATACATACATATACGTATATACATACATATACATGTACATATACATGCACACACGCACACATACATACATATACGTCGGTCAGATTCATGTGGGTAATGTCACTTTCCACTGCCATACAGGACAGAGGTTCGTACACAAGAATGCATCATATTCATTGACACTATATATAGGTCAGATTCATGTGGGTAATGCCACTGTTCACTGCCACGCAGGACAGAGGTTCGTACACAAAGAAGGAAATACATCACATTCACCAGCAGCATATATAGGTCAGTGGATCACATACATTGGAGTCATATTCTAATTGAAGACTAATCAGTGTGGGCTAGCAAATTTGGGATAAACAGCAAGAATGTCCTCAAGCACACCTGATTCAATGAAGTAATTACATAGTTCAAGATACAATAAGTCAGGTGGCCTGAAGTCTTTGACAGTGTCACATTCAATAATATAGTGTTCAAGTGTATGCTTTAAAGGTTTATCACAAAGTTTACATGTTGAGTGTTCCGGTATGGGTACAGCGTTACTAACCTGCCAGATGTGTCTGTATCCTAGCCTAATTCTGGCCACGACTACATCACATTGTCTGGTTCTGTCCTTATGCTGGCCATACCGGTACCTCTTGTTACAAAATTTGTCATATTTACTAATGCTACAACTGTCAGGTCTCTCTGCATTTCTCACTTCTTCTAGATCAGAGTTCATGATTCTGACTTGAATGTTTTTAATTACAGCATTGGACAGGCCAAGGTCACGGTCAACATTTTCTTTCTTACATGCCTCATTGGCCAGTCTATCAGCACGGTCATGATATCTAATTCCAACATGGGACGGAATCCACACAAATTCGATACAAGGGTTGTTCTCATTGGCAGTTATCACATTCCTTTTAATATCACATGCAACTTTAGACACAGAGCCTGACGGGCTGTTCAATGATTTCAAAGCACTTTGAGAGTCACAGAATATCACCCCACCTCCATTTTCTTAGGGTAGTCTGTGGCTAAGTAGATTCCAGTTAGTTCAGTTTGTGTTGTGCTGGCCCAGTTGTTCAGCCTTTGTTTGTTTGACACTATCATCTCTTTTTCTTTATATTTATATGTAGGATCCGAATAAGTCCTGCAGCAGCCAGGGACTTTGCAGAAGAGTGTTAAAAAGATAACAGCTACTAGGCCTGTTGATATGGGAGAGGAGGAACATCGGGAATGATTCGAGGTTCCCAGTGAATGGAAAGTGGCTTATGTGAGCGGCCGACTAATTACCCAAATGTACCCAAATGTAGCTAAATGTAGCGGGGCCTTCTCGGATGGGTCCCACTGGTCGGGAAGGTTGTGGACCCCAGGGCCGACCTGATCATCATCAAGCTACTGGGGCCTCAACTGACGCCACTACTGTTGCTGGAGGATCGGCTTTTTTCACGCCTACCTTATTTAAGTCCCTCTATTCATTTTTGTTCATTTGCCATTCATATTTCAATAGAATTTGCTTTAAAACATTAACCACTTTAGTAAATAAATTTGAACCAGCACAGAAACTGTGAATAAAAAATGGAAAAGTCAAAGAACATATGGCATTGTAGTGGATTTCTCCCCTACAAACGCTATTTGTCGCTGCGTAGCCGACCCCACAAATTCCAGTGTATGCCTCGTGGTCTAGGTCAACCAGCGCCGCCATACATCACGGAGCGGGGGTCAACTACTAAGCCACGCCTACCCCCTGCTATTTAAGACCTGACCTCGTGGTGACCTGTCTCTTTCTACCTCCACCAACCAGCCAGCAACACCTCCTCTTCCTCCGCCTGCCTGGCGGTCCTCTCTCCCGCTGGCGAGCATGGCGACCCACAAGCTGGTCCTCCTCTGAGCACCCTCACCAACCAGCTCTCTCTACATCACGCTTGTAACCATGCTGCCCTCCCAGCACCAAGCTACATTGTATATCCAATACAACATGTATATGGAGAGCACATTGTGAGTTTCCTTTCTCCAACCCATCCCGAGTGTGAACCCCAAACAAACCCATACCTCCACAGCATCACGAAAATTGTGACCAAGTCCCAGGTTGCTGATCCGACTTTCGGCCTCATTTACACACAATTTCAGGGTCTCAATTATTTCTCTTACTATTGACAACACAACATACATACAGGTATATTGTTTCTCACTCTTGATTTTTTTTTTTTTTGCATTTCTTTATGGTTCTTTATTATTATTATTATTATTACTATCATTATCATCATTATTACATTATCGCCCCCCCAGGCCTCGATGTGGGTCAGTGACCTGTGCCCGGGTGGGCTAATCCACATAAAAAAAAAAAATAATAAATTTTAGGGGTCCGGGATCGACGGTTAATCCGAAAGTCGGTTAATCGAGGTTTTACTGTAGTTGGATTTTTATTTTTTTTTTAAATGTTAGGTAGAGACTGCATTGGTATTGAAGTTGAATAAAACTAAAATTATTTTAAAGTTTTATATTTTTTATAAGAAATTTTGTTGTTGAAACACCTGGTTCAGATATTTTATGCTCTGTCCTAATCGATGCTAAAACTCATTGGTACAAAGTTTATTGATAACTATAAGACACAATGTTAATTTTATAAAACTCATGTCCCACTGAAGAACAGTGCAACCAAATACTTTCAACAAACCCATGGGCAGTGTACAGCAGGTAACATTTCTTTTTATAAAAAATTCATTTCACTTTTAAAGTTAATGGCTAGAAATGGCATTTTATTGGCCAATCAACAATTTAAATATGAATTCACAATTCTTAAAAAAAAACCATTTATTGCATAAATGGAAGAGGAGTTACAGTGAGTTACACCCACTTTCCTCAATAAAATTTTAGAAAAGTACTGTATACAATGGTCCCTCGGTTAACAAACATAATTCGTTCCACAGAGTCGTTCGTTAACCGAAAATTTCGTTAAACGAATCCATTATTTCAATGGGATATTGGGTAATTGGTTCCAGCTCACAGAAAAGTACATACAAAATAAAGCCAAAAATGCAGTCAGAAACACCCCTAAAATTCCCCTAAATCGCCTGTAAATCACTAAATATATACGTACATATACACTCTTACTCTTAAATCATTACTGTAATGTGATACAGGTGATTAATTTTTATCTCTTGTGCAAAATATATGACGTTTAAATTACTCGCTGTCTTGCAACGATTCCAGCAATGCAAATTATATTCACCTAACTTTAGTCTGAGATATGATATAAGATAAAAACTGTAAGCCTAAAACCCTGGCTGGGCAGATGGATGGGAGGGAGGGAGCGTGGGGGGGGGGAGCGGGAGGTGAAGTGATACTTTGACAGTTGGCGCCCAAGGTCTGTGTGTTTATTTATCAGTCCTTAAGTGACTAAGCTTCTCTCTTATAAAGTGCAAGTGAAATGACCTGGGGAATATAATTTACATTGCTGGGATTCTTCTAAGATAGTGATTAATTAGAATATAAACAGGCTATAATTTGCACTAGACATAACAATTTTAGTACCGTTATCATTTAGTACATATACAGTATTGTACACTACAGGTTTGCACTTGGGTCATTTATTTCTTTTACGTTTCTTTTAGTATGGTGTGTGCATGTAAATGGATGAAAATAAAAGAAGAAATTTATGTAAATCTACCCAAAAATACAGTTGAAAAACTTTACATTATTAAAATGTACTACAGTACACTAATGTATTAAAATTTTTATCTCTTGTGCAAAATATATGACGTTTATATTCAAATTATTCACTGTCTTGCAAGGATTCCAGCAATGCAAATTATATTCTCCTAACTTTAGTCTGTGATATTATATAAGATAAAAACTTAAAGCCTACTGTATAACCACCAAATCCTTGCTGGGGGGGGGTGTGACAGTGCCAAGGTCTAATGAAGTATTTATTTGTTTATTTTTGTCCTTTAGATTGAATTTTTGCTTTTTGCTTATAAAATTTCATAGAAGTGACCAGGGAGAATATAATTTATATTGCTGGAATTCTTATAAGATAGTGATTAATTTGAATGCAAACATGCAATAGTTTGCACTAGACTAAAATTTTAGTAATCATTTTGTACATTATTTTGATTACATGTACAGTTCAGCTTTGCCCTTAGGACAGTGTATGCATGTAAATGAGTTTCAATAAATGAATAAAGTTACATATATGAGCCAAAAATAATAGTTGAAAAACTTTATGTAGACAGAGCTTGGATGGCTAAATTTTAGAATGACCAATAATTTTAATATAAAAAATGCACAAATATTAAAAAGCACAATTTTCTTGGTATTTACTCCACTGGAAACGAATGTAAACATAGAACAGATTACTGTACTGAATTACGGAATTGGCAGACTAGCCCATCAGCTGATGCTCACAACAAAACGTGATTTTCGTTAATCGAATTTTTGTTCGTTAACCGAATTGAAGATTCTTATGTAAGGTAATTCGTTAACCAAACCATTCGTTAACCGAGGGACCACTGTATAGCACATTAATTATTCTCACAAACACCTTCCTCAAAACAATTACAAATAACAAAGTATAACACAGCAATGTGAAGTCAATGACAATAACAAAGTGCAAACTTTTTTTATATCTTATTCTGATAGAACCTAGTAAATAAAACACCCATATTTATTTTGTAAATATTACTAACAATTATTGACTGAAAACTTTATCAAAGTACTGTACTGTCGTATAATTATTATCAATGTCTGAAATACATTTCCAAACCAAATTGAAAAAAAAAAAACATTTTGGGATACAGAAAGCATACACACACATTTCACTGAATACAGGCAATGATTCTTGGCACTAAGCAAAACCAGTTGTCTTGAGATACACTGTATAAAAATTACTCTCACAATTTCACTTGCACTTCAGTCCCTGATGGCATTATGGAGAGAGAAAGAGAAAAAGAAGACTGTACTGTACACTATCATGTGAGATGCTGTATTTGCAACTCCATTTGTACAGAACTGCACTCCCACTCCCTTCAAACTACACTGGCTTGGCCACTTGATCCAGCAAAGTAGATCCTCCCTTTCCATACTAAAAAAAAAAAAAAAATATATATATATATATATATATATAATAATATATATATATATATATATATATATATATATATATATATATATATATATATATATATATATATATATATATATATATATATATATATATTCATTGGGCTAACACCTCTTGTGCTTGCTGTTTTGCTATTGAGCGATAACTGAGCAAGTAAAACTTGGCTCATTTTATACAATAAATAGTCGAGTGCTGCTGGTTAGCCTTGTAACCACTTATGAGAACCTGACCTCATCATCACCATGGAAAGCCAAGGAAGGTGCAGGTCAAAATCTCACTTATTGGTTGACCACCCAGGAATATGTAGCAACTGAAAACTTAGATTGCCACCAAAGCAATTCAGGCATGAGCAAAACTTGGACTAAGACCCAAGGATTTGTATAGCAGCTTCCTCTTAACTGATGAACTCGACTTGTGCACAAACACTGGGATGGGCGGAGACCTGGTGATGCTGGGGCCAGGGAAGACTTGAGTTTAAAGGTCCATTTCAAACTGGTCACCTTCAGTAGGTTCTGAAAAAATAAGGAAACATATTAATAATTCACCAATAATTTGTATTTTCTCTGTGTACTGTATAAAACCGCTGGAATAAATACCGTTCATATGCATGCGCACACACGTACATGCACGCGCGCGCACACACGTACATGCACGCGCGCGCACACACACACACACATCCTTGACCACCGACAAGTCAAGATGTATCAGGTGCTGCTCTGGCAGCTGCTAGGTTAACTGTTATGTTGGCACATACCCCAACGCCTTTCCCTGAACCCATCCTCCCCACCGGAATATCAGCAAGTTCTCGCCAAACGTTACAGTTTCATTTCAGAAAGGAGTGGAACCAGTGTTGAACAGTCCTTAAGCCAGTAACAGCTGAGAGGCATACCCAAGTTGACTTCCACACAGTGAGATCCAAGGTACCCAGTGAGACACAACAACAGCAGTGATGTGTTAATCCATCCATGATAGGGAGACCTGGGACCACACCTGACTGTACACCACTTGAGTGATGTTCTGCGACACCACGCCACAAGGTGTCTCCATGATGCTACGACACCATGTAGTGAACGAGTTGCTGTAACACCATCTGTGAAGGAATTACTACACTACGTGAGGTCCATCATAACACTATCGGTGAGGGAATTACTACACCATGTGAGGTCCCTCAGCACCATCTGTGAGGGAATTACTACACCTTGTGAGGTCTCTTATAACACCATCTGTGAAGGAATTACTACACCTTGTGAGGTCTCTTATAACACCATCTGTGAAGGAATTACTACAATACATGCCATGTCTTTGTATGTATTAAGTCATTTATGTCCAATGTATATTTTCAGCCTTCGGGCTGCTGAAATGTTTCAATAAACCATTAATTATTATAATTATTACTATTATTATTACCATGTAGTGCACTTTCATTTAGCATGTTTTCAATTTACTTCAGTATTCAAATTAGGTAGGTTTTCCAACTGATGCACCCAGTCACCAAAGCAATTTTAAATATGGTGCGGTCTTCTAATAGAAACCGGTACAAGGTACTCTCCAATACTGTACATCTGTGCATGTGAGATGTGCTATATGCTCAGTATTCATAATACTGGGAAATACAGGGTGTCCATAAATGATTACCCTAAAAACAGTATGCTCTCATGTTTTAATCAAGGTAATCACTTATGGACACCCTGTACTTATTACATATCAATGGTAACTGTAGGAGTTCGTGAGGGCTGATAAACTCTTCTCTACAATTTGACCTTCCGGTGTTAAGACGCAAGGTGATTTTGGAGGAAATTTTCAGGAAAAAGCATCTTATGAGGCAAGAAATATGGTAAAGGTTATTTCATGTTTATGTATATATATTTATTTTATTTCACGTTTAATATATTGTTTTATGCATACATAATGTTGCTATACATGTGCGTATAGCTATTTACAGTATAGTAAGTCCTCGCTTAACGTCGTCCCGCTTAATGTTGTTTCGGTACTATATCGCTAAACTTAAGAGACTAAAAATTCGTTCAACATCCCGGTGATTTGGTACAAGGTACTTTTGCATCGTCACCGACTACTTTTTACCTCGCATCACCCTCTCCCGTCTGGCCGCGCTACGCTCTCTCGGCTCGGCGCACTACCCCACTTGCGAAACGTCACAGCGTCCCCAAGTGACGCCAAGTCTCTGTTACGACTTCACATCATTCGTGTGTGCTTAAGTGCTTTTGCTCTAAAACTGTACTCTAACAATTTGAAATGGCTTCCAAGCACCCATCAAGCGCTACTGATGCTAGTGTAGTGAAGAGGCAACATAAGACCATTACCCTTGCTACGAAAATGGATGTATTAACCTGGTTTGAAAAAAGGGAACGTGCTGTGGACATTGCCACTGTGCTTGGTCTAACCCCCACAACGGTGCGTACTATCCGGACCAACGCTGACAAGATTAAGGTTAGTGCTGGAAGTGGTACTTCTCTGAGTACAACTAAGACAACTCGTACTAGAAGCACTGTGATAGAAAAGGTGGAAAAGATGCTGGTTATGTGGATGGAGGACCAGAATCAAAGCAATGCCCCTGTGAGCCTTATGGTTATCCAGCATATGGCCAAATCCTTGTTTAACGACATGAAGGAAATTATAATTAAAATGTTATAAAACAATGGTTTAGTAGTGCTGTTAATGTGCTTGCTGTGTCACGCCACCTCACGTTACCTTACCCCTCGCATCATCAGCTCAACTCGCAGAGTTACATTTATATATTACTGTATTATTTACTTTATTACAGTGATATCTCCATTAGCCGGAACAATTGGTGTAGAGCACTTCCGGAAATGAGAGATTTCCAGGGAACAAGACGACTCTCTCAAAGCCAGAAAAAATCCCCCATCCCCGGAATTTTAAGAGTAACAGAAAAATGTTCTCAGTAGATCCAGAAATTGCCCATTAAATCATCTCTCGAACCTGGAAAAATATCCCCCATCCTTGGAATTTTCTGGGTGCCGGAAAATTTTTCTGGGAATTTCAGGAAAATGCACCCAATTTTCATCACTCAAACCCAGAAAAGAAAACTTTCTCAGAATTTTCCAGAAAATGTGCCTCATGGAAAATCATTCCCAAAGCCATAATTTTCCAGAAAATTACGGCTTTGGGAACAATTTTCCGAGAAAATTTCAATTTCGGCTATCGGAGATTTCTAGGTTTGAGGGATTCCGGCTAACGGAGATACCGTACAGTATTACTACTACTGTATATGTATATTTAGAAAATATTTTTGTTTGCATAGTAATTATAAAATTGATTATTTTATGTAGCAGCCAAGGTGCAAAAATTGAACAGAAAACGAGAAAATAATCAAACACAAAAATTTGGAAATTATTGAATAATGTCAAAATATTCTGAACTCGGTTACTTCAGACTTTTCGATAATTCGAGTGACCCATAGCACCTGTCGTTTTTTATTAACAAGGGTATAATGTATATTATTTTATGGACAAAGAATAGCTTCTTCCACATGCAAACCATCCTTTGGGCAACATTGACACAGTTCAACCACTTGGCCTGGCAGTAACCAAAAACATGCAGAACCTCCAGCGCTACATGTTACGCCATTCCAAGATTGCATTATTATATTGCAAGTTATTGCACATCACTTTTTCATAGGTGTAACAATTTAGGAAGAGCATTCAGGTAGTGACCATCATAAATCTGACCTTTAGCCATTGCATTGCGGTAAATGGTGTTAATTTTTTAACATCGTATAACAGTCTTTGCCTGTACAGAATTAAAGAAGTGATGGAATAAGAGTACTGAAACGTACAGAAAAAAAATATATAAAGAAGTAAATAGAAAAATACTTTACATAATACAAAGATAAAGGAAATGCTTCATTGTCTTATGATTACTACAACTCTGTTAAGACATAATACATACAAACATTTACAATCATTAAGGTAAACATTTACTCTTGCCTTAAAAGCAACATCTATGTAATATGAAGTAAACACTTATCTTTCTAACACCTGTAAAAATAAATTGGTTATGCATCCCAATTTATGATCGAGCCCCAGTTTAACAAGTTGCACATACACTGTGCAACATATGACTGCTTAGCTCTCAGCGTAAGTAATGACAACTTCATTTTTAACTTCCTTTTTAGGGCCAGGAAAGAATGCTAATCTTTGGTTTATTGCTGCAGCCAACATAGGCCAAATTTTTCTTGGGGTCCCAATCACCGAGAGTATGGAGAGCATGTTCAATAGGCACTCTCTTCAAGGATGAATTATAAACATCATTGCACAACACATCAATATGATATGCCCCATTAATTTTTGGCACCCTAATATTACCTGGAAATGATTAATCATAACACAATACAGTGCAGTAGTATACAAAAGCTTATTTTGTATGAGGGAAATGATTACTGACTTACCCGTCTTCTCTGGCTCCTCTGCGATAGTTCCATTCTCCCTATGCACAACAGCATTGTCCTTGGCAGTTACTCCTGGTATCACTGGTAAGTTCTTTGGGGGAGTTTTGGCCAGAGGAGAGTTTCGCATTTGCAACAGGAAGTTTCGTTCATAGATGATCCTTGTACCTGAAAAGTTAGACCCCTTTACTGAATTAAATTACATATTGTATATAAAACTAATACAGTACAATCTAAACATGTAATTTTCACTGAGGTATAAATACGGTACAGTATACGTCTTTTTCAGAAGTACACTTCATGTTCTTTAGTAACTGGACAGCAGTGATAATGGCTCACACTAAACTTAGTAACAAGAGGTTAACTCTACTAACCACCAAAACCTGCCAAGATTCCACTTTTCATGCCTAAATAAAATATATCTAAGTGGAGTGTAGAACAAAACACTTTATTGGTTTCACAAACTTAAGAAATTTAAAATTAAACAAGCGTAACACAATATACTGTATTGAGATAAAAGAACCACAATCAAGAGGATACAGTGGTCCCTCGGTTAACGAGTTTCTTACGAGCCGACCTCAACAAGTTTTGGCTTGCACTTGGCGGTCAACCAGCTTTAGTATTAGTCCGCCAATACATTAATCGGTTCTAGGACTTAAATTCCTTACTATTTTAGTAAATATCAAGAAGTTTATACTATTCAATAATGTTAAAAGTTTAATATTAAATTTTTTAGTCATTTTAACAATTATTGAACATAATTGAAGGTAAAGTGAGTAGTTTAATGCGCGGCATCCAGCCTCTTAACACAGCAAACAAAGCGTTAGTCTCTCTCTGTTTTCACTGGAGGTAACATCTTGCTTGAGACTCTCTTCAACTAAACACTTTTTTTCTGTTTCCAAGCAAATTATTGGTCATTTTGAAATTTATTTTACATATTGACAATATATAGCACAGTGCAGTGTTGATTTAAAGAAAATATTCTTTATTTACAGCAATTAAACTTAAAATTTTACTGTTGAAATTGTTTTTGAATCCAGCATGGGTCCCAAGAAATCCAGAAAAGCAATTTCAATCCAGGTGAAACAGAAAATTATTAAGAAACATGAAGAAGGCATTAGAACAAATGTGCTTAGCAAAGAATATGGCATGTCAACATCAACTGTGTCGACAATTCTTTCACAGAAAGACAAATTCAAGGAAGTGAAAGTGAGAGACAAATCTACCAGAATGATTAAAGGTAGATCCCTAATAGCAGAAACAGAGAGGTTACTTCTCATTTGGATTAGGGAAAAACAGATGAAAGGTGATTCAGTTTCAACCGAATTTATTTGTGAAACAGCCAGGGAGATTTACGAACATTTAAAGGCAGATCAACCTGGTTCTTCAGGCACAGAGTTTGAAGAGTTTAAGGGCCAGCACAGGCTGGTTCGAAAAATTTAAGAAAAGAAGTGACATTTTTAGTGTTGTTAGCCATGGTGAGTCTGCTAGTGCTGATAAGGAAGGAGCAGCAAAATTTTTAGTGGACTAAAGAACTGGTTGATGAAGAAAATAATCTTCCACAGCAAGTGTTCAATGTGGACGAAACTGGGCTGTTCTGGAAAAAATGCCCAAAGGGACATTCATCACCAGAGATGAAGCCTCTTTACCTGGGCATAAACCCATGAAAGACCGTCTCACTCTATTGCTTGGTGCCAATGCTTCAGGGGATTTCCGACTGAAGCCTATGCTTGTCTACCACTCTGAGAACCCCAGGGTATTCATGCAACAAAAAGTGGTAAGTGGACGGCTTGGAGTTTATTGGAAGTCCAACCGTAAAGCATGGGTGACAAGACAGCTAATTAATGAATGGGCAGTTGATGTGTTTTGCCCTTCTGTGAAGAGCTACCTAACCACCAATAAGCTTAAGCTTCCTTTAAAGGCTCTTCTCCTTATGGATAATGCCCCTGGTCATGACCCTAAACTTTCCAGCATTTTGGAGTCTCAATTTGACTTTGTCAAAGTGTTGTTTTTGCCTCCCAACACTACATCAATCATGCAGCCAATGGACCAGAATGTTATCAGCAACTTTAAGAAGCTGTACATGAAGAAAATGTTCAGGTGTCATCAGGCAACTTCCACTGATCCTGAACTAACACTGGCACAGTTCTGGAAGACACAATTTAACATCCTGGGGGCTGTAAAATTGATTGTGTCCTCATGGCAAGAAGCCTCCACTAGATCCCTCAATTCTGCATGGAAAGCACTGTGGCCATCAGTAGTCCATGATTTTGAGGGATTTGAGGAAGAAGCAGAGTTGGACCAGGAGATTGTGTCCATTGGTCAGTCATTGGGCCTTGAAGTGGAGGAGGATGATGTAGAAGAGCTTGTGATGTCTCATGAACAGGAACTTACTCCTGAAGACTTGCAGCAACTGGATGAGATGTTAGAGGCTGACAGTGGTGAGGAAAAGAAAAGGGATGACCATTTGTCTATTTCAGATTTGAAAGATGTTGTTCACTACTGGGAGAAGTTCAGGAAACTGGCTTCAAGGCACCCTAATGTGGAAAAACAAAACTGGCTTTGTGTAATGTTGAGGACACAGTGGTCTCCTTCTTCAAACATCAGTTAAAGATGAGGAGGAGAGATGCCCCACAAACAAAAATCGACAGTTTCTTCACTAAAAGGCAGCGGGAAACAGATGCTAGCCCACAGCCTTCCACTTCAAGAAAGAGAGAGGATGTTCCTGTTGGAGAATGTCAGTCCAGAGGTTCCTTACATTTTCATGGAAGGTGACTCACCTTCCAAGAAGCAGTAAAATGCTTCTCCTCCACCTCCACTTCCTTCTCTTCTCCCTTCTCCTCCACCTCCCACTTCAAATTCACATCAGCATCAGCATCATCATCCAGGAGCCGTCTACATACACACCTCAAAGTAAGTGTACTTTACTACCTTTTTTGTTGACTTTATGCAATTTTCGGTGAGCTGGAACCAATTACCCAAAAACCCATTGAAACAATGGTTTCGGTTAACAAATTTTTCGGTTAACGAGCAACCTTCTGGAACGAATTGTGTTCGTTAACCGAGGGACCACTGTATAGCGATAATTTTTTTTTATTTCGAGAGAGAAATCAGGCTGGAAATATTTCAAATGTACCTCCATGGCAAACAAATGCGTTATTTGCTCACCATGGCTGCTCACTCACACATTCACGCTCGCCCGCTCAGTCTTTCTATTAGGTTCGAGTAAATGTCGCCTCTTTAATAATGATAAGAACATGTGGAAAAAATTACCATAATCGAACAACTCCTTCTGGTTAGGTATGTCTACAGCTACACAACGATCGACTCACGGCAAAAGCTCGACCCCGACTTACGACTGCTTGGACTTACGACCGCCGCAGTTGTGACTATTTTTTTTTCTTTTTTTTTTCAAATGACGCACGCATTTTCTATACCGAAATGTTTCCAGTTAATGTAGTCTCCATGTATAATTAGAAAATTATGGGGGCCCCATGTGCATTCAGCTGACTACATTAAAGGTAAGTGCTCAGTCACACTGTATCCATTCCTCATTATTTATTACTTTCACTGTACTGTATTTCATTGTAGATTTTTTATTTAAAAAAAAATTGATTTTTTTTTTATCTATGTCGGACTTACGACCATTCGGACTTACGACCTGGATTTGGGTCCCTAACCCCGTCGTAAGTCGTGGTCTAGCTGTATATGCAAAATGCCACCAGAATCACAGTAACATATACCGTAGTTCTCATGCTGTTCGCTAGTAATGAATGATTAGCCAAACAGAGCACACTCATGGTAAAATAGCGTTAGTAGGACTTAGCTGGTCATGGCAAAATATCCACTGCATAATAAATAAATTACAGAAGAAAGCAGAGAAAGTATGTAAACAAATATAAAATAAAGGAATAAATAAACCTCAGTCGTGATTTTGTTGATTAGCTGCTCATATTGTCTGGCCGTAACATTATGGTGAACGTGGTCTTCCATGTGTGTTTCAAGTGTAGTGCTATTGCATCATAGCAACTGCTCTGCAATTGGCTGAAGGGACAAAGTATTTGTAACATGTACTCCGATTGGTTGACAGATGTCAGTTGATGTGGCAGAATACAATATTTAGCCACAACAGCATGCAAAATTAAAGTTTACACTGCCCCAACTTAAGATTTAGGGCCAAGTGAGCTATCACTGTAGACTTAAGTCAAACATTAGTGCATCCATGCTCAGTTGGACAGAAGACAAATCTTTACCACATCAAAAACTACTACGGTACTTATAAACTATTTTTTCTTAAACATTTTGTATTGTCTGGGAGGCCATAACTGGTTTCTCCCAAAGGCATTGAAAGAGTTAAGGGTGTGAAAATTACCCTTTAGCATACATTCTCAGTTCAATGATCGCTGAAAGGGAGATGGCAACAAGAAGGGGGCTATGGAAGGCAGGGTGTCCTGGAGGAGTGGTGTCCTGGAGGTGACGGTGGAGGAGTGGTGTACTGGAGGTGTGGGTGGATGGAGGAGTGGCGTCGTTGGAGGTGATGGTGTAGGAGTGGTGTCCTGGAGGAGTGGTGTCATGGAAGTGATGGTGGAGGAGTGGTGTCCTGGAGGTGTGGGTGGAGGAGTTACGTCCTAGAGGTGATGGTGGAGGGGTGTCCTGGAGGAGTGGGTGGAGGAGTGGTGTCAGGGAGGTGATGGTGCAGGAGTGGTGTCCTGGAGGTGTGGGTGGAGGAGTGGTGTCCTGGGGGTGATGGTGGAGGAGTGATGTCATGGAGGTGATGCTGGAGGAGTGGTGACCTGGAAGTGATGCTGGAGGAGTGGTGTCCTGGAGGTGACGGTGGAGGAGTGGTGTACTGGAGGTGTGGGTGGATGGAGGAGTGGCGTCGTTGGAGGTGATGGTGTAGGAGTGGTGTCCTGGAGGAGTGGTGTCATGGAAGTGATGGTGGAGGAGTGGTGTCCTGGAGGTGTGGGTGGAGGAGTTACGTCCTAGAGGTGATGGTGGAGGGGTGTCCTGGAGGAGTGGGTGGAGGAGTGGTGTCAGGGAGGTGATGGTGCAGGAGTGGTGTCCTGGAGGTGTGGGTGGAGGAGTGGTGTCCTGGGGGTGATGGTGGAGGAGTGATGTCATGGAGGTGATGCTGGAGGAGTGGTGACCTGGAAGTGATGCTGGAGGAGTGGTGTCCTGGAGGTGACGGTGGAGGAGTGGGTGTCCTGGAGGTGTGGTGTCCTGGTGATGGGAGGAGGTGCCTGGAGGTGATGGTGGGTGAGGAGGTGGTGTCCTGGAGGTGATGGTGGAGGAGTGGTGTCCTGGAGGATGGTGGAGGTGGTGTCATGGAGGATGGGGAGGGAGTGGAGGGTCTCTGGAGGTGATGGTGGAGGGGATGAGTGTGATGCAGGGAGTGGTGTCATGGAGGTGATGGTGGAGGAGTGGGTCCTGGAGGTGATGTGGAGGAGTGGTGTCCTGGAGGTGTGGGGTGGAGGAGTGGTGTCCTGGGAGGTGATGGTGGAGGAGTGGGAGGGAGGTGATGGTGGAGGAGTGGGTCATGGAGGTGGAGGTGATGCTGAAGGAGAAGGTGGCCTGGAGGGTGTGGGTGGAGGAGTGGTGTCCTGGAGGGGGAGGTGGTGTCCTGGAGGTGTGGGTGGGAGGAGTGGTGTCCTGGAGGTGATGGTGGAGGTGTGGTCCTGGAGGAGTGGTGTCCTGGAGGTGATGGTGGAGTGAGGTGTCCTGAGGTGATGGTGGAGGAGTGGTGGCCTGGAGGTGTGGGTGGAGGAGTGGCGTCCTGGAGGTGATGGTTGAGGTGGAGTCCTGGAGGTGTGGGTGGAGGAGTGGGTCCCCCTGGAGGTAAGGGTGGAGGAGGTGGTGTCCTGGAGGTGATGGTGGAGGAGTGGTGTCCTGGAGGAGTGATGTCATGGAGTGATAGTGGAGGAGTGATGTCCTTGAGGGGTTTGGGTGGAGGAGGGGTGTCCTGGAGGTGATGGTGGGAGAAGTGGTGTCCTGGAGGTAAGGGTGGAGGAGGTGTCCTGGAGGTGGAAGGGCTGGAGGAGGGAGGTGGTTTCCTGGAGGTGATGGTGGAGGAGTGGTGTCCTGGAGGTGATGGTGGCGGAGGTGGTATGGGAGGGGTGTGGGTGGAGGAGTGGAGTCCTGGAGGTGTGGATGGAGGAGTGGTGTCATGGAGGTGTGGGTGTAGGAGTGGTGTCCTGAAGGAGTGGATTGTCCTGGATGTGTGGGTGGAGGGTGGTGTCCTGGATTTGTGGGTGAATAGTGGTGTCCTGGAGGTGTGGGTGTAGGGAGTGGTGTCCTGGAGGTGGGTGTAGGGAGGTGTCCTGGAGATGTGGGTGGAGGGTGGCCTGGAGGTGAGGGGTGGAAGCAGTGGTGGCTGGAGGTATAGGTGGAGAAGTGGTGGACTGGGTGGGGTGGAGGGGGTGTCCTGGAAATGTGGGCGGAGGAGTGGTGGCCTGGAGGTGTGTGGTGGACTGGAGGTGTGGGTGGAGGAGTGGTGTCCTGGAGGTGTGGGTGGAGGAGTGGTGGCCTGGAGGTGTGGGTGGAGGAGTGGTGGCCTGGAGGTGTGGTGGACTGGAGGTGTGGGTGGAGGAGTGCTGTCCTGGAAGTGTGGGTGGATAAGTGGTGGCCTAGAGGTGTGGGTGAGGCATGATGGACTGAAGATTTGGGTGAAAAAGTGGTGGCCGTGGGTGGGTGGTGGCCTGGAGGTGTGGGTGGAGGAGTGGTGGCCGTGGGTGGGGGCGCGGGCAACAGTACAAGCACATGCCGAGCACAATGTAAACAAAGCCACCTGCGACGCTGACTTACCTGTACTCGCCTCCCCCCTCACTGACAAGTGTTGACATACATGGGTATAAGTGTGTGGTTTAACTCACCTCCCGGGGTGGTAGAGAAGAGTGTTCCCCCTGGTGTGGTACTATAATCGTTGGGTAACTCCGCCGGTGAGTTAATGGTCACTCTCCGCGGGATGGTTTGAGGCTTAGCCTGAGCCACGGCCTGGCGAGCAACTGGTGAAGCAGACATACCTAGATATATTACAAAAACAATCAACAACCAGTACACAACTATAATGCAAGTTGCAAAATGCGTAACAGATTTATATCCTTAATGAAGGACGCACTACAGTATTTGAGCACAGGGGCTACGTCTACTACGTCCCACGACCACAACACTAGAGCACTGCGCGCGCCGCCCTCAGTATTGGAACCTGGCGGAGCTACGCATCAGCTGACTGTAAGGTTGAACACAGCTTTCAATAACATAGGGAAGTAAGTTTAATGACGCCTTGCCACCCTTATGGTGTAGGTTACCTTATACTTCTATGTACAACCGACCTTATTAACTTGAAGATACGAATTTTAGTATTACGTAGTAAGTAATTGAAAGAAACTTGATCGTAAAATGATAATTCATATGAGTCAAACATTTACACTTACAGTAAGAGCATGAATATTTTTTAATTAAATCTAAGGAATACAAGCTTAAAACATAAAGCATATCTTGCTTCTCGGGTCACACGATCCGAGAAAATTCATAACTTAAATGACCTCGTATTCATCTAGCGTTTGTCGACGTAGATATAAACGATGGGCCCTTTTGTCTTCTCCATGACAAGTAGTCAACATTAACTGAGGCAAATTTTCAAAAGTCTGGCAACAGTGTTGTCACTATTGGGAAGGCATTCCAATGCCATATTTTGTACCATATAAATTGTATTCTGATAGCCTTGACAAACTGCATGTTTCATTTTGTCAGATTAAATATCAATACAAATTTGAGTTATATTTGTGGTATGGGAAGGAAGTGTTAAATATGTCTATGAATAGAAATATAGTTAAAATTGGTATCACTTCAGATCTAGGTCACACTTATCAAGTTAATTTGGGTTTCACAGCCCATTCTCGCTCATTTAGCAGATTTTTAAATAAGAAACGTTATTTAATAACTCATGATTTGCACAATGGAAGAAAGTCAAATGAATCTTATATATTTTACATTGGTTATACTGTACATGTCAAGATATTTGTATTACCAACATCAATTTATGTTATCATTAATATATGGGGTAACTATTTATCTGCATTACGTTTTCCACATAATACTATAAAACTGCACGTAGAGCTGATCCTGTGTTGGATGAACAAGAATCACGTACGCGCGTCACAGCACGTACCAGATACCATGGTAGTCGCGCCACTTTTTTGTTACGTAAACTCAGTAAGCCCTGCGCCTCTACAACCACACCCAGAAATAGGTACTACACTACAGTAATTCATAATTTAACATACTGATTCCGGCATTCTCTGTTTAATTTTAGTCCTTTAACCCTCGTATTTTGATCCATTAATTTATTCCACCACCAAATTATATTTTTACAATTCTCAATATGTGCAGCTTGTTATGACATTTTTCATCACTAAACTACTTATGAATCAAATTAAATTGATATATGTCATGGAAAATTGAGTTCTGTGACGTGATGTGTGAAAGAGCATGGCATCCGGAAGGCTGAAAATATACAGTTACATAAGTGGGGAATGGGTCACTTGATTAAAAAATAATATACAAGTAACACATGTGATACAAATATGATATATAACCAGGTGGGGAGAAGGTTATACGACACTGAAGGCAGAATGCTTGGACTAAAACTAACAAAAAGAGGATATATAACTTACATAAAAGATAAAGAACGACAGACAGAAATAAGACTATAAAAACTAAACAATTTAAGAACCTTAGTATAAATAACAAAAGAAAGATTTATAGCCCTTGTCAAATTAATTATGGACTACCCACCCATCCCATTGAACACTCTTAGTGAATGGAGAATTAAAAGGTTACAAACAGTACAAGATATAGCCCTCAGATTTATTTATAACATAAAATATACAGACCACATCAATAATGAACAGCTACACAAGAGAGCAAACCTCCTAGCAATCATTGTAAAAACACACAACAAAGCCGCAAATATTTGGAACAAAGTGACTGACCTCAACACAGAAACTTACCAAAAACTGGATAAATAATATAGATAATGAAGAAATCCAAGAACATGGTTGGTTTAAATCAATCAGAAAGAAAGTGATTGAACCATCTACTTCCCCAATTTACACATAAAACATTAATAGAGAGAATAAAAGATAAAAGTGACCTACCAACTCCACTAAGAACCTGGCAGGCCTTTCCATACAGTGTACCTTTAGAGTAACATAACTCACATTTAACTAACACATTAGCAATTAAAAAGAAAAAAAAGTGACTTCCCTTCCAGCCACACAAGGACCTGGGAGGGCTCACTAACTCCACCACAGGTAAAAAAAAAAAAAGACCCTGCGAAGTAAGAAGTATCATAAGCAGCACCATATAAATAAACCATTACTAATACAAAGGTCCGACGACCCGAGGGAGCAAAACAAAGATAAAAAAAATACAATAGATAAGATAAAGCGATTTGGTTGAGCCCAGATTCTTTCTACTCCTACTGTATTTCAGTTTGCCCTCACATTTTTCTTGACTTACAGCTTCTTCAATCTTGAGCTGTGACCCCTTGTGGGGCGAGAGTCCGCCAGCTCCAAGTAAGGACACTCGACTGAGTAGTGCCCCTTGAGATGCTTATACACCTCAATTAGGTCACCCCTGTTATATATATGTATGTTTATATGCTGCCGTTATTGATTATATATACATTATATATTATGTTACTTCTTACCAAAGTCAGAAAGTGTTTAGGCTTGTGTAAACACGAAATGTGTTTGGCTCGTTGTAACCAACACAAGACAATAAACGCCCCAGCCAGACCGACCATGTGACTTGTCATTCCCCCATTAAATAACGCAAGCTACTACACTGGCGACGAGGATGGGATTCACAGTGTTGGTGAAGTCCTTGAAGAGAGGATAGTGACCACTGAAGGGAAGGCTAATCTGAACCTGGAGAATTTAAGTGAAGAGAGCAACCATGGCTGGCGTCAGTGGATACATCGGACGACTGGGGGAGTATGATACAGACAAGAAAGATTTCACATCATATTGTGAGAGAATGGACTTCTTCTTTTCTGGCAAATGAATTAATGGACGATGGTGGTGATGCTGAGAAGAGAAAGGCCCTTGAAGAGAAAAGAAAGGCAATCTTTTTGACAGAGGTAGGAGCTAATGTTTATTCTACTCTGGTCAATCTGCTTACTCCAGACAAACCCAAGGACTCCTCACTGATTCAGATTACCAAGATTCTGAAGCAACATTTTGATCCTGCTCCACTTGAGATCGCTGAAAGTTACAGATTCGGCACCAGAGATAGAGGTAAAGATGAATCAGGAAGTAATTATATAGTAGCTTTGAAGAAGTTATCCATTCACTGTAACTTTGGACAGTTCTTGAACCGAGCTCTAAGAGACAGGTTTGTAATAGGCCTGAATTATGAAAAAATACAGAATAAGTTAATAAACACCACTAACTTAACTTTTGAAAGTGAATGTCAGATAGCTACAAGCATGGAATTGGCCTAGAAAAACACCAGAGAATTTGTTCCCAATGCTGGTAGTGAAACAGTTGGCAGTAGTGGCTCAGTGTGTAAAGTAACTGTAGCTAAAGGGAATAAGGGGTCCGACTAATTACCCAAATGTACCCAAATGTAGCCGCAATGAAGTCAAATAATGGTCCTACATGAATAAATCGGACTGCCAATCACTTCTCAACTAGTAATTGGTGTCACAAAGTCACAAAAAATTGGAAAACATAATTTAATCTGAGTTAATAGATCGCGTGCGTGTACCGAGGGAGCGAGTAATTACCCAAATGTAGCATGAATGAAGTCAAATGAATCTAAGTTGACTCAAAAGAAGGGTGCTCTCTCTCAAATTCATTTTATAGAGAGGTTGGTTTCAGTAAGTCAGAGAAAATGGGATAACGGAGGACTGAGGTGTCTTGAAGTGATGAGAAAACGGACTCCTCAAATGGAGGACTCAAACGAAAGCAGAGTTACATGTTTTGTGGGCTATTGAGCGTAGTATGAATCATTTGATTTTGGAGCTAACTGACGTGTAAGACCGTGGTCGTTACACCTGCACTTCGGCACCTCAGCTACCCTGAGAGATTGGAGCGCCTGAACTTGCATAGCAAATACTGCAGACAGGCAAGGGGGGGACCTAATTGAGGTGTATAAGCATCTCAAGGGGCACTACTCAGTCGAGTGTCCTTACTTAGAGCTGGCGGACGCTTGCCCCACAATGGGTCACAGCTCAAGATTGAAGAAGCCGCAAGTCCAGAAAACTGTGAGGGCAAACTTTTTCGGAGTGAGGGTTGTGAACTCTTGGAACAATCTGACAGAAAGTGTTGTGACGGCACCGAGTGTGAGCTCTTTCAAGACAAGACTTGACAAACAGGTACATTCAGGAGCCGGTGCATGCCCAGTACTTGCCAACAGTGCGTAACAGAGACGTGACCGATCGCCCATGCGGCTAACGAGCCTGTGGGGTTCAGGTTATTTGGTTCACACTCAGGATGGAATGGAGAAAGGAAACTCACAATGTGCTCTCTATATACATGTTGTATTGGATGTACAATGCAGCTTGGTGCTGGGAAGGCAGCATGGTTACAAGCGTGATGTAGAGAGAGCTGGTTGGTGAGGACGCTCAGAGAAGGACAGCTTGTGGGTCGCCATGCTCGCCAGGCAGGCGGAGGAGGAGCGAGGGAAGGCCGCCAGGCAGCGGCGGAGGAGGAGGTATTGCTGGCTGCGGCTTTAGGTAGAAAGAGAGGCCAGGTCACCACGAGGTCAG
Organism: Homarus americanus; assembly: GCF_018991925.1. Taxonomy (NCBI): domain Eukaryota; kingdom Metazoa; phylum Arthropoda; class Malacostraca; order Decapoda; family Nephropidae; genus Homarus; species Homarus americanus. The sequence continues at coordinate 353,394 of NW_024754704.1, forward strand.
GTCTTAAATAGCGGGGGTAGGCGTGGCTTATTAGTTGACCCCCGCTCCGTGATGTATGGCGGCGCTGGTTGACCTAGACCACGAGGCATACACTGGGGAATTGGTGGGGTCGGCTAGGCAGCGACAAACAGCGTTTGTAGGGGAGAATTCCACTACAAGCCGATCAGTGGTGAAGACGATAAAAGTGAAAACTAAAAGTGGTGAAGAGGATAAAAGTTTGCAGTACATGCCAATCTGTCCCTGTAGTGATTGAAAACGACGACGCACTGCAAAGTTGCAAACACGTAATGGAATCCTAGCTTTATACGTAATTTGCCCCAGAAATGTTATTGAAGAAAAGTACTTTAGAATTGTCAAAATTACTAATTGCAACTATAAAATTTCCGAGATTCGTTTAGTGGCAACAAGTGAAATAAAACATCATTATTCCAGTAAAATTGTTTTGTAAACGTTCAAGATATCATGAAAGGATAATGAAGTCTTTATCTAAATTGGCTCATATACAAATTGACTTGTAAATCTTAATTAAAATTGATATTATAATGTTTTTATAGACATATATCACTATTTTATTGAAATGTTTCGCCTACATGAATATACTTGAGATACAAACGCACAGTTGTATGTAAACAAAGGTTGGTGATGGAGGCGGGCGACCCACAGGACCAGTGCTGCCAAGATACATATTCACAAGTTTAACTCGTTACAGGGAACTTCTTCCGTTATAAGAAGCGGACACCAGCCTCCACCATTAGTTTCTCAGGACAAAATACCTAACAAACGTGTTATCAAGATGGTGATATCAATAAACACTAAAGACCACGTCATTTGTAAGGCAGGCAAGACGTACTGAATGGCTGAAGAAAACAAATATTTTAAATAAAAGTGGAAAAGGGAATGCAGAGAGGATGGCTTCAACTGATGTCATTCGTGAAGCTGCCATGTACTTGGAATATTTCCTCAAAGGAGTAAGTAAGAAACTTTGCAAAGCTGTAGAATGGGTAAATTTTTGGTATTTTTGCATTTGTGCACAACTTTTCTACCCCAAATCTATTATCTTATTCGAGAAACGTCTAATTTTAAGATAATTTTCTTCTATTACATTACCGTTGCAAACGTATAATAACGGAGATAGCGCATGCCAAATATTACTCTATTTTCTTCCATTAATCTTCCGCCATCGCCTACCCAACAGAAGTGTAATTCGGTCCTTGAATGCCTTGAATCCTGTCATTGTTTTCGCCTCTGGGGATATATGTCCGTTCAGGCAAGCGCTTCCACAATAATCCAGTTTCATCCGCATTGAATATTTGCTCAGGCAAATAATTTCCTTCCACAATCACACGATCTAGGTCCTCCTTAAAAGCTTCGGCGGCACCAACATCAGCACTAGCTGCCTCTCCACTCACCTTAACATTATGTAAACTGTAGCTGTTCTTAAATCTGTTAAACCACCCATGACTTGCTGTGAAGGTTTGTTCGCACTCATCTCCTGCCTGCTCCTTCAGGCTTTCGAACAGGTTTCTTGCCTTAGCCTGTAAGGTTAGAAGGCTTAAGGGTATACGCTTCTGTATCTGGTCTTCCACCCATATCACCAATAATTTTTCCATCTCGTGAATGGGACCTTGTCTTTCTTCGTAATTATAGTTCCCTTATAGGTGCTGATCCTTTCACTACATCATGAATACGTTCCGGGCAACCAGCTTTAGTATCAGTCCGCCAATACATTAATCGGTTCTAGGGCTTAAATTCCTTACTATTTTAGTAAATATCAAGAAGTTTATACTATTCAATAATTTTAAAAGTTTAATATTAAATTTTTTAGTCATTTTAACAATTATTGAACATAATTGAAGGTAAAGTGACTAGTTTAATGTGCGGCATCCAGCCTCTTAACACAGCAAACAGGCGTTAGTATATATATATATATATATATATATATATATATATATATATATATATATATATATATATATATATATATATATATATATATATATATATAGATAGATAGATAGATAGATAGATAGATAGATATATACTGTAGATAGATAGATAAAGATTTATTTGTGTAATAAATGTATGTAGTAGTACAGTAATCTTTTTCACTCAAATCCTAATGAAACACTAATGAATTAGAATACGGTAGCTGGTGTGAACAGTCGGAACAGTCCCACCACCGATTGTCTCTCGTGAAGCAAGCTTATAAATTAAAGAAAATACTTGCAGTGTGTTTAATATATTACAGTATATTATAAATAAATAAATAAACAAATAAATCGGTAAATCCATTTCAAGTAAATGGAAAATTTTTACTGACACCGACATTAGTTCCAGTTAGATAACAGGTGCTTAACTCACTAGTGTTTACACTACACCAACCGGTAACATTTGATAACATTACTTGAAGTAAATTGGCCTTATTTTAGAAAACCAAGGATGTGTAAACAGCACTGTTCAATGGGATGGTTGGTAAAGGACTACTGGGTTAGTAAGCTCCCAATGGTAAGTGTCACATTTGGGGTACCGGTCTTATACAGCGAATAGAGCTCAAAACCTACTTTTTAAATGGAATTTTTGGGTTCGTCTTATACACCCCGTCGCCTTGTAGGCCGAGATATACAGCATACTTTTTCTGTGAGTTGGAACCAATTACCCAATATCCCATTGAAATAATAGATTCGGTTAACAACCGGCTCTGTGGAACCAATTGTGTACGTTAATCGAGGGACCACTGTATATGAAAAGCAGATTAAAGAGCTTTATCAAAACATGTGGACAGCCCTGAGAATAGCAGACACTCTGGCTGTAACTGGAGCTTCAGCAGAGAAGAGTTTCTCAAAGCTTAAGCTTATCAAAACATACCTAAGGTCTACAATGGCTCAGGATAGGCTTACTGGTCTTGCTGTCATTAGCATGAATAATGCTGTCGGGAAGCAAGTGTCATGTGATGACATTATAGACGATTTTACTTCAAAGAAAGACAGGATGCAAAATTCTAGATACTTGATTTTAGAAATATTAATATGTAAATTACTAAAGGAATAATAAATTTGTAGCAATGATTTGCTTTCCTTTTGAAGAGAGGAGGGGCGGGATTTGGACGTTTTTCCGTGAGATGGGGGGGGGAGGGGGGGGCACAAATCATGTCTCGCCTGGAGCCCCTAAAATCCAAGAACCAGCTCTGACACACACACACACACCCAGAGTTCATGTAATTTTGCTGCTTTTTGCAACTGATAATTTAATTTCCATTTCAGATGTCTGATTGTAGTGTAATTGGGAGTTATACCGTTCAGTTTCTGGAGATGAAAAGCTTTAGTATGCGCCTTCAGACATCATTAGCTACACATCTTGTTCAACTTGTTACTAATATGAAGGTAAGGCAAAAAAGGATATACACTATGTGTGGTTGATCTGCATTCTTAGATTTTATTTTTTGGACATTATCTCATTGTTTGTTTCATTGGCTCTTGTTGCTTTGATAAATAATTCACCTTGAACGCCTTTCTCTTTTGTCGGATCACCAGTATGTCTTTCGCCAGGCGAGATCTACTGGTGATCTGCTCTCCTATTGCACCCATCTTTGGTCATCCTGTCTTAGGGATTATGGGGAAACTTTTGTCGTGGCTCTCGACATCTCCAAAGCATTTGACAGGGTATGGCACAAGTCTTTGCTATCTAAACTTCCCTCTTTTGGTTTCTCTCCCCCACTTTGTTTTCTCATCTCTAGCTTCCTTGATCCATGGCAGTTGTTGTCGAGGGATCGATTTCTTGCTCTTTCTCTACCAGTAGTGGCGTCCCACAGGGTTCTGTTCTTACACCAACTCTCTTCCTTCTTTTTCTCAATGATTTACTTTACACTACAACTAATTTTATCCATTCTTATGCTGATGATTCTACTCTTCACTGTTCCTCACATTTTCCCCTTCCTCCTAACTCTCAAACTAGATCTGTTTCTAGAACTGATATCATTACTTCTATCAATGCGGATCTGTGCATCATCTCTGAATGGGGAGGTACAAACTTGGTTAAGTTCAATAGTAATAAAACTCAATATTTACCAATTACACTTTATAAATTAGACGATCTCCCACCAATTACATTTCAGGACGCTATCATCCTCCCAAATTCTGAAATAAATATGTTAGGCCTCACCATTTTCTCCAATATGTCCTGGAAATCACACATCCTTAATATAACTAAAGCTGCCTCCCGAAAGTTGGGAATGCTGTACAGATGCCACAGCTACTTCACTCCTGAGCAGTTGCTTCAAGTATATAAGAGATTCATTCGTTCTAACTTGGAGTACTGCTCTCATATCTGGGGTGGCTCTTCTTCTGTCCAACTATTAGATAGGGTGGAATCAAAGGCATTTCGTCTTATTAACTCTCCTCCTTTAGTCGACAATCTCTCTTCCCTTTCTCTTTGCCCCAATGTTGCTTCACTCTCTCTCTTTTACAGGTACTTTAAGGGCAATGTTCTATTGATTTGGCATCCTGTGTACCGCCGGCAAGGCCGTGGGTTCGTAACACACGTCTTGCCCGTGGTGCCCACCGTTTCTCTGTGGATGTCGTTCACACGAGAATAACCCGTTATAGTACCTCCTTCTTTCCTCACACAGTCAAACTGTGGAATGCTCTGCCTTCTTCTGTGTTTCCATGCTCTTGCAATCTCTCTCACTTTAAAAAGCTGGTTTTCCGGCATCTTCGTGGTGTAGATTAATACAGTATAACCTTTTTTTCTATATTTACAATTTCTTTCCTTCTTTTTTTTCTTTGCCCCCCAGGCTCCATTGTGGGTCGTTTGACCTGTGCCCGGGTGGGCTAATTCCCGTAAAAAAAAAAACTTGGGTTCATACAAAGGAGTGTTAGTTAGAAGACTAGCAAAGTCATCCTAAAACTGTATCTTGCGCTTGTGAGACCACACTTGGATTACGCAGTTCAGTTCTGGTCACCTTATTACATAATGGATATAGAATTCTTGGAAAGAATTCAGAGGAGAATGACAAGACTAATCCCGGGCATTAGGAACCTTGAGTATAGAGACAGGTTAAAGCATCTTAATTTACACTCCCTCGAGAGACGTAGAGCGAGGGGCGACCTGATAGAGGTGTATAAATGGAAGTCAGGGCTAAACAAAGGGGACATTACAAAGGTACTCAAACTATCCAACCAGGAGCGAACTCGTAACAATGGTTTTAAATTAGACAAATTTCGATTTAGGCGCGAAATAGGTAAACACTGGTTTGGGAACAGAGTAGTGGATGAATGGAACAAGTTACCAAATATCATCATTAACTTGAATCCGCTGGATAGCTTCAAACATAGGTTGGATGCTTATATGAGCAATAGGGGTTGGGTGTAAATGGGACTGCCCAATATGGGTCAATAGGCCCGCTGCAGTTTTCCACCATTCTTATGTTCCTATGTTCACCCAGGCTAACCTCCACCACTCTGCCAGCTGCTCCCAGATAAACATACTCTTCCACTTACTTGTTCTTGTTTTTATCTTTAGAGTACTGTACAGTATACAGGTTTCTCTTTATCCTTACGACACATTATGTTGTTACTTGCATATAACACTTTATAGTAAATGACAATTATCTTGGTGACAACAGAGTTGTTGACAACCAGACTTATATGTCTGATTTTCAACCAAGAGAGTTCTGTTTCATATTTTTTTTATTGTTGATGTAATATTATTTTATAATCTTGTTATACACTTAAAGTTCTTAGCTGTTGAAGTGCAGAAATAACATAACACAACTGATTTTCGGACTTTCACATTTTTCGGACTGGGGTCTGCCCCAATTAGTCCGATTTATTGAGGTTTTACTGTACATAAAAATTAAGAAAATTGCATAAAGAATAAATGAACCTGACAATTTTGGGTTCTGAATTAAAGTCTCAGTAATAAATTAAGACAATATCCAGGTCTGGGTTTAAACCCTGGTTTAACTGGGTGAGGAGCTGCTTGTAGCATTAACACAGTTTATATGGGTAATGATGTATCCTTTCTCAATACAATATCAGCTCAGACATGTTGGTGGTAGATACCCTGCATATATGTCACCCATCTCACCCCTTTCACCATAAAATGGGGTTTCATAATTAAATTTTTTTTTTTTTCAGGGTCTCTTGCTGAAGTTGGATAATTCTCTGTTACCTGTTTGTAATGCAGAGGTTCAGACAGAGAACAGAAGTATGTGCTCCTTGTGTAGTTGTCAAGGGTCTGTGCATATACCAGTGGAAGATACCAAAGACAGATCAGTGGCAGCTCCTCAAGGGAAATCTTATGAATCACCAGAATTGGTCCAGTTGCTTACCTCAACACCGTTGATCCAGCTTAAACAAGAGATAACTTGTGTTTCAGATTCAGTTGCATCGGGTTCTTCTCAGTATCATCAAGTTGAGATGGCTGTAAGTAATGTGGATCTTAAAGATGTTAAATGTAAAGGAACATTAAAGACTAGTGACAATAGATTGAATACAGAATCACAAATTGAGAAATGTGTTGTGACGCCTTCACTGCATACGCACCTGGATGAACACATGGAGCTGGACTATGCTGCATCTTCACACCTTCAAGAGGAAACACAAGGAGAAATTCTATTAGACAATCTGGTTAGTTGTGGAATTTATTTATAGCACCTTCATTTATTTTTGGTTGATAGTTTAGGAATCAAGCTGGATTCCTTGCAAGACATGGAATATTTTGAATATAAACGTCATATATTTTGCACAAAATAATTTTTTTTTGCTCTTTCTAATCAAAATTCTTAGATTAGATCTAAAATTTGTATGTCTAATGCAAATTTTATGATGTTTTTATTCAAAATGATCATCAAATTGTAAGAATTCCAGCAATGTAAATTATATTCTGGCCAGGTAATTTGTATGAATTTTATGAGCTAAAACAAATATCTTCAGTAAATACAGTAAACAAATTATACTTCACCCGCATAGATGACCAAATTTACTGCATAATTAAAGCATTTCAATTCTGGCAAGGCACCGTGTAAATGACCAAGCGCATTAACCAAAACCGCGTAAATCCAGACTGCACTGTATATAGCGATAATTTTTTTTTATTCGTAAGGGAAATCAGGCAGTAAATATTTCAAATGTATCGCCATGGCAAACAAATGCGTTATTTGCTCACCAGAGGCGCCATGGCTGCTCACTCATGCATTCACGCTCGCCCTCTCAGTCTTTCTGAGTGAGTGACGAGAAAGCAGCCGATTCTGCTGCAGATTACGACTTCTAAGGTGAGTGTAAATTGGTTGCTAGTGACGTGAAAAGTGAAGTTAAGAAAATGGAAAGCTAAATGGAAAAGATTTAATATTGTAACTAATATTTTTGGTGTTCGTTATGTAGGTGTGGGATTGTCAAGTGAGGGTGGCAGTGTGGCGTCTGCTGCCGAGTCTGGTGTTCTCAGGATGGTGTGTCAGCTGCCGAGTCTAGTGTTCATTGATATTGAAATAGCGTGTTTTCTCGAGTCTAGTGCTCATTGGTACTTTAGTTAGTAAAAAAATGAACTCGTTAAGTTAAATTTAAGACACTTTTGGGGGCCTCCACAACCTAACCCTATTTTCCCCATTGATTACATGTACAGTGGTCTCTCGGTTAACAAACTCAATTTGTTCCAGAGGGTCGTTTACTCGTTTTTTGGCTTTACGCAAGGTACCAGGAACGTAACCCTCGCATAAGTTGCGAGTCTTCTGTACAATCAATCAATTATCGATGGCTTTTTAAGGTCCCTAACCCTATCGTATAACAATCATTGTCTGTATCTACCCGAAATTAAGAGTTAAAATATTTCTAACCTAATGATAATTACTGTTACCAGTACAGTATTTCTTTTATTATTATTATTTTTTGGCACTTAATGCATATAAGATTCAATGTGTATGTAACTAAATAAAATAAATGAAGAAAATTACATATATAATACCTGTAACATAACATAGAGCTTACAGGTGGTGTGCGATTGGATATATACCTGCCCGGCCCGGGGACTACTTGGTGATCATTTTAAAGAGGACTTAGGAAAACCGTATAATGAATTTCGGCTCAACACATACAGAAGATGTTTGTTATAGAGAGGCATTACTGTACTGTGGCTTATTTGCTTGATTCACTTTCTTCAATGTTACAAGAACTTCAGTTTGACATGAATAAAGTATACACACCCAAGTTCTTTTCACATTTAGCCTCCATTAAGGGAAGCGTCCGGCTGAAAATCGGAAAATTGCGAAAATATTCAGAAAATTCCTGAGGAAAGCTGATGCCTATGGCTATCTGCTGATGTATTTGGAATGTGTAATTCGTACAGGGATGTGATTTCTCCGTTTTTTTTTCCGGGTTTCGTTTTTTTACCTTTGTTTTAGGCCATCCACGTGAATCGCGTAGATCCGTTAAGAAAAATTTTAGGGGGACGGGGTGGTATGATCATGACGAGAGAAATGTTTGACAATAAATAATAATGGACTCTCTAGGGTGGATGGGTCTGCTGCGCGAGGACAATGAGCCAGTATGCTGAGTATAGTGGCTGTACACTACATGTTCATGCATTACATCATAGACTCTATTTCTCATTGGCTGTACAAAATCTAAGTACAGTAGTAGAATAATTTATTCTTTATACAGGTATTTGGCTTGGTTAATTATTTGCTGATTTATCTTTATATGTATTTGGAGGAAAAAATGGAATGTTAGGAAAAAAATTCATGCACCCTAAACAAAAGTGATAATCATAAATATCTGTATGTCACGTTCAAGTGGAGTAAATTACCCGTACTCTACATCAATTTCAACGTAATCTAGCGAGAAGTTATGGAGAAGTAGGGTTTTGAAAATTGATCGGAATATAAGGGAAAAATCAGGTACAGTATAGTCTGCATTTACGCGGTCAATTGAACCCGTGGAGGTCCGCGTAAAATGAGAAACGTGTAAAAGAAATAACAGAACATATGGGATTAATTGAAATAGAGACTGGGCCGACCCCCAAACTCCACTTTTTCCGACACAATATGTACGTTGTAGTAAAAATAGTATCTTAATTTTATGATGGTATGCACACACAATTAATATTTAAGAGAAATATCAATAATATTAGGTTTTTTAACACTTACGTTAGTAGAAAAGCTTGGTCGGCACACGTGGATGGCAGCTGGTTCCGAGGCAGAGGGCAGATTAGTTGCTCTCCGGTGAATCACTTTCACTACTCGCAGAGGTTTGCAGGGCCTCCCAGACAAACCCCTCAAAGTCCATATCCTCACTGTCACTATCACTGACTTGGGCTGGCTGTGGTTGTGGTGGGTTGCGGGCGAAGAAGTCCTTAATACTACATTGACGACTAGCATTGATGTTGTCGAGATAGATCTGGATATACGGCTCCATAACTTTCGTCAGATGGTTATTAGACTCTTCATGCCAATGCTTGTCTGGGTCATTGTCACGGATGAGCTTAATTTTCTCCCCCAACTCGATGATTTCCTTCACATTATCATGGCTTCATCCAGGTAATTCAAGGTTTTTCTCGGGTGGTGGGGGTCCAGCGGAAGCCATTGTGAGGGGAATAGCGGGCACAAGAGAGAACTGTATATGCGGACTGAGAACAATGAGACTGACCCGGCTAGGTCAGCGACTTCTACCCTCTGGTGGCAGGGCACGTCATGTTACATTAGACCAATCACAGCTAGCGGCGGAGGGAATGCGTGGGTGGTAAGGATGCGTGGCCCAATCACAGTCCAATACGTCAGTGATGTCAGCGATAACGTAAGAGCGACCTAATGCGCACCACTCACCGCACCGCTTCCCGAGTATGGTCAAGAATGGACCACGTGAGTAAAAAATGGCGTGGCGCGTCTGCACCTCTCCAGCCGCTCGCCGCGTAAATGATGAAATTTACCGCGTAATTAAAACATTTCATTTTGGCAAGGCACCGTGTAAATGACCAAAAGCGTAAAAAAAAACGCGTAAATCCAGACTATACTGTACCGTATTAGGGATTAGGCAGAACCGATTCAGGAGTACAGTGGTCTCTCGGTTAACGAGCACATTTCGTTCCAGAAGGTTGCTCATTAACCGAAAAATTCGTTAACCGAAACCATTGTTTCAATGGGTTTTTGGGTAATTAGTCGAGCTCACCGAAAATTGCCTAAAATCAACAAAAAAGGTAGTAAAGTACACTTACTTTCAGGTGTGTATGTAGAAGGCTCCTGGATGATGATGATGATGATGATGGGCATTAGAATGGGGGTGGAGGAGAAGTCACCCCATGACACCATTTCACCCATAAAATTTTAGATCTCTTGGTGTAATTAAGATTATTTTCTTTAATCAACACTGCACTGCATTATATATTGTCAATATGTAAAATAAATTTCAAATTGACCAATAATTTGCTTCGAAACACAGAAAAAAAGCATTTAGTTGAAGAGTGTCTCAAGCAAGATGTTACCTCCACTGAAAAGACACAAAGACTGACGCCTGTATGCTGTGTTGGCAGGCGGGATGGCGTGCCACAAACTAGTGACCCTACCTTCAATTATGTTCAATAATTGTTAAAATGACTAAAAAATTTAATATTAAACTTTTAAAATGATTGAATAGTATAAACTTCTTGATATTTACTAAAAGGGTAAGGAATTTAAGCCCTAGAACCGATTACTGTATTGGCGGACTAATACTACAGCTGGTGGACCGCCAAATGTAAGCTAAAACATGTGGAGGTCGGCTCGTAAGAAACTCGTTAATCGAGGGATTGCTCGTTAACCGAAGTTAAGAATCTTATGGAAGGTAACTCGTTAACCGAAATCTCGTTAACCGAGGGACCACTGTACTGTACAGTATACTGTACAATAATAAATAATAAACACTAAAATATTTTAACGCTTAATTTGAGGTGTTTAATGTCTACATTCAAATTAATCGCTATCTTGCAAGGATTCCAGCAATGCAAGATATATTCTGCCAAGTTTAGTCTGTGACATTTTATAAGATAAAAACTTTAAGATTAAAACTACCTTTACCGCTGGGAAGGGAGAGGTGAGGTGTTGACAGCCAGGCAGGGGGGATGAGGGGTGGGGCGGGTGAGGTGAGGTATTGACCAGCAGGCTGGGAGATTGCCCAGTGCGTAGTTATCAGTCATATAGAGGGAGTTTAAGTTTTTCGTTTATATAATGTCAATGAATTGACTTGGCAGAATATAACTTACATTGCTGGTATTCTTGTAAGTTGGCGATTAATTTGAGTATAAAGATGCTATAGTTTGCACTAGACATACAGTTTTTTATTATTATTTAGTACATTTGAGTACAGTAGTACAGGTTTGTCCTGAGGACACTTATTTCTTTTACTTTTTTACAGTATGTATTTAGGATGGTGTGTGCATGTATGTATTTAGGATGGTGTGTGCATGTAAATGAGTAAAAATAAATGAAGAAAGCTATGTATGTCTATCTAAAAATACAAGTTGAAAAACTTGTACAGTACTCCCGCTTTATCGACGGATTTTTTATCGACGGTTTCGATTATCGACGGATAATAAGCCTCAATCATCACACTGGTATATACTGTACACTGTATTGTTTACTGTAAGGACCGATGTTCACTTCAATAAATGAAATCGTAAGTTTGCTAGTATTTTTGTCCACTTATTATATTATTATTTATACACTATTATTTAAGGTTATGTGTAAAGGAAACGCATTAATGCTTAAAGGTACATTTATTCAACATATGCTAATAATAGTTAGAAAAATTACGTAACCATCACGGTATCGACGGCCGTCAACAGAACGTAACCCTCGTCGATAAAGAGGGAGTACTGTACTTAAATGTACTACTGTACATTAAAGTACTCAAATTTTTATCTCTTGTGCAAAATAAATGATGACCATATTCAAATTAGTTGCTGTCCTGCAAGGATTCTAGCAATGCAAGTTATATTCTGATGAGACACAACTGACACCTCGCACCTGCGTGGGTCAAGCTTCGGCCACGTCGGGTCATGTTCAGCGTCACTCTGGGTATGTCGTGCACACGAGTGATGTTCCACGAAAACTTTAGGTTTTAAGAGCCCTTTGGATTTTGTAATTGCGGATAAGGGATTGTGGACCTGTATTATAACTCAATTTGGGGGGGGGGTGGGTGGCGTTTAGCCCCTTGTCGCACTCAGCACCTCATATATTACATGTTGAATTGATATATATTATTGTTTTAAAATTATTTTCTTTTTTCTTAAACAGGAAGGGTCTGATGGAACTCAGCCCAGTGGGTTGATGTATTCTGTATATACTATGAACCCCTGTGGATCCCTGCAGTTAGTAAGTAGAGTTCTCAGTAAAAGTTCTTCATCAAGAGATTCACTGGATGAGCCAGTTGAGAGAGCCACAATAAGAATAAATAATATGAAGGAGGATGACCACAGAACTCAGTCTCAGCTTGAATCCCTTACACTAAGAGGAGAAGAGATTCAAACCTCTGAACCTGACATTAACCTGGAAGAGATGGTGGTAGCCCCAGACATTCTGGGTTTTGAAGGTATTTTATATCAGATTTGAATATTATTTTATTTGTAATTATCATCGTAATTGCACAGCTTGTATTTTCTTCACTAATGATATAACTTAAGAAGCTACACTTTCTGCTTCACTTCAGTACTCCTTGGAAGATTATCTCACAGCTTGTTCTTGTGTGATTTCCTTGAACATGTTACCATTTGTCATCCAGTCATTTAAGTCATCTCCAAAAATTGATAAATCTATTTTTTCTTTTCTTCTTCTTATTATTATTTGTTATTTATTCCTCACATTTACTGGCACAGGTAAACCTCAATAAAAGATGTGGTTAGATTCCTGAAATTCCCATCGCTATATGAAATATCGTAGATAGGGATCGTAACATGGGGTTCAATGGGATACATTCCCAGCTAGTCCCCAAACACACATGTATCACCAACAAAAATATTCTTACACTGATAAAATCAATAGAAACCAATTAAACAACACTCACCACATCATAATGAACAAGCCTGGTCATCATCACATGTCCCTTGTGAGGCCAAGGAGACTCTTGTAGGTGGAGTGGAGACGTCACTCTGACTCCCACACAGCCTCTGGGGAGTCTCATGATGCTTCACAATGTCAAGCTTCACCTCAGAGACACGGTTGTCTTGGATGCCTTGGCCTTCCCAGACATTTTCAAAGTTACACTGCTCACTTGACAGTCACAGAAACAGAGCAAACCCACTTGTCACAAAAACAGAGTGAACAATGATAACAACAGAGGCGAAGCACTTTACAGTCACAAAAACACAGAAAATATCATTTCACAGTCACCATAACACAGTTCAGTCTTAATGATAGTGCTGTCCTCTCACTATAAGAAAAAAATACCGATGGTAAGTACAATGTACATACAGCCAACGATGGTGAACGATAATTATGGAGCTACATTATGGCGGGGAGATGTGATTGACACAGTACCAAGAGCAGGACTGTAGTGCGCGGGTTGGCCGTGTGGCGGCGCGCGGGTAGATATTGCAGCGGCTCACAAGTGCAGTGAGATATGCATGGTGCATAGGGTTAAATATTGTTTCTATATAAAATATCACTGACTTGACATAAATGAATACTCTGTATACAGTAATTTACATTGCTGGAATCCTTGCAAGACAGTGATTAATTTGAGTATTGTATTGTTATGCATGGCATATGCACAGTGGTATGTTGCATTGTGCATAGTGAAATATTTTTAGGCATGTTACCCTCAATAATTATGTGTGATCAGGGCTGGTACTTGATACATAAAAATTTTCTGTATGTATGTAGGTATTTTTGCTGCTTAATATGAGAGTTGTTTAATATTAGTGTTAGGTTTGTAGTCCCCTGGAATATGGAGCTTTGTCAGTCATTGGCAGGCCTTGGAGGTGGAAGGACATTTGAGTTTGTCTGTGGTGGATACCTTTTCAAATCTGGTTTAGTTGAGTGTTATTTTACTGTATGCACCGGCGGTCAGTAATATACAGTCGGCCGTTAACATACACGGGGGTTAGGTAACAGAGATACCTGTGAAGGTTCAGAATCCGCGTATTTTTGCTGCCCCTTCCCCCCCTAAAAACACCCCTGGCCCCCATGTCCTTATTTACCGTATATACCTGTGCGTAGTTCGAGTTTTTAAGACCAAAGTTTTTGGCAAAAAATTGGGGGTCGACCTCTAAACGGGTAATAGTTTCGTTAGGTTGAAAAATATTTACCAGTAACTACCAGTAAACAATGGAAACGACGCACCACCAGCTGTGAGTATCGGTACAGTTGCCAGGGCAGATCTCTTGCGTCGTCATAGCTAGCCCAAAGTGGCCAGATGCATGGTATGGTATACACAGGACGATGTAAAACAAGTACAGTAGTACCCCGATTTACGCGGCCAATTGAACCCACGGGGTACCGCGGAAAGTGAACAACAGAACATATGGGATTAATTCCAATAGACACTGGCCCGACCCCCAAACTCCACTTTTTCTGACACAATACCTATGTTGTAGTAAAAATAACATCTTAATTTTATGATGGTATGCACACACAATTAATATTTAAGAGAAATACAGTCGCCAGGTTAATGTCCATTCAAATAATGGACTCAAATCCCCCCCCCCCTCTTCCCAGCTCACTAGCTCCTACCTCTCTGAGAAATGTTTGGGTGAAAACACTAGATTTTAACGTTTGGTAATAAATAATACCTCAGACTAAAGTTAGGATAATATAATTGACATTTCTGGATTCCTTGCAGGTCAGGGAATATTTTGAATGTAAACTTCATATATTTTGCACAAAAGATAAAATATTTGCTTTGTGTAAACCAAATTATTACATAAGATCTAAAATTTGTATGTCTAATGCAAAATCCATGATGTTTATATTCAAAATGATCATCATATTGTAAGAATTTCAGCAATGTAAATTATATTCTGGCCGGGTAATTTGTATGAATTTTATGAGCTAAATAAAAAAAAAAATTATACTTCACCGCGTATTTGAGTAGATGCACCGCGGAAAGTGAAAGTCTGGTTCTGGTAAGGTACCGCGTAAATGAGAAATGGCGGAAAGTGAAACCGTGTAAAGCGGGTAATACTGTAATAATAAAGAACCATAAAGAAATACAAATTGAAAAAAAATTTAATGAGAAACAATATACAGTATGTATGTTGTGTTGTCAGTAGTAAGAGAAACAATTGAGACCCTGCAATTGTGTGTAAATGAGGCAAAAAGTCAGATCAGCAACCTGGGACTTGGTCACAATTTTCGTGATGCCATATGACAGCAGGGTCTACTGTACAGGTATACTGTATACATAAATATTACATAAATTATTTCTGCAATTGTTCACAAACAAAACACATAAATCAATTGAACATGTGATGTCAAACGTGAACTGTAAACACTGCATAACCCCGCGCCAAGCCACAACACTGTACAGTACAATTTAAACGCTACGTATTTAGTTTTTCTCTTTTATTTAAATTTTTACAATATATATATATATATATATATATATATATATATATATATATATATATATATATATATATATATATATATATATATATATATATATATATTATATATATATATATATATATATATATATATATATATATATATATATATATATATATATATATATATATATATATATATATATATATATATATATATATATATATATATATTGTAATTTACATATTATTCATATTATGCTAGAGCGCCCACAAAATGTTTGAGTCCCCCTGTAGAGATGTCCGTTCTCTACCCACTTCAGGATGTCTTAGTCCTCCGTTTTCTTTTTGTGTACTCTCTCAGGGACTCAAGTATTTCTGTATATAACATAGGATGATAAGGGAATTTGAAATTATGAGTGAATGAATTTATTATACAGTGATCAATTAACATAGTTTTGATGTGTTTAAGTAGTATTCAGGCGCCTTCAACCTAGTAATGTTACGATATTCGTATCACTCACTCTAAACCACGAATTCCATCCATACAGAGAGAGAGAGAGAGAGAGAGAGAGAGAGAGAGAGAGAGAGAGAGAGAGAGGCCAAGCGCTCTGTTTACATCACACACACATAAATATTACATAAATTATTTCTGTAATTCTTCACAAACAAAACACATAAATCATTTGAACATGTGATGTCGAACGTGAACTGTAAACACTGCATAACCCCTCGCCAAGCCACAACAACCGTTCGAGTGGAATCGCGTTAGAGCAAACACGTTTTACAAATATTGTTCCTCTATTCATCAATCGTGTTAAGAGCCAATTCGCGTTGTCAAAACACGCGCTATAGCAGAACTCACTGAATATTTGCTTTTCTCGGGCTTTCGCATTTTTCGGACTAGGGGTCTGCCCCAATTAGTCTGATTAATTGAGGTTCTACTGGAATGAAAATTTTTTTCCTGTATTTGTTAGCAACGTATAGTTGAAATGACGTATATCTGTATAATGTACAATGAGGGATTTGAGGGATGGAACCCTCTCATGAATTGTGTTCTGTATGTTAAAAAACTGGCCTGATGTCTCACCTGAGAACATGAGTATGTTTTGTTGCCCAATTTTGAATCTCTAGCAAAACATCTAAATGTTATTGTTTTTGTTTCTTAGATTTTGGTTTTCAAGATTAACCTTTAGGCCCCGGGCGACGTTCCAAAACGTCCGCCTATTTTCCCACTTTTTTTTTTTTTTTGAAAAGTTGATTTTTTTCTTCACGATTTAACCCTGCAAGGTGGGGGGGGGGGTGTGTCTGCCAGCAGCACCCTAACCCGGGGCTTAAGGGTTAACGAACCTGTGGGCTGGTGACTTGACAGCATGACCTGCTCAATATTGAATCAAGATGAAGATAGAGTTGGTACTTATAATGCTTTTGAATTCACTGTACAGTATATGCTTGTCTCACATTAATGAAATGTCAATTTTTCAGAGAAACAGTTGAAATCTGCAAGTAAAAGAAAATCAAGAAAAATTGTTGCTTCACAAATGAGCCCTGCGGGAACAATACTAACTGACATTGTGAAGGTTTGTATATTTAGACAGTAGAATGTGATAAATTGTTAAGGTTTGTATTTTTAAACAGTAGAACCACAGAAATTGTTAAGGTTAGTGTATTTAGAAAGTAGAACTTCAGAAACCAGTTGTCTGGCAGTCAAAAGACACTGATACATTTTGAAAATGATGAAAACATAACAATAATATCAACTTGGCACCCATGAAGAGAAGACAGTGTAATTTGAGCCTTTATTAGCTGTGCCTGATCCCTTCATATGATGAGTTGTCAGTTGGGTTTGTGTGTGACAGTGATTCCTTTGTTATTCGGTGGATTTGTATTGAGTAAAAATGCTTACCAAGTGGTCAGTATCAACTACCCCAGGATCTACACAATAATGAAAGTGAAATTGTTCACCTATTCCACCAAGAAAGCTACAGCCACATTTGGTTTCTATGATTGTGAAGGTACTGTAGTTCATAAATACATTTATTTTCACAAATATTTAGAGGTCAGGATTTAATTAAATTACACTACAGGTAGTTCACATTCATTGCAAGGGTATTCTGGTGTTGAAAACCTATACAATTTGTAAAATTGCAGATATGATTTCCCCATATGAAACAATGTATCACACTCACGCACACACGCACACACACACGCACACACACACACGCACACACACACACACACACACACACACGCACGCACACACACACGCACGCACTCACTCTCGCACTACTATTACATTTTTTTTTTTAACGTGGCCTCCAGCCTCCCCCAATAGCCACACATTTGCCGCCATTTTATTACCTTAAAATTAAATATCCTCATACATAAGTAGTTACCCTAGCTTTGTTGAGTTAGTTGAGCCGCAGATCTATGCGGCATTCATTGACTGTTGCCTCTTAGTCAATATCTGCAACTGTTGCCGGCTTTGGGGCCGATGCTCTTGTTCCCCTGAGGCAGAGCAAAGCAGACATAAGGAGAGAGAAGGACAGTTGACATCTCATCCAGGCTGTAACATAACTTTTAGGCTGACGCAACAGTGTCTGTTACCCGGCATAGTGTTCCGCACTTCAGGCGACAGTTGCGTCTGCCTCCGACATGTGCTTTGGTCCCATACAGAAGACGAAACTAGTTCTTATGAGGAAAGGGTGGAGAGGTGACAGGCTGGACTGCTCTGTCCGGATAGTAGGGGCATATGTGCGCGCATGGGTGTGCACTATTGTGTAGGCCACCCCCCTGAGGGCGACAGTCCAGACATCAAAGGGATACACTGGGAGCAAGAATTGTCACATCTAACACTTGTTTATACATCCTTGGCAGAAATAATCACTATTTCCATGGTCGCACTGATGTAGGATTAGTTATACATACAGTGAGTTCTGCTATAACGCGTGTTTTGATAACGCGAATTTGCTCTAACGCGATTTATGAATTCGGAACAATATTTGTATAACGCGATCGCTTGTTTGCTATAACGCGATTTTTGCTTACTATTTCTCCAATTTTGTGGTATTAACTGTGAATATGGTAAAGAAGAATATCTCCAAAAAGCATTCTGATGATAGAATTCCCGGTGATTATCGTAAAAGAAAGGATATAACACTTGAAGAGAAGCTTGATGTTATCAACCTCAAAATCACCCTTCTCCCCCATCAAGTTACATTCATATTTTTTCAAGGTAAAGTGTTAAATTTACTGTATGATTTCATTATTAGATATGAATGTAACATTTATTTAGACTGTGCTATCCTTTGTGTTAGGCTAACTACTAAATTTTTTCGATTTCGAGTAATCTGCACCTAACCCTATTTTCTCCATAAGCCCTGTTATTTCTATTACGCGATTTTCTATAACACGATATTTTACAAGAACACAATTATCGCGTTATAGCAGAACTACCTGTACTCAATTGGTTGGCTGTCACTACATGAAGTGACCGTTACTTGTGGGAGGCGACGGCAAGCGTAGAACACTTGGCCTTCTGTCACTGACTGTAGGGGAGAGAGTCGCGAGGCCACCCTGCAAAAGTAGGCCTATCAACACTGGCACCTGCACCAGCCGTCCCGCCAAGCACTCACAACTCACTTGGTGATCGCCGGTGAACACAAGGCATATTTGCGATTAATGACATAAGGGATGAAAAGAACCTTCGGTGACAATGCTTAGGGTGACATCCAATATTCACCGACACACTGTGAAATTCCCGCTCCCACACTCAGAATATGTCCCCTCCAATAGCACTTTAGATCACGGAGGACACTCCACCACACCCACGCCGCGCTGGCAGCCTACTACTACTACTACTACTACTACTACTACTACTACTACTACTACTACTACTACTACTACTACTACTTCTACTACTTCTACTACTACTACTACTTCTACTACTACTACAGGTTGTACCTCTCTAGTCCGGCAACCTCGGGACCTGACCGGTGCCGGACCATGGAAATTGCCGGACCATGGAAATTCACCCTTTTCCTGGGTAGATAGTGACTTGTGCTTATGCTTGGAAGCACTAGCACCACTTTCTCTGCATCATGGTCTCTTTGAAGACATTGAAGGGTTAAATATCGTATAGTAGCTTCTCAAATTTTGCGAGTTTTTAATTCGACGTTTTTTTATTTGAACACACCAAAAAACAAAACAATTTAAAATTTTGACAGCGGAAACTCGAATTTCGACGTGTTTGAACGGCCCACCAACGTTCAGACGACGTGCACAATCATGTAAACCGTCATTTCTCTTATGTACAAAAGATTCATTATTGTTTATTACTGAATGTCTTTTTGAATGAATTAATGTTTGTACGGGTCTTGGAGAGTTCACTTTAACATGTTTATTATTTTCTTTTCAGCTGGGACCTGAAGACCTTGGGAGTGCTACCTGGTGTGCAATATGTGAAAAGGAATTTCCTTCTGCAGGAAGTCTTAAAGTTCATCTCTCACGTACACATAGTCAAGTTAAATGGTGTCATACATGCACAAAGGTTAGAAGAGTTTTAATTTTTCAAAATATTTTTTGAGGTGCAGAAGCATAGCAATAATATTCTACGTTACACTGTATGTTTTTCTTGAATTTTTTACCTCACTTCAATTTTCCTCACTTTTTCATAGTTGCTAATCATATTTGGGTCTATATCTCCTCTTCACCCTCTTATTGGTTATTAACAGTAAATCCTCGATATATCCTACTTCAATATATTGGAATTTGCCTTTTTTGGACTCTGAGGTGCTTTAGTCACCAAAAATACTAAAAAAAAAAAAAAAAAAAAAATTGAATGAGCAACACATTCTCACTGAATACTGCACAGTGGTTTAATCAGATTTTCTATAGGCCTACTGAAAACCAAGACACTGACCCTGGCATTTCAAGCACCCTCGTCCATTGAAGAGGGTCGTCGTATTTCAACCTCTTCAAAGGAAGAGGGTGTTTAAAACTTAAGGCGTGAGTATGTAAGTGGGCTCGGGGGCTGATCGGGTGTTGCCGCATCTGTCAGGTTTATTTATTTATTGATTCAGTATTATATTTTCATATGATTTTCCTCTTATGGTTTATCATGATTAATATAACATCTTCAGTAATAGAGAAAAAATACAATACTGTATGTAATTTGTAATATGACTTGAAAATAAGAGGATAAGCTGTATCAGAAGGCTGTTTACTCAGGATGTATTCGTGTGAGAGCTTTCAGTAGACCAGCTTACAACAGGGGTCACTATAACACAATGTTTAGTATTTGATATGAAGATATCTTCCGAACTTCGTTATTTACTACCTTCAAGTGATACATGATGGCTCGATTTAGGTACTTGTACACTTAACAACTGCTTAATAAATAAACCAGGGTACTGTATATGCATAATACTGTACTGTACACTACAATATTACTTATTAGGTGATGATAAATACACTGCAGTAGGATTTATTAAATGGTGGTAAATACACTATAATATTATTTAATAAGTAATGATAAATACACTACTCTGTACTCTGGAAAACAGCTAACCCTATCAACTGTTTGGACTTTGTAAACAAATGAGTCATTGTATTGAGTGTGGGATTTTTTTTTTCAGGAAAGTTGATTCTTTTAGGATAATTGTAGATAGTAAATTTAAGTTATTAAAATATAATAAAAAATAATAATATAATTACCTAAGCTAGCCCGGTATGCTTAAAATAGCGGTACCCAAGAAAACGTGATCACCTAAACTTTAAAGAGGTACTTAGCCATTATTTTAGGGGCTGCTATGAGTTGAAGAGAGTCTTGGAGGAACTGAGAAGCTAGAATATCTCTGGATTGCCGGCTGTCTGCTAGATTTTTTAGTCACGTCTGCCTCCCATGAAGTGTGAAATGAGGATGGTGTTTCTACCGCCTTGTACAATTCCGTGACCCAATCGCGCAGTGATACATAAAACAAGAACTAAATATTAATTTTTATTTTTATTTACAAAACTATTTCTTAATAGAAATACATATTTAAATTTTAAGTTAACTACCGCCACCGATATTGTGTAAATAAAACGATATTAACGTGATCCATAGAGAAAGAGGAATACCGCACTACTTCCCGTCTTGCGGGTGCCAAATAGTGTTATTACAGTGAGTTCTGCTATAAAGCGTGTTTTGACAACGCGAATTGGCTCTTAACGCGATTTATGAATAGAGGAACAATATTTGTATAACGCGAACGCTTGTTTGCTGTAATGCGATTTTTGCCTACTATTTCTCCAATTTTGTGGTATTAACTGTGAATATGGTAAAGAAGAATATCTCCAAGAAGCGTTCTGGTGATCGCATTCCCGGTGATTATCGTAAAAGAAAGGCTATAACCCTTGAAGAGAAGCTCGATGTTATCTACCTCAAAATCACCCTTCTCCCCCATCAAGTTATATTCATATTTTTTCAAGGTAAAGTGTTACATTTACTGTATGATTTCATTATTAGATATGAATGTAACATTTATTTAGACTGTGCTATCCTTTGTGTTAGGCTAACTACTAAATTTTTTTTGGATTTCGAATAGTAATCTGCACCTAACCCTATTTTCTCCATAAGCCCTGTTATTTCTATTATGCGAATTTCTATAACACGATGTTTTACAAGAACACAACTATCGCGTTATAGCAGAACTGACTGTACAACCAAGTCTTGTACACTCCATGTAAGCATTTCCCTAACCTAACTAGCTAATTAAATCATTAATTAATTAGCAAATTACAGTGATATCCCTGTTAGACGGAACAATTGGTGCAGAGCACTTCCGGGGATGAGAGATTTCTGGCTAACCGGAAGACTTTCCTAAACCCTGAAAAATCGCCCATCCCCGGAAATATTTCCGATTACTGGAAAAAACTTTCCGAGTGTCTAAACTAAGTATCTTGCACAGACAAACACTAGCCCACATCCTCAGAATGATATGGTCGTGAATGAAGCTGTGTGTTACATCAAGGACTGATATTTTCCACTACCTTGGACCTGTGGGGCATTAGTGGATCTCGTGTAACTGACCTGACCTGACACAATGTCAGGTGGAGGTAGGGTGGGGTATTAGTGATCTCATATTACTGACCCTTTGATACAATGTCAGGTCACCCATTGTTGGGTGGGGGATGAGTGAGTCTGAGGACCTGAAGATGTCTTGAATAAACATGAAAGATAAAATACAGTATTTTTTATACTTACACTTATCGCATTATATCCCTTCACCATTACCTTACTTAAGATTTTTGAACGTGGAGTGAGAAAGCAGAAAGGCGTGGGTGATTAGAGAGATGGAGTGGAAAGAAGTGGTAACATGCACCAGTGTTGCCAAGCGCTAAGCTCCTCAACAGCTGTTCTCTTAAATCACCACCACGTAGTTAACAACGCATAAATTTATGTCATACAATATGGGGTGTGTGGGTGGTGTTAGGGTGTGATGTTGTGGTATTAATTAATAAATAAGCAATAATATTGTGTCGTCAATAACAGTCGTTTGATGAATAGTAGCGTACTACATTTGTTACTACTATTCATCAAACTACTGTACTGTCATTAACAATACAATATTGTTTATTTATTATTCATTAACTAATACCCCAACACCACATCATTCACACACACAACATCTAGTTTACAGTCTTTTGTGTGAGACACTGAGTTGGACGGAGGCAAGGGGAAGGCAAGGAGGCTGGCACTCCCCTTTTCACCAATGATGAGCCTCTTATGGTGTATGTTTTATCATGGTTAATATAAAATATTAAACACATTAGCACAAATTATTACAGTAAATATATCTTTAATGATTAATCAAAAAAGAATAAAATATTTTACAATAGGAATGGCAGGCAAGGAGAGGAGAGGAGAGTAGGGGAGAGGCAGGAACCATTTTGTGGGGTGTGCAGTCAGTTCCCTCCCTCCTTCCCTCCCCAAACCTCCAACACAAGAGGACCCTGGAACATGACGCAATATTCCGTCATGTTATAGCACAGTTCATATAAGGAATAATAATCATCCCATAGATTGGGAAAACAGTTTAGAAGTGTATAAATCACCATGTGTCACAGAAAGTTTGATTAGGGAAATGAATTCTATAAAGCTTAGTGATGGTCAGTACAAAACTGATATGTTACACAAATTTATTTGTCAGTGGTCCAAGGTTAAAAATGCTTTGAAAGCCTTCGAGGTAGATGTACGATAGATGATTAGTGGGTCTCATATATGTTACATGACTTGACATGATTAGTTACATGGCCCATTCTTATAAGCTCCTCTTATATGTTTGCGATGGTGGTGGTGTGTGGATTAGTGGATGTCATGTGTTTGACCTGACCTCATGTTTTGTAAGATCACCCTGTGTACATAAGCCTCTCTCAGTCTCAGTCCTTGTAATTCAGTTGCCTTTGAAGATTTTATAGCACAGTACAGTCAGTCCTTGACTTACGACAGGGTAAGAGACCGACTACCAGGTCGTAAATCGAATTGGTCGTAAGTCGAAAAGGCGAAAATAATACATAGTAAATCTAAAATGGGTGTCTCTTTTTCTTCTCAGCACCACGAGAACTCTCACTTTTACGCTTGCCAGCCATTTTAAAGGGAATTACAAACGAAATTTTGTCAGTACACAGCATGATCACTAACTCCGGGACTCTAAAATACTTAATTTGAAAAATATTGTATACGACTGCGGCGGTCGTATGTCCGGATGGTCGTAAGCCGAGTAGGTCGTAAGTCGAGGAGTACCTGTATTTAATATTTTATATTAACAATGATAAAACATGCACCAGATGTGGCTGATCATACAAGAATATATAATATAATAAATGTTGGAGGTGTGTATCGCTGTACTGTATTGGTATTAATAGCTGGGGCCCTTTTCTGGAAATTTGTAAAACACATTAATGGAAATTAGAAATTAATAGATTTATAAATTGCAAGAAGTTGGATGGTCCATCATTATTTTTATTTTTATTTTTCATAAATACTGTACAGTATTATTATTGTTATTATTTTATTATTTTATTTTTGTGTATTTTTTATTATAAATTTTATTTACTATGAATTATTATTATTATTATTATTATTATTATTGTTAATAATAAACTTTGATAGTTGCTTTATCATTAACAATTAGTTCTAGATTTATATCTTAGTAAAGAAAATATTAAAGAATCAAATTGTTCATATGAACTCCTTGTATTTCATTGGGAATATACGAGATTGTCAAAAAGTTCTCAGAATGTAGCTATATCATTTATTCAACATCATTACAAAATGGCTGACCTTATCAACCTCAAAATACTTCCTGTCCACACCCTCACTTGTTTCAGCAGTCTTGCCACTGTTGGAAGCACCTCAAAAAGTCCTCATTTGGTATAGATCACAAAAAGTCCATCGTGTGAGCTGTAATATCATCCACCAAGACGCTTCTTCTTGAGCCCCATTTTCAGTCCCAGAAACAGCCAGAAATTTCACGGAGAGAGATCTGGTGAATATGGTGGCAGGTTAATGACCGGTATCTCCTTCTCGGCCAAGAACTGTTGCACTGCTAAGATGGGACTTGGTGTATTGTCATGATGCAGGAGCCACCCGTTCCTCTACTTTTCCAGTCGTTTTTATCGAATTGCGTCCTGCAAACTAATCAGCACATGTGTGTAGAACTTTTTCAAAGAGGTATTTCTATAGGCAGTTTTCAGGTTTTGAAGGGTTTTCACCACCGTTTTCCCGAGTCTGCACATTAATTTAATGATAGCGCAGTGTTCAAACGGGACAACTTGATGAGCATCCACCGAACACCAACACTCAACTGACACAATTACACTGATATATCTCAGCATGTTGGCACCTGATTATACAGGCTTATACCCTCTACCGCCTGTTTATTATGTTCACGCCAGTTTGCACATGACTGCAATTCTGGGAACTTTTTGAGTCAACCTTGTTTAATCTGAGTCAGAAATATGTTAAATTCTTTGTGCCCACAGTTTAAGAACCACTACTCTGCAGTATATTTTACCAGCATTTAACAGCATTTTAATGTACAAATAGTTAATATACCGGTAATGTATAAATAGTCATTTGGACAAATGGACAAGATTTTTTGTCTCTCTGAAAGCTTGTAAGTAGAATGTTAGTAAGTACAAGAACACCTGTATTGTAATTTTACAATATTTTTTAAATTATAGCCTTTACAGTCCCAAGATAATGTGAGAGGTTAGATGGTTATTGTATGTTCTGTTTGACAGACAATAAATTCCGAGGAAGAGATGTGTGACCATGTTCGTGATTGTCATGGAAACCTTCCCTTTATCTGTGTTGTGTGTGGACAGAGTTTGAGAACAAATGCTGCCTTTCAGAGACATATGGACATACACAAGGGGCTACGGGGAAGTGCCTGTGAGGTAAGTGCTCACATTTTTAGTGATGTTATTAAGAAAAAATTTCCACCAGGTGGGAAATGTAAAAGAGATTAAGTAATGTAAATTTGGTACAATAAGACCTTATCCAACATGAAGGTTAGGTTCCTCGAAAACGACGTGTTAGGAGAATCCACGTTTGAGGAACTTTATATTTACTGAGAAAAATAAGACTTGTGGAATGCCACCACATAAATTCTCACCAGCTGACTCACAGATGTGTGGCTGCCACTGTGCCATGCTGGCTGTGTGTATGACGTGATGTCACATCGAGAGGGAGTGCAGCCACACAGTTATAGCCATAACCCCTCTGCCTCAACACATTCACTTCCCACATTATACACACACTGATGCTCTTCATTTTTCTTATTTTATAGTTTTATATTATATTTTCTTTATTTCTAAGCCACATTAGAGTATTGTAATGATTTTCCAGAACCTTAATGGTTTCATTACAAGTACAGGAACAATATACGAGGCTGTTGAGTCAGCCAAACAATAATTAGCCAAGGCTTTGGTTATAACCGCCTCCACACACGCTCACTTCTCACACATACACACCCATATTCATCATTTTTCATCTTTTATATTATATTTCTTTATTTGTAGGCCACATTAGAGTATCATAATGATTTTTCCACAACTTTTATGGTTTCATTACAAGTAAAAAAAATACGAGACAGGTGGGCTACTGCTGCTGCACCCAGGCCACTTTGTAACTTATCAACAATTTTAATTTTCTTTTCTAATGTCATCACTTAACAGTTTTTCTTTACTCCACCATCACTTGGGGATAATGTATGTTTAGGAGCCATACTGTTTAAAGGTTTGTTCCCCCCAAAACAGCTATTTGCCCAACATTGGACCACAGAGCATGGCTTCAGATTTTCTCCCTTGAAGACCATTGCCATGCATTTCACCCGCCTTCGAGGTGTTCACCC
Source organism: Homarus americanus (assembly GCF_018991925.1). NCBI lineage: Eukaryota > Metazoa > Arthropoda > Malacostraca > Decapoda > Nephropidae > Homarus > Homarus americanus. The sequence continues at coordinate 380,297 of NW_024754704.1, forward strand.
AGATTCTTATCTACAGCTCTATGGTCGTCGTGTGCCATGTGTCACAAAGACCCGTGTTTTGGGTATTATCTTCGACAACCGGCATAAGTGGCAACCACATATTCATTACCTCCAAACCTCAAAACGTCTTGCCAGCGTGCTCTCAAGTTATTGAGAGTCTTGTGGCACATGTCATGGGGTGCTGACTGAGGAACTCTGCTACACCTTTACCTCATGCAAGTTAGACCCAAACTAGATTATGGGCGTGAGGTGTACTCCTCAGCCACTGAGGCTAGACTTAATACACTGAACTCATTTCATCATGCTGGGGTGCGCCTGACGACCAGTGCCTTCAGGTCTTCGCCAATCCTGAGTCTGCTAGTTGATGGTGATGAGCCGCCCCTTGATCTTCAACATCAGTACAGTTGTACCCCGCTTAACGCGGTTTCACTTAACGCGATTTCTCATATACGCGGTGCCTCGCCAGAACCGAACTTTCACTTAATGCGGTTCATCTACTCATATATGCGGGAAGCGGCGCGGGCACGATGCGCACAAGGTTGCCCAGTCATCAAAACATTACCGAGTTCTTCACCCGCCACCCACCACAGCCGGCCCAAGCCAGTGATAGTGATAATTATAGTGAGGATATGGACTTTGAGGGGTTTGACAAAGAGGCCCTGCAAGCCTCTGTGGTGGATAGTGATACAATTGATACCAGTGATACAGGTGAGGGCCAATAATCTGCCCTCTGCCTCGGAACCAACCCCCCATCCCCGTGTGCCCAGCCATCTTTTCTACTAATGTAAGTGTTAAAAAACCTAATATTATTGATATTTCTCTTAATTATTAATTGTGTGTGCATGCCATCATAAAGTTAAGATAATATTTTTACTACAACATAGTTGTGTGTCGTCAAAAAGTGGAGTTTGGGGATCGGCCCGGACTCCATTTCAATTAATCCCATATGTTATGTTATTCACTTTACGCGTTTCTCACTTTCCGCGGTACCCTCCGGGTTACATTAACCGCGTAATATGAGGACCAACTGTATATATATTTATATAACTGTTTAAAGATACCAAATTAAACTGTAAGGGTGCCACTTACAATGTGATGGTCCTGATTAGACCATATTCCTGTTAATTCTTATGGGAATTAATTCCCCTTTATAAGTGGTTTAATTATCAGTGGCTTCTTTCTGGTCCCTATAACCATTTATAATGAGGGCTCCCTGTTGTGTAAATAGTAATAACATAGTAAAACAGGTATCCTGTACCTGCAAATTAGTGTTGTTTACCTCATACTATTGTGTCACAAACACACCATTTCACACACATTCTAGACTCTTCCTAGCCCTTGTGTTGCCAACCTGTTGTAAGGATATGCATTTATTTCCTGTTTATATCATGCATGGCCTGTTTGAAAGACTATAATTTTTTTATTTGCTTTTTAAATGTTCTCGAGTATACCCGTTTTTTTATGGGGGGGGGGGTGTATGCTTACCATAGCCTGAAGCCCAGAGGCTAATAGAGACAAACTAAAACATAATTGATTTTCCTAGGGTTCTATATCTGCCTAATCTTTGGGGCTTTTGTACACCTCTTTCATTCCTTGCTGGCTTTTGATTATGAGAACGGCTTAGCTTATGGTGGTGTGCAAGAAATGAAGGATTGATCCTGAAATTCTATTTTGTAGCATAGCCTTTTGCCAGATGTGTTAGATACTTTAGCTTCATAGATTAGTCATTAGGAACTGACTTCATAGATGTTAATTGGCCTGAAGTCAATATAATGCATAGAAGTTCAAGTGCAATAGGTATAGTGACTGAGCAGGCAACCTTTACACATGATCTCCTCCATTTGGGGGTGGTGATGTGAGAGGGCAGGTGAGTGAAGCCCTTAGTGCAGGGTTTCTTAACTGTGGTCCATGGAGTGGCTTGAGGGGATCTGTGAACCGGCCCCATGAAGGATGGTTACTTCTGCTCAGAGGGCCTTAAGTTGAAACATGGATTTGTAATCCTTTCCTTGCTGACATGGACTGTATCAAGGATGTAGACCTTGCCAAAGATGAGTTCATTGACCTGAGGACAAAGAAAATAATACAACATGATTTCAGCTAAACAGCTGGCAAAGCGAGCTATGGGAGCTCTGAATCTGTTTACTACTACTGTACAAACCTTTCTACTTCAGAGTTTCTGCATTTGTTGCCATGAAAACGAAAAGTTGAAATTGATTGCCTGTCAAAAATGATAAAAGACAACTCCACAATTTCATGTTCTTATTCAAGCCAAACAACAATAGCCTTCTTATTGAAATTATCTTTTGAGCAGAATTAAAATTGAATTTTGGTTTAATATGCACAATTTGGATATACAGAGTATTTAATTTTTTCAGGGAGTGGCCATTAAATTTAGCATGAAAAAAGAGTGAGGGACATAATTCTTTGTAAAGATTCTATTTATATTATATTTATGACTATGTGAAGAAAATATCCTTCCAGTGCAATAAAATATATTCAATGAATACAAAATTCTGTGTTTATATAAATTTTCTGGGAATGGGGTCCATAGCTTTCAACAGATTCTCATGGGGTCTGTGACTCAAAAAAGGTTAAGAACCCCTGCCTTTGTGCCTCAGTAACCAACCTGTAGTGTGAGAGTCAACTGGTTATGAGCTTTATTACAAGATGGGGTTTCTGGATCAGTCATTCATATTTTCTCCTTGTTTTACAGATTTGTGGCCAGACGTTTTCTCGGACAGAGTATTACCGAGAACATAAAAGGATTCATACGGGCGAAAAGCCATATGAATGTGACACATGCAAAAAAACTTTCCGTAGATCAAGCAATTTATACACTCATATGAGAGTAAGTAATAATGCCTTTGTATTGCACATAGATTGCATTGATTATTGCTGTATTTTCTTTATGACTGTTATCTGTATTCTTTTTTTATCTTACAGTCATGCGCCGGTTAACGTCCTCGATACGTTCTTGGAAACGTGACGTTAACCGAAATGGATGTTGTCCGATCATCACATAAACTTTTTATTTATACTTATGTGTATGTGGAAAACTATATACGTACATATACACTTTTACTGTTAAATCACTACTGTAATGTGATACAGGTGATTAATTTTTATCTCTTGAGCAAAATACATTACGTTTATATTAAAATTATTCACTGTTTTACAAGGATTCCAGCAACACCAAGCAGATGGGGGAGAGGGTGGGAGCGAGCGAGGGGGCGTGGGGGGAGGGGAGGTAGTACGTTTGACAGTTGGCACAGGCCCAGGTCTAACGCGTGTATATTTATCAGTTCTAAGGTGACTAAGCTTCTCTCTTATAAAAATCCAGTGAAATGACCTGGCTGAATATAATTAACAGCTGGGATTCTTGTAACATACTGATTAATTTGAATATAAACATGCTATAATTTGCACTAGACAAAACATTTTTAGTACCGTAATCAAATTAGTACATGTGCACTCCAGCTTTGCACTAACGTCATTTATTTCTATTACGTTTCTTTTAGTATGGTGTGTGCATGTAAATGGATGAAAATAAATGAAGAAATCTATGTAAATCTACCTAAAAATACAATTGAAAAACTTTTTTATAAAATGTACTACAGTACTATACACTAATGTACAAAAATATTTATCTCTTGAGCAAAATATATGACATTTATATTCAAATTATTGGTTGTCTTGCAAGGATTCCAGCAATGCAAATTATAATTTAACTTTAGTCTGAGATATTATATAAGATAAAAACTGTAAGCCTAAAAGCCTGGCTGGGGGGGGGGTAGCCAGCCATGCCACCCAGCGAGGGGTTGGTGGGGGGTGGGGGTGTTGAGGTGATAAGTTTGAGGTGAAGGTCTCTGTGTGTCTCTGTCTGTTGCACAGAGTCGTTCATTAACCAAAAATTTCCTTAACCGAATCCATTATTTCAATGGGATATTGGGTAATTGGTTCCAGCTCACAGAAAAGTACATACAAAGTAAAGCCAAAAGCTCATAAAGTCAGAAACACTTCTAAAATTACCCTAAATCGCCCTTAAATCACTACAGTATACTCTGGATTTACGCGGTTTTTGTTTACGCGTTTGGTCATTTACGCTGCACCTTGCCAGAATGAAATGTTTTAATTACGCGGTAAATTTCATCATTTACGCTGGTGAAGTATAATTTGTTTACTGTATTTACTGAAGAGATTTGTTTTTAGCTCAAAATATGTAATTTACGTTGCTGGAATTCTTATAAGATGGTGATTATTTTAAATATAAACATCATAAACTTTGCATTAAACTTACAAATTTTAGATCTAATTTAAGAATTTTATTACAAAGAGCAAAAATTTTATCTTTTGTGCAAAATATATGATGTTTATACAGTATCACCCCGCTTTACATGGTTTCACTTTCCGCGATTTCTCATTTACGCGGTACCTTGTCAGAACCGGACTTTCACTTTCCGCGGTGCATCTACTCAAATACGCGGTGAAGTATAATTTTTATTTTTTTTTAATTTAGCTCATAAAATTCATACAAATTACCCGGCCAGAATATAATTTACATTTCTCAGTGAGGTAGGAGCGAGTGAGCTGGGAAGAGGGGGAGGGGGGATTTGAGTCCATTATTTGAATGGACATTAACCTGGCGACTGTATTTCTCTTAAATATTAATTGTGTGAGCATACCATCATAAAATTTAGATGTTATTTTTACTACAACATAGGTATTGTGTCGGAAAAAGTGGAGTTTGGGGGTCGGGCCAGTCTCTATTGGAATTAATCTCATATGTTCTGTTGTTCACTTTACGTGGTTTTCACTTTCCGCGGTACCCTGTGAGTTCAATTGACCGCGTAAATCGGGGTACTACTGTATTCAAAATAATCCATGTCCTGCAAGGAATCCAGCAATGTCAATTATATTATCCTAACTTTAGTCTGGGGTACTATTTATTACTAATCATGTAAGCATACTGTTTACCCCCAAACATTTCTCTGGTAGGTAGGGAAGGAGGGAGGTACCCAGTGAGCATGGGAAGAGGGGGGGAGGTGGGGTATTTTGATTGATAGATAGTGTCTGGGTGAAGTATAATTTGTTTATTTACTGAAGATATTTGTTTTAGCTCATAAAATTCATACAAATTACCTGGCCAGAATATAATTTACATTGCTGGAATTACAATTTGATGATCATTTTGAATATAAACATCATAGATTTTGCATTAGACATACAAATTTTAGATCTAATGTAAGAATTTTGATTAGAAAGAGCAAAAATTTTATCTTTTGTGCAAAATATATGACATTTATATTCAAAATATTCCTTGTCTTGCAAGGAATCCAGCAATGGCAATTATATAATCCTAACTTTAGTTTGAGGTATTATTTATTACTAAAAATGCAAGCCTACTGTTTTCACCCAAAAATTTCTCAGAGAGGGAGGAGCCAGCGAGCGTGGGAAGAGGGGGGGGCCGGGAGTTGAGTCCATTATTTGAATGGACATTAACCGGCGACTGTATTTCTCTTAAATATTAATTGTGTGTGCATACCATCATAAAATTAAGATGTTATTTTTACTACAACGTAGGTATTGTTACGGAAAAAGTAGAGTTTGGGGGTCGGCCCAGTCTGTATTTCAGTTAATCCCATATGTTCTGTTATTTCATTTATGCGTTTCTCGTTTTACGTGGGCCTCCACGGGTTCAATTGACCGCGTAAATGCAGACTCCACTGTAGTCCAGAATGCGACGTCTAGCTTCATTCCTAGGTATGTTAATGCCTAGCAATAACTCGCCAGGCCAACATACAGGCAATTAAAACATCTAATAATTACTTAATGCGTAATATTAGGAGGACACGTCGATACCTGGCATTTAATTGCAATTCTCAAAACCCCCTCCCGCACCCTCCATCACACGCATTGCTACCCTCATCTCTTGTAGAGCGAGCTGTAAACACATGTCAACTCTCGAGGGGTGGAGCTGGGTGGGATGCCAACGTCGCATTTTGGACTATATCACAAAAAGTGGTATTTCGAAAAAAACGGCTTTCTGTTCAATCCAGAATGCAATGTCTAGCTTTGATTACCCAAGCAGGAGGTGGAGAGGGAAGTGACTTTGCATATAAGGCCTCGTTAGCTTAGGTCCAGATGATAATTATAATTTTTATTTATTTATTTTTTAATATTTTCAATATTAGGAACATTTACCGGAAGGTAAAATGTTAGTTTACATATCCCAATTAGGATACTCACTTTACTCTGATGAGGAAGAAGAAGGTCCTGGTTGTGGAGAGTAACTAGGTGTGGGAGGGGACCCCAGCACCACCACATGTGAAGCATCTTCCAGAGATAGATGAAGATAGCTGTTTTGAAAGGTTTTTGAAGATTTCCAAAAGCCCACTTCTTTGATCTGACTGAGGCTCATATGCCGCAGAAAGGCCACAGACCCTGCATATTTCTTGGTGTCATGTGCCAAAAATTTCTTACCAGGGTCTGCTTTACTCACTAACTGAGATAAATATTTTGTCATTTGATTAGGAGACAATTTCTTACCATCCTGCGATGAGAATACATAGGGGCTTCGATTAGGGAATCTGGTTAACCATTCTTGAAGAGTCCTAACTGGGCACAATATATGAGGAACCCTTGTCTCATCCATCAGCCATTTTGTCGGTAAGTTGAGCCCTAAAATCCTCCCTTTCATTTTTTCTTAGAATCTCCGTAGGAAAAAGGGTGACATCTTCCTCAGAAAATACCAATAATGATGGATTATTGGAAATTGAAATCAGTTCACTGATTCTCATACCTGATGCTGTTGCTAGAAGGAAGGCTGCCTTCTGGAGCAATCTGTCCCGGTTCAGATTTATATTGAAATTAGGCCCCATAAGAAATTTAATAACTTTATCTAGAGACCAAGGTGGGATTCTCTTAGGCCGAGGAGGTCTTCGAATAAAAAAGGACGATCTGAGCCTTTGATAAATTCTTGGGTTCAAAGTAATATTAAAACCCCATGCCAGAGGGTCAACCAATGCTAATTTATAAGATTCAATTGTCGATCCTTGAACATCTTTAACTCTGAACAGAAAATCTAAAAATTCTAACACAACTGTTTCCGACAATGTGATTGGAGTCGTTCACCAAATAAATTGTTGAAAAAGTTTCAAAGCTTTCTCATATTACATAGAAGTTTGGGGCCTATGACCTTCTATCACTTGGGTAACGATATTAGAATTACCCAACAATCTATTTAAACATCTTTCGAGAAACTCCAAGCGTGAAGTGCCAAGGATATCTCGAACTGAGGGTGCAGTACCTGTTCTAGATATCCTTGTTGCAATTGTAGTGGATGCTGGCACCAGTCCAACAGATCGAGACACCACGGTTGTAGGATCCAATATGGTGCAATTAAGAGGACCTTCCCTTGGAAGGATCTGAGTTTGTGAACCACTTTGGGAACAGATACATTGAATTCCAATGGTTCCAATCTATGAGTAGAGCATTTCCTAAAAGATTCGATCATTCCAGAGATGCATAAATTGGAATCTTGTGATTGTTTTGTGAGGCAAAGAGATCTATTTGTGGAGTCCCAAACCTCCTCACTAGACTCTTGAACGTTGATATATTTAGGAACCATTCTGTTTCCGTCGATACTGGCGTGAGACGGGACAACGCATTTGCCCAATTGTTTTATACTCCCGGCATGTGAGTTGCTTTGAGGTAAAGTGTTTGTGTTACACAAACTTTGAAAATTTTTTCCGATAGGTTTAGAAGAGGCCAAGATCTGGTTGAGCCTTGATGATTGAGACAAAACACTGCCGTTCTGTTGTTCATGGCAAACAGAATCTTCATGTTTTTGAAATTTGGGTTTGCTAACAAAAAGAAAGGACTACTGCTAATTTTTTTATGTTTATATGTTTGTCCCAAAGGGAGTTGCTCCACTTCCCTTGACGGAACTCTCCTTTTGAAGAATGGTATCCCCATCTTTTTTCGGACGCGTCTGTACAAACTACCAAGTCTGTATGAGAGGGAACCCAAGAAGATTGAACCGATTAGATTGTCCCAATTTTACCACCAAGACAGAAGATTCTTGATCTGAATAGGGGGAGAGGAAGCAAAATTTCTGTTTCTGTGAAGCAAATTCGACCCCAGATGAGTTAGATGCTTTTTCCTTAACTTTCTTTGCACAAAAGGATTCTACTTGGTTTATCACATCTGTTACCTTTGCTCCTGGTAGACTGACTGACTGCTGATTTGTGTCCCAATGGAGACCTAACCAATCCAATTTCTGACATGGTGTGAGATTGGATTTGACCTGGTTTATCTTTAATCCTAGGTTTTGAAATAGTACTAGTGTACGTTGGGTCGCCCTTTGACAATCTTCGAAAGAGTTTCCCGCTATCAGCCAATCATCTAGATAAGCAAAATTTCTTATGCCCTCCTTCGCAAGGGTCTCTCTGGGGATGTTTGCCAGTTTTGTAAACACTTTTGGCATAATTATCAGGCCGAATGGCATCACTGTGAATTGATAACTTACATCCCCCACTGAAAATACTAGAGACTTTCTATACCTGGGAGCAATAGGCATCTTCGAGATCCACTTTTGAGATCCAAGCATTGGGCGGAAGTAGATGCCTCAGATGATCGTAAGTGAGCATCTTGAAACTTTTTCTGGTATTGAACTTGCTCAGGACAGAAAGATATAAAATCAACCTCAAGTTGTCACTGCCCTTCTTGGGGACTGGGAATAGGCGAGACATGAAACATGTCTCTGACTGCAACAGTTCTATCACACCTCTGTTTAACAGTTGAATTACAAATTCTGTGAGTAAGGGGGTTGGTTTTTGACCCCTTTTTGGTAAACCTAGGGGAGGGCGCCTCAACCAAGTCCATGTGAGGCCCCCTTTGATTGTCTTGTAAGCCCATATGGAAGAAGTCCACCTGTTTTCCCAACCCCCTAGACGACCCAGCTGTGTGGCTTCAATGGGAGGGAGTGACTGCTGATGTGGTGGAATAAGGTCTCCTTCCACTTCTGAACAAACAGACACCCTTACTACGTCTTGAATTGTTTCCCCCTCTAAAGTTTCCTCTAGGTTGATAACTGAACCTAGCAGCTGGTCCTGTTCCCCTGTTAGACCTTCCTCTTTTAAATTTCCAAAAGGTCTGAGGACTCCTGGGAACAGTAATATTAATAGCTTGCTCAACAGCTGATCTATACTTATCTAATGTTTGTTCATCAAACAAAGCAGGAGAAAGAGGGGAAGAACGTAGCAATAAATAAGCACAGGTCAGTGCATGAATGGAAAATGTTAGAAAGTCCTGAAAAGATATGTGAACAGTTTCAGAGGATTTAATAAGATGAAGTAATTTCTGAGATAAGTAACAAGATAGTGGAGTTGGGTAAACATGGACATGACCAGGCTAAATGTCCACTGGCTGACCGCATGTAAGGCGTGGATGTTCTCTACACTGTCCCTCTCCTGGTTTGATGACTGTTTCGTTCCCGATGTAAAGAAATTCTGTGAGCAACAGAATGTGCCATTCAAGATTTTGTTGCTGCTGGACAACGCACCAGGACACTCGCCCCTACTGTTAGATCGTCACCCTAACGTAAAAGTGGTCTTCCTTCCTCCCAACACTACGTTTATATTACAGCCCATGGACCAAGAGTTAATCTGCAATGTAAAAGCTGCATTCTCAACAAAAAAATTCCAGCTCCTGAACGACTACACCAACACCAGGGAAGAGTTGCGTATCCTGAGTGACACCACCACCGATAGCAAGAGCGAAGAAGACGAGGATCAACAGTTGGCAGAGCAAAAAATACTTTTCAAACAATTCTGGAGAATATTTAACATCAAGAAAGCTGTGGACTTCTTGGTGGAGGCATGGGATCAGCTGTCTGTAGCAACTGTTCGTCACGCATGGAGACATGTGTTGCAAGGCATTCCGGGCGTAAGGCAGAGTCAATCTGTGACTGGTGAGGTTCAGACTGTTACAGTAGCAGTGGACCTTGCCAGAGAAGCTGCGCAGAGTGTTACAGCTGCAGGCTTCTCCGAGACCACCAACGACGACATCCTGGAGGTGATAAGGGATCCTGATGTGACTACCGACGAGATGGTAGATGATGATGACGTTAGTAAAGAGGCAGGTGGTGCGTCATCCCAAGAAGAACACTGCTTATCCCACAGTAATGTTAGGGGTGCCATCGAGTGTGTCGAGAAAATCAAGCTCCTCCTTTCCGACGACCATGACACAAACAGGTATGAAATCGTCACTACCCAGCTGTTGCAGACTATGGAGCCCTACATCAAGGATTATCACGATAACATAAACACCAGCCGTCAGCAAAGCATAACAGAGTTCTTCGCCCGCAACCCACCACAGCCAGCCCAAGCCAGTGATAGTGACAGAGGTAGAGACAGTGAAGATGACTTTGAGGGATTTGTCAGGGAGGCCCTGACAAATGTGGATGACAGTGATGGTGACTCACCTGAGGGCCAGTAGCCTCCATCCCCGTACGCCGACCCATCTCTTCTACTAACGTAAGTGTTCAATCTAACTTTTAGTTTTCCTAACCTAACCTTTATTTTTATTAACTTAACCTTTCTTTTTCCTAACCTAACCTCTTCTATATTACGTGTGTGTGCATACCATCATAAAGTTAAGATAAATTTTTTACTACAACATAGTTGTGTGTCGTCAAAAAGTGGAGTTTGGGGGTTGGCCCGGTCTCTATTTCAATTAATCCCATATGTTATGTTGTTCACTTTATGCGTTTCTCACTTTCCACGGTACCCTGTGGGTTATATTAACCGCGTAAAGTGAGGGTTGACTGTAATATGATTTTATAATGCTTATCATTCATATTTTTAATTGTTTATTGCATTTTAGTTTTATTATTATCATATTTGTGCATCATGTAAACGTTTAAAAGGTATGTGCGGCCACGATCCTGCTACACCGTATATCCCATAAGAAGTTAAATTTGCCCAACGCACCATTTTTGAGAAACCTAACCCCTGCATTGGGCGAGGATTAACTGTACCCCCATTTAGTAGTCTGCATTATGAGAAGCTGCCAGACTATGAGCTCTGACAGAAATGGGTTTTCAAGATAATTGATCCATTTTTGTAAGTTTTAATAAATGTTCTGAAAATATTTTATAAATATGACTTTTTACAAAGTCTAGTATTATATTGCACTTCTTCTTCCAGATCCACAACATTGAGGAACAACGCCACATTTGCAAAGCTTGTAACAAGTCATTTGCTCGAGCTGATAAGTTGAAGGACCACATGATTCGTCATTTACAAATAAAGCGTTATGCCTGTCGATTATGCCCAAAAGCTTATAATGAAAAAAGAGACCTAACAAAACATCTAGAAAAAGTACACACAAGCCATAACAATGTTGATACATGACAATTTGTTACAGTAGGAAGGTCATATATAAATCTCAACCATACTTTGCATGTTTGATCTTGACCATCAGTACTGTATTGCTGTTTTCAACTGGTACCCAAGTACTCTTTATATTGTAAAGTATTGAAGTATGGAAAATGATCATCATAGTTAAGTGCAAGATGTAAACTGGGTGTTGTAGAGTCTAGTTGTTGCAAAGAAAGAATAATTTAAAGTTGAAAAAGACAACGCAGTTTGTTTATTGCATCTCTTGATTCTTCCATTACAAAATAGAACAAAAATATTATCTACCTCCTAAGTTACTTTTAAATGCCAGTTGCCAATCTTTCTTTGAGACTTTGTATATATACTGAAGGTAAAAAAAAAAAACAGTATTGAAGAATATAAGTAAAGTTTTGCTGCATAATGTGTACTATTTAATTTACATGCCCTACATTAGTAATGTTCTGGACTATCATTTCTTGGACATAAAAAACAGAATGGTACCCTTAGCCAGGTTGCTTTAAATGTGGGGTGCATACAACTTGTCACTCTACCAGGTTAAAATATTGATCCATTTTGCATTTAAAACTTTTGCAAATGAAACTGGAAATGAATTACCCTGTATTATTTCACATCTTGCTTGAGTTTGAAACTCGCATGTTTCGAAACTAAAGATTTATTTTACACGAGCTGTTGTTCGCATGTTTCGAAACTAAAGATTCATTTTCACGAGCTGTTGTTCGCATGTTTCGAAACTAACGATTCATTTTCACTGGCTGTTGTTCGCATGTTTCAAAACTAAAGATTCATTTTTCACGAGCTGTTGTTCACATGTTTCGAAACTAAAGATTCATTTTCACGAGCTGTTGTTCGCATGTTTCGAAACTATAGATTCATTTTTCACGAGCTGTTGTTCGTCTGTTTCGAAACTAACGATTCATTTTACATGAATTGTTGTGAGAGGCCGGCAAGGCAGGCCGTCTCACTTAGCCTGGACCTGCCATGCCGCTGACACTCGTCCACTCTGTGAGTACGATTAATAATTAATATATATGTATATAGTGTGTTTAGTAGAGAAGTGGCATACTTAACTGGTGCTACAAGTAAATACCGTAGTTTATTTAGTATGAAATGGAGGACGTGTTCAGACTTTCAGCTTTTTATGTATGGAGTGGCGGAGTTGCTGCAGTGTGGTGGTGTGGTGACCTGTGTGGCCTGCCACTAGCGACCTAGCTACTGGTATAGCGTGTTATCTCGCTTTGTGTGTACCATTAGTCCACTACAGCAACTTCTCAACCTTGTGCTCACACCCTCAATGATGGGTGCAGCCTCCAGTGTAACCCTGTGTACATGAAGTCCAGTTGGCCGGAGTTGCCAAGTGACACCAGGCCCCACCTCTACCACCCATGATTTATATTTTGCATGGTCTCCTTAATATGCTGCCACTATTCTTAATTTATTATTGTTGATACATTTTTTTTATAATTATTTTTATTTTTCCTTTGGTACAATCATTCATAGTTGAGAGATAAATGCAGAGTTAATCATAAATAATTGGTGTGAAGGTGTAACAACCTTTTAACGAATGCCTTGACAGACCTGAATGAAGAATTAAAGGATGTGGTCCACATTTTATATCTGAATAATGAACAAGTGTCATATGAGAGTCATTCCATTAAAACACCATTGGCAGAAACTGCCCAGACCTAGAGGGCACTATCAGGGTAAATTACCCAAGTAGACAACACAGCGTTGCTCTGTTCAACAAAACCTGGATCAAATCATTGCCTTGAACATCTATCTCAGTGGTTACTGGGAGAGCCAATGAGGCTTTAGGAACATTGGGTTAAAACCATGAAATAGGCTAAACCATTCAAAATTCATTGTTATCAACAGGACTTCATGCTTATACTTTCTTCAGTTTTTGCCAATGTTGAGCAACTTCAGAGGGAGTCTCAAAATGCTGACATTATTTCCCTGCCTCATTTACAGCACAAGAAGGTGTTAACAAAGCAACTACCCTGTACTTGCAAAGCACAATTTAAATTATCAGCAATAAAAGAAAAGTATCACTGAGTAGAATATTCACTGAGTCTTAAGTAAATTGCCTCCAATACTTCAAGTTTTAGGAAGTCTTTCCTTAGACCAGTGGTTCTCAAACTGGTGTGCACACCATTTTTATTGGATGCACAGCACTTGATCAAATTATCACAGATATCACAAAAGCAGGCTCAGTTGATGGTATTTGTGAGGTACTGTACCAATACAAAGGAGATAATGTATTTGTGAACATTTTCTTCTCTGTAAGCTGTTTCTAAAAATGAATATGAGTACAGTATACTCTCGATTTAACAGAATCCGATATACCGAACTTTCGATTCAGCGGAAGGAGTTTTTTCAATTATTTTTCACTCGATTTAGTGGACTGATTTGCTAAATTGAGGCTAATTCCATTAATACGCTCACACCTATGGAGACACCTCACACACACGATACAGCCTACAGCGAATGTACTATATGTATAAAAACGATAAATAATGATTGAAGATTCTCCCCCATTTTAGCAGCGAGTATTTAGGAAACTGTTACCAGTTACATTCTTTTACGTTTATTCTTGGATTATGTACTCTTAATATGATATACGTATATACTGTATATATACAGTGAACCCTCGCTTTACGCGGTTTCACTTTACGCGTTTCTACATTTACGCAGTACCCTGCCAGAACCGGACTTCCCACTTTACGCGGTGCATCTACTCATATACGCGGATGAAGTATAATTTTTTTATTTAGCTCATAAAATTCATACAAATTATCCGGCCAGAATATAATTTACATTGCTGGAATTCTTACAATTTGATGATCATTTTGAATATAAGCATCATAGATTTTGCATTACATACAAATTTTAGATCTAATGCAAGTATTTTGTTTACTCAGAGCAAATATGTTATCTTTTGTGCAAAATATATGAAGTGTATATTCAAAATATTCCTGGTCTTACAAGGAATCCAGCAATGTCAATTATATTATCCTAACTTTAGTGTGAGGTATTATTTATTACTAAAAATGTAAATATACTGTTATAACCCAATCATTTCTCTGGTAGGGAGGGAAGGTGGGGGTGAGGGGTAGGGAGGGAGGGAGGGACCCAGGGAGCAGGTGGGAAAAGGGGGGGAGGTGGGGTATTTTGATTGACAGATAGTATTTCGGTAAGTACCGGTATATTTTGTTTATTTATTGAAGATATTTGTTTTAGCTCATAAAATTCATACAAATTACCGGGCCAGAATATAATTTACATTGCAGTTATTCTTACAATTTGATGATCATTTTGAATATAAACATCATAGATTTTGCATTAGACATACAAATTTTAGATCTACTTTAAGTATTTTGTTTACTCTGAGTAAATATGTTATCTTTTGTGCAAAATATATGACATTTATATTCAAAATATTCCTGGTCTTACAAGGAATCCAGCAATGTCAATTATATTATCCTAACTTTAGTCTGAGGTATTAATTATTACTAAAAAGGTAAATATTCTGGTTTCTCCCACACATTTCTCTGGTAGGGAGGGACCGACCGACCATCTGGCGAGGTTGGAAGAGGGGGGAGGCAAGGTGAGGTACTGTGATTGACAGATAGTGTCGTGAAGAATATTTTTTTTTTTATTAACTGAAGATATTTGTTTAACTCATAAAATTCAACAAATTACCCGGCCAGAATATAATTTACATTGCTGGAATTCTTACAATTTGATGATCATTTTGAATGTAAACATCATAGATTTTGCATTAGACATACAAATTTTAGATCTACTTCAAGTATTTTGTTTACTCTGAGTAAATATGTTAGCTTTTGTGCAAAATATATGACATTAATATTCTAAATATTCCTGGTCTTACAAGGAATCCAGCAACGCCAATTATATTATCCTAACTTTAGTTTGAGGTATTATTTATTACTATACCTTAAAATCTAGTGGTTTTCCCCCAAACATTTCTCAGAGAGGGAAGAGCCAGGAGTGTGAGAAGAGGGGGAGGCAGTTGAGTCCATTATTTGAATGGACATTAACTTGGCGACTGTATTGCTCTATTTCTCTTTAGTATTAATTGTGTGCATGTACCATCATAAAATTAAGGTGTTATTTTTACTAGAACATAGGTATTGTCGGAAAAAGTGGAGTTTGGGGGTCAGCCGGTCTCTATTTCATTTAATCCCATATGTTATGTTGTTCACTTTACGCGTTTCTCACTTTACGGGGGCCTCTGTGGGTTCAATTGACCACGTAAAGTGTGTGTGTGTGTGTCTAGTAACGTCAATATAATGCTCTATTAATGTGTCCATGCCATTGAGTGACTAATAAATAGTTGTACTTAGAATTTGTGTTTAAAAAGATTTCCCCTAAGAATATATTAAAAGTTAAATACCTATTCGGCCACTCTACCAAACTGTCCTCACTTTACAATCCTGCAACTATAAATTCTTACTTTTACTTTCTACCTAAGATCCCCCTCATTACAACTTATTATTATAAAATTGTGAAATAAAAAAAAATAAAAAAATCTTATTTTTAGAGTACAGGGATTAATAATATATAAATACTATAAAGACTGGATTTCGGGAAACTGCTTTTGAGCTGCAGAAAAAATTACACTTACTCTCAGTTATAATTCTATAACAACGTCTTAATAAATATGAACAAGTTTGAACCTCGGTTGAACATTTACTCCTCTTTTATGAAAATTTAGAATACACAGACACCCCATATTATTATCAAGCAAGTCATTACCACAGCAGAAAAACACTATCATACAGGGAATTATTTCCGTGTTACAAATAATCCGTACAAACTTCTTTAAGTTCCTTTACCTTATTTTGTATTAAGAGTATATTAAGAAACTTGGTCAGTAGACCTGTATAATAGAGTGTACAGTATATCATTTTTAACTTTAGGAGACAGTTGGCCGTGTCTGAGTCAATGCGTACTTTTGTTGTTTTTTCTTTTGACGAATGATGTTCACTTTGTTATAACACCACAATTCAAAGCTAACTGTAATACTTTAATTCCTTATGGCCTCAATTTCTCTTCAATCCAGTTCCTGTAATGAGTGACGTAGGTGTAGACGCCAGGTACACTCTGTTGACCACAGTTCGTTGGGCCGTAAGACACGACACCAATTTGGAGGTATGGAGGACCTGTCGGCCCCGGCAATATCAATGGTCCGCCAGAGTCGCTCCCGCATGAGTCCTGTCCTGCCCGACCTCCTACACAAATCTAAAAAGCAAAGCAAGTTATACCATAAAGTAACACTCTGGGAGGTGCAGATAACAGTGTGGATCAATATACTGTTTGATAAGTTACCAATATTCAAGTTATGTTTACAAACTTCAGCATGTATAAGAGGTCAGTGGATGACACTTAACATATTAGCTGTAAGTCGTGAGTTGGTAGAAAGACACGAGAGGGTGGGGAGTTTCTTAGACAAGTGTGAAGAATGAAAGATGTGAGCAACAATAAAGTTCAAATAACTAGAAATTGTGGGGTGTATAAGTGTCTTGATAAACAACATGTAACAACATTACATGCATGAGTTGTTATCTCACTATGTATAATTTACACTCATTCCTTAATGATGCTTTCACAGGGAAGCGTCTTATATTGTACACCATATTAACTACATGGAATCATTTATGATAATATTATCTATTATGTTTAGATTAATAAACACAATTACTTACTTGTTCATTAACTATATCTCCCCTGTAGGTGGCATTGCACTGTGAACGATCTACAAAGGGTAATTCAACATGTAACAACCTATTACTTTTAGTTCCATTCTCAGTGAAGCCCCACCCTGCTGCTATAGGCTCATTAGTAGATAGGTTCGTCACGTCAATATTTTGAGGAGGCAGACAAACCGCATGAACCCAAACTGGAGGAACAAATCAAGGAAAATACATTATTATCGTAACCTGCAAGTGGTTAAGGTTGGTAAATATTAATTTGCTTTATGTAAAAACTTTATAATAAGGTGTTTTCCTTCTCATCCTCAGTCATTTGTAGGAAATTTCTTAAACAAATATTGCAGCAAGTAAAAATGGGCAAAGTTGATTTACCTGAGAAATAATATATTTTGTTATTTTTAAACATACCCAAGATTTATTTTGAAAACAAAATGAGGTTCCTCACATTAAATAGATTTTTTTTCTAATAATTTGCCAGAATCAACTGGATTTCTATAAAATCCTTAAATCCATTAGTGATTTTTAAGACGGCACCAACTTCCGTTCACTTACATCCAATATCAATGGGGCTGCTGACTCGGATAAGGGCAATGTCATCAGAAAACTTTACTCTTGTATTATAGTTCGGGTGAGGAATGATCTCTTCTATAGTAAAATCTTGAACTGAGGGAGCGCAAATAGCAGGTCCAATATTTGTTCGGGCACAGTCCAGGTCGGTGGTCAAGTCCCATTCTCCAAGTCGGACGACTTCTCTGTAATAAATTTTAGCAAGATATTGGTGCTGCAGTTAAAGCGTGCTGACCTGTAATCTAAGATTCCATTCAGATTTAATAGAATTTATTGTTTGGTCAATTTGACATCACACTGAATAAATTTTCTAATAAACCTTTATGTCATTTAAATTTATTAAATAGTATATTTATACATGTTATTCATACAAATTATTAAAAAAAATTACAAATATTTTTACTCATATTTAATAATTCATCGCAATTAGAAATGTATATATTCCTACACCAATAAATTATACAAATATGCACATATGGAAGTATTGACTCTCTTGTAGCTTCAGTCTCCTATTCTTTATTACTCAACCAACTACCATACTTACAGCTTCTTGTTTCCTAATACAGACTCCAGTACGCAGTGAGCAGCTGTTAATATGTATCTTTCGTTGATCACTGACCCACCACACAGGAACTCTGTTGTTGAGGATCCCACGGCTGAAAGGTTTATGGATGAACTAGAAAATGTAATAGTCAGGGTTTTTCATTAGTTGAAAAACATGCTTTAAAAGAGATAAGTCTTAGCTGCTTGGAAAATTTAATAAGGTATAATAAAAAGTTTCAAAGTCTGGCAGTAGACGGAGAGAAATAAGCCTCAAAATAACCCATTGCAATAATTATATATTTGGCGTCAAAACATGATACTGACTGTTTCTGTTCTTTTGTTTCACCTTAACACAACTCATGATGTATTGCTTCCCTCCCTTAATATATTTATGTATATCAACACCACTGTATAATGTACTTACAGTATACAGTATTATAAATTTAAGGAAAAAAGAAAAAAAAGAAAAAAGTGATAACAGTGGTAACATTCTGATACGTTCTTACTAACACCATGTTATGTGAACTATTCCAGATGATACTAAATGTAACTTGATACTTCATTGAGATAAATGTACAGTCTATATTAGGTGCCATTAAGAGAGCTCAGGCTCTCAATTGGCTCATCCATGCCAATAATGTTATTTTTATCGACTCTGTATCTGAATTTTTCTGGGTAAATTAACTGTTTCAATATCAATATCCTCAGACTATGTATTCACAGTAACACAATTATGCGCCGGCACAGTTGCTTGTCGAGTACTTTATAGTCTACATAGAGACGGGGAAAAGAGGCTTTTAAGAGTAGAAACTGTAGTAAAATCTACAGAATAGAGCAGGGGTTCTCAACCAGGGGGGGAATTCCCCCCAGGGGGGGGAATTCAGGTTTTCAGGGGGGGGGGGAAACTGATTCGGGAGCAAGAGATATGTTCGATGAGAAATCAATCACAGAATTTTGGCCCTTGATTTGCGATTCCTACCCAAAAGTGGCAGAAAGAGCTATCCGTGCATTGCTTCCGTTTGTGTCGACATATCTTTGTGAGTGAGGCTTTTCAACTCTGTTGCAAATTAAAACGAAGCAACGTAGTAGATTAGAGGTAGAAAATGACCTGCGTTGTGCCCTTTCAAGCACTCCTCCGCGTATCCCAGAATTGGCGAAGAAAAAACAATCACAGGTTTCTCATTGACTGTTATCTTCATCTGAATAAAATTAATTACAAATTTACAATATCCTGGTATTCTATTGAACTTTTTGTTTATCGCATTATGCTTCAGTTTGGTCTGTTAAGTAATTCATTATAAATAAAAAAAAACTATTTTACTTTTATTCAAGTTTTATGAATCCATCAACATTTTCAATTGGAATTTAATTTGTAAAACTCCACTATAAAAATAATCCATGTACTAATATGGAAAAAATAAAGGATTTTCAGTATTATATGCATATTATTTGGAATGCACTTTTTGAGGCAGACAATCTTGGAAAGGAGGAGGGAATAACATTCTGACATATGGTGAAAGGGGTGCATGGGGCAAACAAGGTTGAGAACCACTGGAATAGAGAAAGGGAACTAACATTGTAGCAAACAGGGAGTGGTTTAAGCTTAGAAGTTAGAAGGAACGAGTTAAGTAGGTCGGTGAAGGTAGAGCCTCACTGCATATGGGAACATTACTCGTATTCTACACACAGGAACGAGTCACTTCTATGTGTATTTGATGTAATTCCTTAGAAAAGAAGAATCTTCAAAGTGTGTAACAAAACTTCCCTCTATTTTATCCTGTTTAACTGTGTGACATGTGTTGATAAGAGGTTAACTGGATATAAAGAATAATTTATTGTTTGAGGCAGAATTACTGTACTGTATAAACAAGGTTCTGGAAAGAGGTACTGATAGTAACTAAGTTCTGCCGATTGAGAACTAGAGAAGTAGATTTAATTAAGTGATAGGAAAAAACTAGAATAACATCTAGTAGGGGAATATTAGGGTGTACCGAAACTTAAGCTACTCTCAATTTAGATTTTTTAAACAAATTATATATTTAAAAAAAAAAAAACTAAGTCTATACCAGTGCGAAAAAATGAACTCCTGTTTCTAATTACCCTCCTTGTGTATGAACCCTGTAGTGCAAGAACCCTGTAGTATATGAACCCTGTATGTAAGAACCCTGTAGTGTATTGACCCTATCATGTGTAAGAATCCTGCATTTAAGAACCCTATAGTGTATGAACCGTGTAGTGTATGAACCGTGTAGTGTATGAACTGTGTAGTGTATGAAACCTGCAGTGTGTGAACCTTAAGTGTGAACCCTGTAGTGTAGGAGCTCTGAAGTGTGGGAATCCTATATAGCAGTATGAATAGTATAGCATGTGAACCCTATAATGGTAACCCTGTAGTGTGGGAACTCTGTAGTGTGGGAACTCTGTAGTGTGGGAACCCTGTAGTGTGGCAACCCTGTATGCCTAATTAATTTAACCATTGCCTATTTCATATCATAATTTATTAGACCATATGCGTTCATAAAAAAAATAGATTTAATGGGTTGGAAAATTAACAACTGTAACAGTGAAAATTAAATCAATCTAAATACTTTCTATTACTTTCATATCTTGTATCTTCAAATACCAGAAAGCAGTTTCTCCTCTTTTTCATTTCAGTAATTTAATATTCGGTCACTCACCTCTGTATCCTAATACAGCCATCCAAGGATGACTATCGATGGGTGCTTCTGTTCCTCCAACAATCCTGGTCAATCCTTCGCTATCCCCACAGTTCCTGGGCAACAGGTTGGTATTTCGGGGACAACACACCTAGTACAGGATATAAAAGCATTATTTTGTAATATTCTCTACTGTCGGAAAATAAATGATTTTATTTGACTTCCAGATAACTTTTACAACTTTAATATGATTGAAAGGTATTTACCGTTGGCTCCCTGTTCCTGAAAGAGCAAGTGACTCGCTGCAGAGCGGCAATGTTCTCAGGAGTGGCGTTACTCAGTAGCCGCACCAGCTGTGGGCACTGTCGTAGTGGGATACATTCATGTTGGCAGGTCACTCCTGTTGACAAAGATATAATTCTGATTCAAGTAATCGATCTGAATAATTAATTATGGCCAAGATTGAACTGTTCGATAATTATCAGTTTAATACAAATATAAAAGAGAGAAGGAATGAACTTGCATGCCATGACGAAGGTTGGAGAGACTTAAGAGCTTTTTGTCCTGAGCAACACTACGTAGCCACCTACGCCTTTACATCCCCTATTCCATAACACTCTATCTCGACCATTCTTGTCGGATGACTATATAACCTGAGATAAACCTTTGGAGTAATAATATTATTGTACAGATTATTTTTTTAAGTTTCTCATAATCGCCTGTGTTTAGTTTATATCCCTTCCTGGTGCTTCTTTTATGTCCCTTATTGACATATTCTGTCCACATTAGTATCAATGATGAATAGCTGCTTGTTATTGATCGTATGATTATGGTGTACGCATAATCGATTACAATACAGGTAACCATAAACGGAAGCGATTATATTTTTTGTTCTGCTTTATAATTATTGAAATTGATTACACAAACTGCAACTGTAATCAGGACAATTTCCATAATTATTTTTGTATATTCCCCTTATGTTTACCATAATGTGTAAATGCCACACATTCCTAGCTACTTGAATAACAACTAGAATGGTCGCTTGTCGTCTGTGTACTAGGATTAGTAACCGGTCAGTCAGGTACTGTACACACAATCTACCTAACTTACTACCTCAAGCCATAGTCAGTCAGTGTCAACATTTTAAAGGAACCGCCAAACTGAGTGGCTCTACACGTGCGGTCATGACCTCTGGGACGCTAGGGTCACCATTACTCTAAGAAAGGGACCAGCTGTCAAAATCCCTACGGAAGTGATCCATCACCTGATGACGACATGTCAGACGATAGTAGTGAACCCACTCAGTCGGAAAATACTGTTCATGAACTGAATGACATACAGTTAACAAATTGGAAAGGCATGTCGGGGGACGATGCGGAGAAATGGGTCAAAGAGGTCTACTCAGAAGTGGTCAGGTGGTCGCCAGCTAACCTTTTTGATCTACTCAAGTGCACGGCCACCAAAGAAATGATCCGGGAGATGACCAAAATGGCCAAACTCTAACCTAACCTAACCAAAACTGAGCATGATAGCAGCCATGTTGACAGTCTGAGTTGGCTGGGTAACTAACCAGAAGTGGCAACTGGTTGTTTGGTCCAATGTTTACATCGCTTACATTTGACAGTTGTCACTTCTGGTGAGTTACCCAGCCATGGATTCACTCTGACCTGCTTCCGTTCGTCAGTCAATCATAGCAGCTCAGACTGTCAACATGGCTGCTGTCTTGCTCAGTTTTGGTTAGGTTAAGTTAGAGTTAGGCCATTTTGGTCATGCTGTGGGGCCGTTTTGGTCACAGAAGAGAAAGAAGAGAAAAGAGAAAGAAGAGGAGAGTGGGGCCCTTCTGGTTTGGGCCGTTTTCAACTGGGGCCGTTTTGTCTCGAAACCAGTCAGGTGGATTCCAGCGAACTAAACAAGATTCGACGGTCCATTACGACAGAACGGCAGCACACCCAAAATGATAAACTGCAACAGCTGTTGCAGCAATTGTTTGAAAACTTGAAGAAAAAAATAGCTATAGCGCAGGAGGTGGGCGCCTCGAACTGGCTAACAACGTTACTGATAAGGACAAAGGGCTTCATCCTTAATAAACAAGAATTCACAGATGCCATTGCTCTAAACGGCAGGCCAGTAGAAGGTTTGTCCTCCCAATGCGCGGGTGGCTCATCTTATGACATTGACCACGCCATGGTATTCAAGAAAGGGGGCTTCGTATGAACGAGGCATGACGGAGTAAGGGATCTCACAGCAAATATGTTGAAGGAAATCTGCCGTGATGTCAGGGTAGAACCGACCCTCTTTCCATTGGACTGTGAGAATTTCCAACATAGGACTCCAAACACATCCAACGAAGCCCGTGTGGAAGTCAGTGCTCGAGGATTCTGGACGCGGGGACTTCTGTAGTGAGACTTCTTTGACATAAGGAATTTCGATCCCATGCCTGCATGTCACCGTAACCTAGTTCTGGATGCTGCACACAGGAGGAACGAGAATGACAAGATCAGGGCATAAGGGGAGAGAGTTCGGAATGTTGATCAAGCCAGCTTCGCTCCTCTGGTGTTCACAGCCCCTGGTGGGATGGGACCAAGCGCAAAATGTTTCGATCCCAGACTTGCGGAGGTGTTATCTCAACAGAAGCAGCAGCCCAGAGTTACATTACAGCCTGGTTGAGGTGTCGACTGTCCTTCTCTCTGCTTAGGTCCGCGTTGCTTTGCTTCAGGGGAGCGAGAGCATCAGCTTACAGTAGTCGAAGATATTGACTATGAAGCAACAGTCACTGAATGCCGCATAGATCTGCCGCTCAACTAACACAACACAGCCAGGATAGCTACTTATGCATTAGGACATTTAATTTTAAGGTAATAAAATGATGGCGAAGTTGTGGCTATTGGGGGAGGCTGGAGGCCAATGGGGAAAAAGTAATAGTAGTAATGCGTTGCAATATCTTGTGTGTTGGAGTACTGTGTGTCTTGAAGTACTGTGTGCTGTAGTACTTGGCTTGAAATTTCGTAACATTATATTGGTAAAAGAACGGTGACGTTATCTAATCTTCTTTGTATTGTATTGGTTGGTGTACCCCAACCCTCGTTATTGTTTGCTCACTTGTCACTATAATTATGATTAACGTAACTTGTTTGTCTGCTTGGTTGTGAATATTCCCAAATCGGTTAATACTTGTGAACTTGTCTTTTGATTCGTTTGTTGGTACTTGTCAAATGCTTTATTTCTTTTGTTAAATGAATTGTATTTTAATTTGTTCTTAGTTTATTGCTTATTCCTTCCATTTATTAATTTCATTGGCAACCTTGTTATTTTTTACTGTTACTGGAGTGGTGAACTATGGTTTGACACAATCTAGGACCACCAGTCCGTAATGGAAACTGCCGACATCTTTGTTCCTACCTGGAATCGTCTTATGTTAAAAAGACCCTTCATCTGGTACTGGACGTCCACCCCGCTGGCTAAATTGGCACTGACACATCCTTGTTTTACCCCCATTTGGATGGGGAAGAACTCGGACTGGGTGCAATTGCGCAGGACACTGCCGTTAATGCCATCATGGAGTTGCCTCACAATGGCGTTGAATTTTGATAGGCAGCCAAAATGGCTGAGGGTCCGCCAGAGGGCTTCTCTTTTGACGGAGTGGAAGGCCTTGGTTAGGTCGATGAAGGCCATTTATAGGTCACAACGCTGTTCTCTGCACTTGTCCTGCATCTGGCGGGCAGCAAAGATCATGTCAGTGGTGCCACGTGATAGCCTACAGCCACATTAAGATCTGGGGAGGAACTTTTCCGCCTCAGGAAGAAGTCTGTTTAGGGGGACTCTGGTGATAATCTTGCCAGCTACGAACAGCAGCGAGATCCCGGGGTAGTTGCCACATTCTGACCGGTCTCCCTTGTTCTTATAAATATTGACGATGGAGGCGTCTTTAAGAGCATGGGGGCTTTACTCTCTTTCCCATATATTCTCCAGGCGAGAGTGGAGACGGCCGGTAAGCAGAGGTCCTCCAGCTTTATACACCTTGGCTGGGATTCCATCAGGTTTTGAGGCTTTGTTATTCTTTTTCTGTTTGATGGCAGTAGCTTCCTTATCCAGGGATGGAGGATAGCTGAGGTGGGTCAGCTCTGGATGCTGAGGGACCTGCTGGGTAGTCAGGATATTCACATCGATGTTTCGGTTGAGCAGAGAACGGTAGGTGCTCCTTCCAGTGCTGAAGGATATCTTTTTCACACAGTCACAAAATAGTAACCTATCACTTACGAACTCTTAGATGAACCTTAAAACCTTATCACGGTAATTGGAACATAACTGATTTCGATACCAATTTTACAACCATATTTGACTTTATATTAACCGGAAAATTTGACAAACATTTCTTGGAGAAATAAAGAGCCGAACTTTAACTCTCGCATGACTTATGGGTAAAGAATCTTATAAAGAAATATCTGCGTAATGTTTACCTGTAACACAAATTTGGCGTTATTTCAAGTTTAATTCCTCCATAGAATAATATAATGAGGAAAAATATGGGATGATAGGTATTGAGAAAGTTTGGTTTGGGTCATTAACTTCCGCAGCATAAATAACGTCGTCTGGTACTGTATGTACATCGTCAGGCATTAATCATAAAAAGCTTAAACTGACCGGCTCACGTTAATCTAATTAGTAGAGTACTTATTCTGTTGTAAATAAGTTCGCATTTTTATTTTTAATAAGTATAATATAAGTTATGCAAATTACGTGTTAAATCTTTCAACGTATAAGGTCGGCTTCATCCATAGGTGACCCACCTGCAGTACGTAGAGGCTTGGTAGGTGAGCTTTATCCTCCCTAATATTTATCATCCAGTCATCCTTATACAACATCTAAGGTTACTTTATTTATAAATAATAACTGACTTCTAGTTCCTGCCAGTCAAGGGCAACACGTGTGAAACACACAAAAATAACGGTGTGCTCTCTCCGTATGTGTTAAATTACTTCCTCTTAAAAAGCTTCTCCCTCCGGGAAACTCAGTGATGTAACTACTGTAGAAGATGCTTTTATTTATAAGCACTCCAGCATCACAAGTACATATTCCACACAAGTACTTATTCCAGAAACACTGAATACAACACATCACAAGGAGGCATTTACTGGCTGTGGTAGCGAAGAGAAAGACAACAAACTAGGCATCCACAATACGTACCAATAAATCATTTTAAAACTTTTCTTACCAGAACGTTTTTTATCATTTTATATTTGTTTGTTACAGTCATGCTAACCTTGTTACGCCCCTAAAGACCTTCGTCATTGAGATGCAGTAGCATATAACATTAGAATAACTTACTCTGGGTGTGAGCCATCTGGAACAGCGGCAGCAGCAACAGCACTACCAAGGCACCAAAGCTGCATCCTCTTTGTATGTGTACCATACTCTGTATTGGAGTAAATAGAAAAAATAAGACTGAGGGTAAACTGTAGGGAAAAAGAATGTCTTTTTAACAAGCACTGGTGATATAAGTATTAATAATAGCACCTTTGCTTTAGCCGTGAGTATTTGGTTGCTATACAACACTCTGTTCACAAGTTCAAAGGTGTTGCTGCAGTTAAGCTCGTTTGCAATTAGTTAACGTGGCAACCATACAAAAACATTAACTGTACAAGTAACTTTACTAATGATTTGGAAGTGTGGTTCAGTCAAGGCAAATATCCTACAGTGACTACAGCGAGTTGTAGGGTCTGTAGTGGTTCTCTCCCCTACAAACTGCGTAGCTGCATCCCACCTGCGACGCCTTCCCTAGCAACCAAACGAGCGGCGTCACCAGATGCTACAGTATCCTAGCAACCGAGCCAAAGACCGGTTATTTCTCGGGTTTTCCCAACATGACTCATAGATGACTCACGGCTGCTGGGTATATAAGCTCTGTCTCTCCATTGAGATTCATTCTGGCCTCACTTCTACAACATGCAACATCTCCTCCTCCGCCGCTGCCTGGCGGCCCTCGCCTCTCCTCCGCCTGCCTGGCGGTCCTCGCACCCGCCAGCGAGCATGGCGACCCACCAGCTGTCCTTCTCTGAGCTTCCTCACCAACCAGCTCTCATTCTGGCCATTCTACTTGAACACGCAACACCTCCTCCAGCAAGCTCCACGCTGTCCAGCATTCATTCAACCAGGAGGCCAGCAACAGGCAACATCTTCTCTAACGAAGCTCCTGCACATCTACCTCCTTCAACACGCTACTCACCGAACGTCTCTACTGAGCAGCTCCTCACCACACGGCACCTCCAGCACCAGACTGTCCATCATATAACTTATATTATACAAGAAAACCACCTTAGAGTTTCCATCCATCCTGAGTGCTAGACAACATTATACCATGATTTCCTACAGGTCCAAAGTTTATGTATTGTAAATTAATAAAGATATGTCTATTCTCTTATAATGGAAACATTTGGATACACCCCATTTCATCTCCAACCCGGTTCGTCACCAAAAAACCCGTTTCGTCATAAAAAAACAAACATTGTCACCAATATCAAATCCGTTTCGTCACTATTAACGGTCTGGTGATGAAACAGTCGCTGGTATTATTGACAAATTGTGCGTTATTATTTTGTACGAATAGAAATTACACATGTTTACATACAACTCGAGAATGATTGTTATTATTTTACATGAATATTAATTATTTAATAAAGAAAATATTAAATAAGTTGATTACAATGGTAAATAAACAAAATACAGAACAAATGAAGGTGTTTTCTTCTTCATTACCACCTTCAGCGCGGGTTGCACTCAGACTGTCGCGTGATTTCTGTAAACAACGGGCAATTATCAGGCAAACCACTCTATGGAAACGATTGGCGGTTAATTAACATATTCTCTTGCTATTTTGATTTCATAGTCTCTCTTTGCTTTCCTTACATTTTTCTTAACATTCCTAGATAGTTCATTATACCTATTTCTGAGCTGCTCCTCCCCTCCCTTTAATTTCTTATATATTCCTTTCTTTATTCCTATGTCATGTTTAAGTTTTCTGGTCATCCACCTTGGCTCATTCTTATTTGACCTAATTTTTCTGTATGGTATATTTTGTTCTTGTGCTTTATGTAGTATACTAGTGAATATATTATAGTCATGATCAATTGTTGTGTCATCTATGACCTCACCCCTTCCTACTGGGGACTGACGTGACTGTTCCCAGGTGACCTCAACTAGGTACCTTCTTAACCCCTGATAATCCGCCAACCGAAAGTTTGGGACTCTGACCATATTGTCATTGTTTTTCGTTTCCCAATTTAGGGTGAACCTGATTTTTCTGTGATCACTGTAAGGAGTTACAGGAGTCATGCAGGATGAATATGAAGGACTGTATACTGTATATATTTTGTTTTCACAAAGAGATTGAAGACCCTTGGAACGTGTATCAGCTCGGGCTGTGCAAGCGAGAACAATACTGGACTTCAAAATAACTCTGGGCAACACTATGGGGAGGATACTACACAGGCCACTTGTCTCTTAGGTAGTTAAATCTGGTCAATCATTGCATTCGAGAAAAGTCAGTTCGTAACATCCATGAGGACCCTAGAATCAAACTTAGGTCTTATTGCAACTATATCTTGCGCTAGTCAGGCCGCACCTCGATTATGCGGTTCAGTTCTGGTGCCCCTATTATAGAATGGATATAAATTCACTAGAGTTGGTGCAGCGAAGAATGACAAAAATGATTCCGGGACTTAGAAACCTTCCATATTAGGATAGGTTAAAGAAACTTAACTTGCATTCCCTAGAAAGACGAAGAGTGCGGGGAGATATGATAGAAGTATTTAAGTGGGTGAAAGGAATCAATAAAGGGGATATAGATAAAGTTCTTATAATATCCGAGCAGGATAGGACTCGGAGCAACGGATTCAAGTTGGATAAGTTTAGGTTTAGGAGGGAGATAGGAAGAAACTGGTTCACAAATAGGGTGGTGGACGAGTGGAACAAGCTTAGCAACTTTGTAGTAAGTGCGGGAACTCTGGAAAGTTTCAAAAGGAGGCTGGATAGATTTATGGATGATAGAGAGTGGTAGTAACTCTCGACAGGAGCTGCCATGCACAGGCCAACCGGCCTATTGCAGACTCCTTATTTTCTTGTTCTTAGGTAAACAATATAATTATATAGTATATCACTAAAAACAGCATTGCTGCATGATACAATGTCTTTACATACCCTTTTCACCATAAATGTAGAATGCATTTGATAATTGATTGTAGACTGATCCACCTAACACTCGTAAGGATTTTCACAATGTCTTCAGCTCACTGTTAATGTCTACAACCGACAACCTTCCAACGCAGCAGCTCAACGTTCACTGAGGCAGGAATCAGGGTGCATGGGTGTTTTGTATGAACCAATGAAGAGCTTTTCTAGGCATTTGTTGTGTTATAGGGCAGATTTAATATTCGTCGTTATGGTATCATTGTAGAAAAGTGAATGATTTTTAGCCGTATTGTAAAAGAAGAAATAAAAAACAATGAGATACAATTATGGTACAGCGCCATATAAATATACTGTAAATGGCAACCGTTTGACCTTTGGAGCGATTGTCCGACTTTTTCTACTTTAAGGAACTTTTCCTAGTTTAAGCTGTACAACTGGGACGTCAATGTTAACCAGGTGTATGATTATAATAATAATAATAATAATAATAATAATAATAATAATAATAATAATAATAATAATAATAATAATAATAATCGAGAACTTCTTAACATGGGGAAGAGTTCAATTATTTCAATCTTGTTGTAAAGGATTAAAGGGACAAAATGAGCAAAATCTCTGCCTGGCTAAATTATTTTTTAATCATTAATTTTTTTACATATAGTCTTGATTTTTTAATTATCATTGTTAGGATATTATCAAATTAATCTTACCTGTCTTTTCATTCATTTCATATTGTTACCGCCACAGTAAGATAAGCTAGAAGAGAGAGAAAGAGAGGGATAACCATAATAAGATAAACTAGGCGAGAGAGAGAGAGAGAGAGAGAGGGGATGAGATGAGATAAGAGATATAGTGTTGACAACGAATTTGCTGACCAATCTGCTGAGGTGTTTCAATACGAAAACATATAGCCCTCGCCTCCGGGCTGAGATTGCCCTCGAGGGCAGTCTACTGATTTCTACAGGACAGACAACACGTTGGTTCAGACCACTAGACCCTAAAACGTGAGTGATCGTGAAGTATTAGAATCTGCTAAGAAACTCTAAATAACTTTAATAAGTATATTTGTGTACTGCAATTTGATCATATTATACCAATTGTCTCCTGTATCAATAGTTATAACTTGCGAGTTATATTTAAGATGTTAACAGGCTATGTACTGTATATTGATTGTATTTCATAATATGTGTCCTGAGATAACAGCATTTGTTATATGAGAAATGTTCTTTAACAGGTTTTGACCGAATTATATGGTACGCGTCAACGTTGAGGGTTTATTTCTCCAGCAACAAACCAATAACGCTCCTATGAGCGTTAACACATATATTTTTTATTGTGTTTCCACTACTGCTGAAGGTAACTATCGGTTACAAATATGTTCTGGACATTTATTATTGCGTCATACAGAGTATAACCTGCCATATGAATCGAGGTTTAGTGGTGAGTGTATGTGTGTGGAGGAACGTGAGTAATACTTGAGGGTGGAGAAATTTGTGTAGTAGTATGTGAGAGTGGAGAAACTTATGTGAAACTTCTACATTATGATGGTATAAAGTTTAGGCAAGTAAACGATCGAAGTTGTACAAAAAGGTAAGATTGACTGGGAGTGAATACACTGGTTGATTATAAGTTATTGATAAATTTTACAATAGTTGGGACTGTTCCTATTGCGATCAATACATGATCGTATGGGCCGGATGCGGTTGTGGTGTCGTACAACAATTCTCGGACGAGGGATCTTGGGTGGTAGTAGGAGCCGGTGTCGAGGATGGTACAGAATTTTCTCACCAAATTTGCAGATGAGGTCGTGGTGATGGTCAGAGAGAGCCGAGAGGGTCAGTATGTTGAGAGCTTCTTGGTATGTGGAGTAGGAAGGGGAGAGAATAATCTTGCATGCCCTCTTTTGCACTTTTTCTAGGTGTTTACGTTGTGTGGCATTTAGGGAGGAAGACCAGGTAGGGGAGGCATAGGTGAGCTTGGGAAGTATGAATGTTGTGTAAACACTGAGGAGCTCGGGTGCAGGAACTCCAAGGGACTTGAGTCGGCGGAGGAGGTGGAGACGGAAACTGGAGGATTTGACAACTTCACTGACGTGTGGTTTCCAATTTAGTTTGTTGTCTATGGTGACGCCGAGGAGTTACGTGGAATCTACAACCTGGAGTGTGTTCGGACCTAAAGTAATGGAAGGAGGTGGGACAATGTCGGGGGAGAGGTTGATGTGCATAACCATGGTCTTGGTATGGTTGATGGTGACACGATTGTTGGTGGCCC
The DNA here is from genome assembly GCF_018991925.1 of Homarus americanus. NCBI lineage: Eukaryota > Metazoa > Arthropoda > Malacostraca > Decapoda > Nephropidae > Homarus > Homarus americanus. The sequence goes on from NW_024754704.1 coordinate 411,674, forward strand.
AGAACAAACTGTGTGTGTTCTAGTAGTGTACTGTGTATGCTGGAGGACTATGTGTGTTGGAGTAGTGTTGAAGTACAGTATCATGCATGCAGCTCCCGATTGTTTTCTAATCAAAGTTATAACAAGTTATCTTGCCATTTTATCAGTATTGTTGTGTCATTCAGGTTTGTCAAGGAACCTTGTTCACCAGAAAATCATATATTTTTTTTTTTTATAATAGCAGCTCCTTGATGACCCTCCCTCACCAGTAGTACTGTACTTATATTAAGTGTTAACCTGTTCACATTCTATGCATATATTTCACTATAACTTTTATTATAAATCTGTGAAATAAAACACAATTAAAATTATAAAAAATCTTATTTTTAGAGTTAAGGAATTAATAATATATAAATACCCTATGCACACTGGATTGCAGGAAAGTGCTTTTGAGCTGCAAAAAAAAAAAAATACAATTTCTCTTAGCTATAATTCTATAACAACGTCTTAATAAAAATGAACAAGTTTGAACCTTGGTTGAATAATTACTCGTCTTTTATGAAAAATTAGAATACACAAACATCCCATATTATTATTAAGCAAGTCATTACCACAGCAGAAAACACTACCATACAGGTAATTATTTCCTTGTTATAAAAACTCCATAAAAACCCCATCAAGTTTCTTTATCTTCATTTTGTATCATTGTATTAAGAAACTTTAGGAGACAGTTGGCCGTGTTCAAGTCACTGTGTACTTTTGTAATTGTTTCTTTTGGCGAAGGATGCTCACTATGTTATAACACCACAATTCATAGCTAACTTTAATACTTTAAATCCTTATGGCCTCAATTTCTCTTCAATCCAGTTCCTGTAATGAGTGACGTAGGTGTAGACGCCAGGTACACTCTGTTGACCACAGTTCGTTGGGCCGTAAGACACGACACCAATTTGGAGGTATGGAGGACCTCTCGGCCCCGACAATATCAATGGTCCACCAGAGTCGCCCCCGCATGAGTCCTGTCCTGCCCAAACTCCTGCACAAATCTACAAAGCAAAGCAAATTTTACCATAAAGTAACACTCTGGGAGGTGCAGATAACAGTGTGGGTCAATATACTGTTTGATAAGTTACCAATATTCAAGTTAAGTTTACCTATGTCACCATGTACAAGAAACATAATGACACATGATTTAGCGGTGTAATAAGAGATCAGTGAATGACACTTAACATATTAGTTGTAAGTCGTAGGTTGATAGAAAGACACGAGAGGGTGGGGGGTTTCTGAGACAAGTGTGAAGAATGAAAGATGTGAGCAACAATAAAGTTCAAATAACTAGAAATTGTGGGATGTATAAGTGTCTTGATAAACAACATGTAACAACATTACATGCATGAGTTGTTATCTCACTATGTATAATTTACACTTATTCCTTAATGATGCTTTCACAGGGAAGCGTCTTATATTGTACACCATATTAACTACATGGAATCACTACAGACAATAGATTAATAAACACAATTACTTACTTGTTCATTAACTATATCTCCCCTGTAGGTGGCATTGCATTGTGAATGATCTACAAAGGGTAATTCAACATGTAACAACCTATTACTTGTAGTTCCATTCTCAGTGAAGCCCCACCCTGCTGCTATAGGCTCATTAGTAGATCGGTTTGCCACGTCAATATTTTGAGGAGGCAGACAAACCGCACGAACCCAAACTGGAGGAACAAATCAAGGAAAATACATTATTATCGTAACCTGCAAGTGGTTAAGGTTGGTAAATATTAATTTGCTTTATGTAAAAACTTTATAATAAGGTGTTTTCCTTCTCATCCTCAGTCATTTGTAGGAAATTTCTTAAACAAATATTGCAGCAAGTAAAAATGGGCAAAGTTGATTTACCTGAGAAATAATATATTTTGTTATTTTTAAACATACCCAAGATTTATTTTGAAAACAAAATGAGGTTCCTCACATTAAATAGATTTTTTTTCTAATAATTTGCCAGAATCAACTGGATTTCTATAAAATCCTTAAATCCATGAGTGATTTTTAAGACGGGCACCAACTTCCGTTCACTTACATCCACTAATATCAATGGGGCTGCTGACTCGGATAAGGGCGATGTCATCAGAAAACTTTACTCTTGTATTATAGTTCGGGTGAGGAATGATCTCTTCTATAGTAAAATCTTGAACTGAGGGAGCGCAACTACCAGGTCCAATATATGGTCGGGCACAGTCCGGGTCGGTGGTCAAGTCCCATTCTCCAAGTCGGACGACTTCTCTGTAATAAATATTAGGAAGATATTGGTGCTGCAGTTAAAGCGTGCTGACTTGTAATCTAAGATTCCATTCAGATTTAATAGAATTTAGTGTTTGGTCAATTTGACATCACACTGAATACATTTTCTAATAACCCTTTATGTCATTTAAATTTATTAAATAGTATATTTATACATGTTATTCATACAAATTATTAAAAAAAGTTACAAATATTTTTACTCATATTTAATAATTCATCGTAATTAGAAATGTATATATTCCTACACCAATAAATTATACAAATATGCACATATGGAAGTATTGACTCTCTTGTAGCTTCAGTCTCCTATTCTTTATTACTCAACCAACTACCATACTTACAGCTTCTTGTTTCCTAATACAGACTCCAGTACGCAGTGAGCAGCTGTTAATATGTATCTTTCGTTGATCACTGACCCACCACACAGGAACTCTGTTGTTGAGGATCCCACGGCTGAAAGGTTTATTAGTTGAAAATCATGCTTTAAAAGAGATAAGTCTTAGCTGCTTGGAAAATTTAATAAGGTATAATAAAAAGTTTCAAAGTCTGGCAGTAGACGGAGAGAAGTAAGCCTCAAAATAACCCATTGCAATAATTATATATTTGGCGTCAAAACATGATACTGACTGTTTCTGTTCTTTTGTTTCACCTTAACACAACTCATGATGTATTGCTTCCCTCCCTTAATATATTTATGTATATCAACACCACTGTATAATGTACTTACAGTATACAGTATTATAAATTTAAGGAAAAAAGAAAAAAGAAAAAAAGTGATAACAATGGTAACATTCTGATACGATCTTACTAACACCATGTTATGTGAACTATTCCAGATGATTCTAAATGTAACATGATACTTCATTGAGATAAATGTACAGTCTATATTAGGTGCCATTAAGAGAGCTCAGGCTCTCAATTGGCTCATCCATGCCAATAATGTTATTTTTATCGACTCTGTATCTGGTTTTTTCTGGGTAAATTAACTGTTTCAATATAAATATCCTCAGACTATGTATTCACAGTAACACAATTATGCGCCGGCACAGTTGCTTGTCGAGTACTTTATAGTCTACGTAGAGACGGGGAAAAGAGGCTTTTAAGAGTAGAAACTGTAGTAAAATCTACAGAATAGAGAAAGGGAACTAACATTGCAGCAAACGGGGAGTGGTTTAAGCTTAGAAGTTAGAAGGAACGAGTTAAGTAGGTCGGTGAAGGTAGAGCCTCACTGCATATGGGAACATTACTCGTATACTACACACAGGAACGAGTCACTTCTATGTGTATTTGATGTAATTCCTTAGAAAAGAAGAATCTTCAAAGTGTGTAACAAAATTTCCTTCTATTTTATCCTGTTTAACTGTGTGACATGTGTTGATAAGAGGTTAACTGGATATAAAGAATAATTTATTGTTTGAGGCAGAATTACTGTACTGTATAAACAAGGTTCTGGAAAGAGGTACTGATAGTAACTAAGTTCTGCCGATTGAGAACTAGAGAAGTAGATTTAATTAAGTGATAGGAAAAAACTAGAATAACATCTAGTAGGGGAATATTAGGGTGTACCGAAACTTAAGCTACTCTCAATTTAGATTTTTTAAACAAATTATATATTAAAAAAAAAAAAACTAAGTCTATACCAGTGCGAAAAAATGAACTCCTGTTTCTAATTACCCTCCTTGTGTATGAACCCTGTAGTGCAAGAACCCTGTAGTATATGAACCCTGTATGTAAGAACCCTGTAGTGTATTGACCCTATCATGTGTAAGAATCCTGCATTTAAGAACCCTATAGTGTATGAACCGTGTAGTGTATGAACCGTGTAGTGTATGAACTGTGTAGTGTATGAAACCTGCAGTGTGTGAACCTTAAGTGTGAACCCTGTAGTGTAGGAGCTCTGAAGTGTGGGAATCCTATATAGCAGTATGAATAGTATAGCATGTGAACCCTATAATGGTAACCCTGTAGTGTGGGAACTCTGTAGTGTGGGAACTCTGTAGTGTGGGAACTCTGTAGTGTGGGAACCGTGTAGTGTGGCAACCCTGTATGCCTAATTAATTTAACCATTGCCTATTTCATATCATAATTCATTAGACCATATGCGTTTATAAAAAAAAATAGATTTAATGGGTTGGAAAATTAACAACTGTAACAGTGAAAATTAAATTAATCTAAATATTTTCTATTACTTTCATATCTTGTATCTTCAAATACCAAAAAGCAGTTTCTCCTCTTTTTCATTTCAGTAATTTAATATTCGGTCACTCACCTCTGTATCCTAATACAGCCATCCAAGCATGACTACCGAGGGGTGCTTCTGTTTCACCAATAATCCTGAACACCTCCGAGCTCTCCCCACAGTTCCTGGGCAACAGGTTGGTATTTCGGGGACAACACACCTAGTACAGGATATAAAAGCATTATTTTGTAATATTCTCTACTGTCGGAAAATAAATGATTTTATTTGACTTCCAGATAACTTTTACAACTTTAATATGATTGAAAGGTATTTACCGTTGGCTCCCTGTTCCTGAAAGAGCAAGTGACTCGCTGCAGAGCGGCAATGTTCTCAGGAGTGGCGTTACTCAGTAGCCGCACCAGCTGTGGGCACTGTCGTAGTGGGATACATTCATGTTGGCAGGTCACTCCTGTTGACAAAGATATAATTCTGATTCAAGTAATCGATCTGAATAATTAATTATGGCCAAGATTGAACTGTTCGATAATTATCAGTTTAATACAAATATAAAAGAGAGAAGGAATGAACTTGCATGCCATGACGAAGGTTGGAGAGACTTAAGAGCTTTTTGTCCTGAGCAACACTACGTAGCCACCTACGCCTTTACATCCCCTATTCCATAACACTCTATCTCGACCATTCTTGTCGGATGACTATATAACCTGAGATAAACCTTTGGAGTAATAATATTATTGTACAGATTATTTTTTTAAGTTTCTCATAATCGCCTGTGTTTAGTTTATATCCCTTCCTGGTGCTTCTTTTATGTCCCTTATTGACATATTCTGTCCACATTAGTATCAATGATGAATAGCTGCTTGTTATTGATCGTATGATTATGGTGTACGCATAATCGATTACAATACAGGTAACCATAAACGGAAGCGATTATATTTTTTGTTCTGCTTTATAATTATTGAAATTGATTACACAAACTGCAACTGTAATCAGGACAATTTCCATAATTATTTTTGTATATTCCCCTTATGTTTACCATAATGTGTAAATGCCACACATTCCTAGCTACTCGAATAACAACTAGAATGGTCGCTTGTCGTCTGTGTACCAGGATTAGTAACCGGTCAGTCAGGTACTGTACACACAATCTACCTAACTTACTACCTCAAGCCATAGTCAGTCAGTGTCAACATTTTAAAGGAACCGCCAAACTGAGTGGCTCTACACGTGCGGTCATGACCTCTGGGACGCTAGGGTCACCATTACTCTAGGAAAGGGACCAGCTGTCAAAATCCCTACGGAAGTGATCCATCACCTGATGACGACATGTCAGACGATAGTAGTGAACCCACTCAGTCGGAAAATACTGTTAATGAACTGAATGACATACAGTCAACAAATTGGAAAGGCATGTCGGGGGACGATGCGGAGAAATGGGTCAAAGAAGTCTACTCAGAAGTGGTCAGGTGGTCGCCAGCTAACCTTTTTGATCTACTCAAGTGCACGGCCACCAAAGAAATGATCCGGGAGATGACTTGCCTCATAAACAATTACACCCACGACAGCTCCATGACCCCATTAGCTCTTCAAATATTGGATATAATATCCCATCTAATCTGTCAGAGGACACACGCAAGGTAGCAATGAATAGGAGATTCAAAATGTAGCAGAAAGGGGCCCTTGATGATATCCTACTCGAAGCAAGAACACTGCAGGAGAGACTAAAATTCATAGGAAAAGGAAGCAAAACACCGAGGATGGTAACGAGATGCGTGGGGGAAAGGTGTTCCTGGCGGTAAGATCTCTCACAGAGGAATTTTACGGTGTTGTTCTGCCAATAAACAGAGAGACATTACAACAATTGAAGGGAAAACATCCCCCGCAAGTGAAGAGGGAGACATCAGGTTCCATTGAGCCTATATCCCTCCAAATGCTGTCCTGTTTGAGAAAATAACAGGGGGAATGGTGTGGAAAAAAAGAACTAAAATCTCAGGGAGGGGCTGGCCCTTCAGGTATGGATGCAAACGGTTGGCGAGTCATCCTCAGCACAATCAAGTTTGGCGTCGTAGAAAGTGATCTTTGCAATACCACCGCCTCCCTTGCAAGAAAGCTAGCAACCTCGTGCTGCCATCACCTTCATGCTCTGACGGCCTGCCGCCTCATTCCCCTGGATAAAAATCCAGGATGTAGGCCTATAGGAGTGGAGGAGGTGCTGAGACGGATCATTGGAAAATGCATAATGGAGGTGGTAAATGATGATGTCAGGGCATCTGCAGGGAACTTGCAAGTTTGTGTTGGTCATCAAGCTGGAGGGGAAGCTGCCATTCACGCCATGAGAAAGATATTTGAACAGCGTGATTGCGAGGCAGTACTCCTGGTTGACGCTTCCAACGCACAACATCAAGATCAAGTGTCCAAGCTTTGTATTGTATGTTGAAAACATCTATAGGAACCCACCAGACCTCTATACAACAAGTTTCAAGGCCTTAAGAGGAGATACCACCATACAGTCAACTGAGGGAACAACGTAGGGGGACCCTGTCACCATGGCAATGTACGCACTAGGCCTATCAGTGCTCCAACATACAATAAAATATGAAACAACCGAGGTCAAGCAAGTGGCTTACACTGATGACCTAACAGGAGCAGGAAAAGTAGAGGGCATCAAAAAGTGGTGGGACCTGGTAACAACACGAGGTCCACAAATAGGGTACCACCCAAATGCCAGCAAGTCCTTCCTCACTGTGAAGCCAAAACACTATGAGCGGACAATGGAGATGTTCGGCGGTAGTGAGGTAAAAATAACAAAGGATGGCCAAAGACATCTACTGTAGGTGCGGAAATTGGCATGCAGAACTTCAAGACCGAGTACGTAACGGGAATAGTTAATGAGTGGGTGAAGGAAATCTAAGCTCTGTCTGTTATTGCGAAAACAGAACCACATGCGGCTTTTGCGGCATTCACCCATTAAGTCAAGCATTGCTGGAATTACCTGTTGCACACTATTCCTGATATCGGACCCCTCCTACTCCCTCTGGAAGAAGTCATCTATGTCGCTTTTACCCCAACACTTGTGAAAAACCCAGCAGAAAGGTCACCCCTTGCATTACCATCAAGACTGGGAGGTATGGAACTAACTGATCCAGTGGAGTTTGCTGCTACAGAACATCAGAACTCAGTCAAGCTCACGGCACCCCTCACTGAGCACATAATAGCTCAAAATGCAGCAAGTCAGGTGGCAGCAGGAGAAAACGGCCCCAGTCGAAAACGACCCAAACCAGAACGGCCCCACTCTAACCAAAACGGTTCCACCCTGTAACCAAAACGGCTCCACCCTGTGACCAAAACGGCCTCACCGTGTGACCAAAATGGCCAAACTCTAACCTAACCTAACCAAAACTGAGCATGATAGCAGCCATGTTGACAGTCTGAGTTGGCTGGGTAACTAACCAGAAGTGGCAACTGGTTGTTTGGTCCAATGTTTACATCGCTTACATTTGACAGTTGTCACTTCTGGTGAGTTACCCAGCCATGGATTCACTCTGACCTGCTTCCGTTCGTCAGTCAATCATAGCAGCTCAGACTGTCAACATGGCTGCTGTCTTGCTCAGTTTTGGTTAGGTTAGGTTAGAGTTAGGCCATTTTGGTCACACGGTGGGGCCGTTTTGGTCACAGAAGAGAAAGAAGAGAAAAGAGAAAGAAGAGGAGAGTGGGGCCCTTCTGGTTTGGGCCGTTTTCAACTGGGGCCGTTTTGTCTCGAAACCAGTCAGGTGGATTCCAGCGAACTAAACAAGATTCGACGGCCCATTACGACAGAACGGCAGCACACCCAAAATGATAAACTGCAACAGCTGTTGCAGCAATTGTTTGAAAACTTGAAGAAAAAAATAGCTATAGCGCAGGGGGTGGGCGCCTCGAACTGGCTAACAACGTTACTAATAAGGACAAAGGGCTTCATCCTTAATAAACAAGAATTCACAGATGCCATTGCTCTAAACGGCAGGCCAGTAGAAGGTTTGTCCTCCCAATGCGCGGGTGGCTCATCTTATGACATTGACCACGCCATGGTATTCAAGAAAGGGGGCTTTGTATGAACGAGGCATGACGGAGTAAGGGATCTCACAGCAAATATGTTGAAGGAAATCTGCCGTGATGTCAGGGTAGAACCGACCCTCTTTCCATTGGACTGTGAGAATTTCCAACATAGGACTCCAAACACATCCAACGAAGCCCGTGTGGAAGTCAGTGCTCGAGGATTCTGGACGCTGGGACGTCTGTAGTGAGACTTCTTTGACATAAGGAATTTCGATCCCATGCCTGCATGTCACCGTAACCTAGTTCTGGATGCTGCACACAGGAGGAACGAGAATGACAAGATCAGGGCATAAGGGGAGAGAGTTCGGAATGTTGATCAAGGCAGCTTCGCTCCTCTGGTGTTCACAGCCCCTGGTGGGATGGGACCAAGCGCAAAATGTTTCGATGCCAGACGTGTGGAGGTGTTATCTGAACGGGAGCAGCAGCCCAGAGTTACATTACAGCCTGGTTGAGGTGTCGACTGTCCTTCTCTCTGCTTAGGTCCGCGTTGCTTTGCTTCAGGGGAGCGAGAGCATCGGCTCCAAAGCCGACAGTAGTCGAAGATATTGACTATGAAGCAACAGTCACTGAATGCCGCATAGATCTGCCGCTCAACTAACACAACACAGCTAGGATAGCTACTTATGCATTAGGACATTTAATTTTAAGGTAATAAAATGATGGCGAAGTTGTGGCTATTGGGGGAGGCTGGAGGCCAATGGGGAAAAAGTAGTAGTAGAAATGCGTTGCAATATCTTGTGTGTTGGAGTACTGTGTGTCTTGAAGTGCTGTGTGCTGGAGTACTGTGAAATTGGCCCTTATCTCACGTTGATACTGTACAGTAAATATAACTTATTTCTGTCACACACACACACACACACACACACACTACTACTACTTTGTTGTCACTCAGAATTGATTATGACGATCATTCAGCCATGATAAAATGATATGAGTTATTAAGGATGTCACTTTCGTTGGTGAGCTCTGAGGCGACTAGAGAGGCAGATACGAGACCAGAACGTGTGGAGGGCTACATCTAGTGCGGGAGGGGCGGCAGCAGCGTCTTTCCAGTGTCGGCGTGGTGCTCCTCCTAGCGTTACGATGAGGAGTAATCGTCTCCCAGGTGAGGGCTGTCGATTTGTCACTTTTTTAGGTTTGTATTAAGAAAATCCTTCTACCTTTTCAGTTCCCACTAGAATTACGTTTATTCGTAAAGTGACTGTAAAGTACTTGCTTTGGCGATCTAATGTTGTCTATGCAAGTAGCATGGCCAGTCCAGTGTAGTTGTTCATGGATAATGGTAGCCTCGATGCTCCTACAGTTGGTGTCAGCGAGAATACTGGCATTTGTTCTATCGTCTTCCCAGCGAACTCGGAGGATGGAACGAAGACTATGTTGGTGAAAGCTTTCATGTGCCTTCAGGTGCCTCCTGTATGTGACCGATGTTTCGTTGCCATATAGCAAGGTAAGGAGGACCACTGCTCGATACACGCGCAACTTTGTAGATAATTTCAGCTCCCTGCAGATGAAGACACAGGTACGGACTCTGTCAAAGGCTTGAGAAACACATCTGATCCAATGTTGAATCTCTTCATCGATGTCCACGGTGGTGGACAGGTGGGTTCTGAGATACTGAAAGTGAGTAACATTAGAGAGGGTAGTACCGTTAAGCTGGATGGATGGTGGAGGTGTGTCTGAGCCAGGTGCAGGTTGAAAGAGTATCTGAGTCTTACGTACATTCAAAGCTGAAGTGCGCATATTGTGACGTTACGTTGAGTCCCGGGAGTAGAAACCAGCAATTAGAAACTACCGCAACAACCACAACAAACCATACGTAGACCACGTGGGCATGGAACGTGAGAAGGCGGCTGAAACGTCAGAGGTGACGTTTCATGGAGCCAGTGGAAAACTGAAGCCTAATTGGTTGTAGATTCCCTCCAATAATTGATGTGGTGACCATAGTACACTGGATATAGAAGAAGCAGGTTTGACTTGGTCGAGGAAGGTGTAAACGGTGGAAGAAGTTAGACACATAGAAAAGACCTTAACTTGAGTGTACATTATATTGTTGAGTGTGTGAGTCAAGGAAAGTGGAGGAAAATAGGATAGAATATTTTTTGTGTATAGGATGTAATATTGTGTAGGATATACTATAGTGTGTAGGATATACTATAGTGTGTAGGATATACTATAGTGCGTAGGATATACTATTGTGTGTAGGATATACTATAGTGCGTAGGATATACTATAGTGTGTAGGATATACTATTGTGTGTAGGATATACTATTGTGTGCAGGATATACTATAGTGTGTAGGATATACTATTGTGTGTAGGATATACTATTGTGTGTAGGATATACTATTGTGTGTAGGATATACTATTGTGTGTAGGATATACTATAGTGTGTAGGATATACTATTGTGTGTAGGATATACTATTGTGTGTAGGATATACTATTGTGTGTAGGATATACTATAGTGTGTAGGATATACTATTGTGTGTAGGATATACTATTGTGTGTAGGATATACTATAGTGTGTAGGATATACTATTCTGTGTAGGATATACTATAGTGTGTAGGATATACTATTGTGTGTAGGTTATACTATTGTGTGTAGGATATACTATTGTGTGTAGGATATACTATTGTGTGTAGGATATACTATAGTGTGTAGGATATACTATTGTGTGTAGGTTATACTATTGTGTGTAGGATATACTATAGTGTGTAGGATATACTATTGTGTGTAGGATATACTATAGTGTGTAGGATATACTATAGTGTGTAGGTTATACTATTGTGTGTAGGATATACTATAGTGTGTAGGATATACTATAGTGTGTAGGATATACTATTGTGTGTAGGATATACTATTGTGTGTAGGTTATACTATTGTGTGTAGGATATACTATTGTGTGTAGGATATACTATTGTGTGTAGGATATACTATAGTGTGTAGGATATACTATTGTGTGTAGGTTATACTATTGTGTGTAGGATATACTATTGTGTGTAGGATATACTATAGTGTGTAGGATATACTATTGTGTGTAGGATATACTATAGTGTGTAGGATATACTATTGTGTGTAGGATATACTATAGTGTGTAGGATATACTATAGTGTGTAGGATATACTATTGTGTGTAGGATATACTATAGTGTGTAGGATATACTATACTGTGTAGGTTATACTATTGTGTGTAGGATATACTATTGTGTGTAGGATATACTATTGTGTGTAGGATATACTATTGTGTGTAGGATATACTATTGTGTGTAGGAGATACTATAGTGTGTAGGATATACTATTGTGTGTAGGATATACTATAGTGTGTAGGATATACTATTGTGTGTAGGATATACTATTGTGTGTAGGATATACTATAGTGTGTAGGATATACTATAGTGTGTAGGTTATACTATTGTGTGTAGGATATACTATTGTGTGTAGGATATACTATAGTGTGTAGGATATACTATTGTGTGTAGGATATACTATTGTGTGTAGGATATACTATTGTGTGTAGGATATACTATAGTGTGTAGGATATACTATTGTGTGTAGGATATACTATAGTGTGTAGGATATACTATTGTGTGTAGGATATACTATTGTGTGTGTAGGATATACTATTGTGTGTAGGATATACTATAGTGTGTAGGATATACTATTGTGTGTAGGATATACTATAGTGTGTAGGATATACTATAGTGTGTAGGATATACTATTGTGTAGGATATACTATTGTGTGTAGGATATACTATTGTGTGGATATACTATTGTGTGTAGGATATACTATTGTGTGTAGGATATACTATTGTGTGTAGGATATACTATTGTGTGTAGGTTATACTATTGTGTGTAGGATATACTATTGTGTGTAGGATATACTATAGTGTGTAGGATATACTATTGTGTGTAGGATATACTATAGTGTGTAGGATATACTATTGTGTGTAGGATATACTATTGTGTGTAGGATATACTATTGTGTGTAGGATATACTATTGTGTGTAGGATATACTATTGTGTGTAGGATATACTATTGTGTGTAGGATATACTATTGTGTGTAGGATATACTATTGTGTGTAGGATATACTATTGTGTGTAGGATATACTATTGTGTGTAGGATATACTATTGTGTGTAGGATATACTAGTGTGTGTGTAGGATATACTATTGTGTGTAGGATATACTGTTGTGTGTAGGATATACTATTGTGTGTAGGATATACTATTGTGTGTAGGATATACTATAGTGTGTAGGATATACTATTGTGTGTAGGATATACTATTGTGTGTAGGATATACTATTGTGTGTAGGATATACTGTTGTGTGTAGGTTATACTATTGTGTGTAGGATATACTATTGTGTGTAGGATATACTATAGTGTGTAGGATATACTATTGTGTGTAGGATATACTATTGTGTGTAGGTTATACTATTGTGTGTAGGATATACTATTGTGTGTAGGATATACTATAGTGTGTAGGATATACTATTGTGTGTAGGATATACTATTGTGTGTAGGATATACTATTGTGTGTAGGATATACTATTGTGTGTAGGATATACTATTGTGTGTAGGATATACTATTGTGTGTAGGATATACTATAGTGTGTAGGATATACTATTGTGTGTAGGTTATACTATTGTGTGTAGGTTATACTATAGTGTGTAGGATATACTATAGTGTGTAGGATATACTATTGTGTGTAGGATATACTATTGTGTGTAGGTTATACTATTGTGTGTAGGATATACTATAGTGTGTAGGATATACTATAGTGTGTAGGATATACTATTGTGTGTAGGATATACTATAGTGTGTAGGATATACTATTGTGTGTAGGATATACTATAGTGTGTAGGATATACTATTGTGTGTAGGATATACTATAGTGTGTAGGATATACTATTGTGTGTAGGATATACTATAGTGTGTAGGATATACTATAGTGTGTAGGATATACTATTGTGTGTAGGATATACTATAGTGTGTAGGATATACTATTGTGTGTAGGATATACTATAGTGTGTAGGATATACTATTGTGTGTAGGATATACTATTGTGTGTAGGATATAATAGTGTACTTGGCTTGAAATTTCGTAACATTATATTGGTAAAAGAACGGTGACGTTATCTAATCTTCTTTGTATTGTATTGGTTGGTGTACCCCAACCCTCGTTATTGTTTGCTCACTTGTCACTATAATTATGATTAACGTAACTTGTTTGTCTGCTTGGTTGTGAATATTCCCAAATCGGTTAATACTTGTGAACTTGTCTTTTGATTCGTTTGTTGGTACTTGTCAAATGCTTTATTTCTTTTGTTAAATGAATTGTATTTTAATTTGTTCTTAGTTTATTGCTTATTCCTTCCATTTATTAATTTCATTGGCAACCTTGTTATTTTTTACTGTTACTGGAGTGGTGAACTATGGTTTGATACAATCTAGGACCACCAGTCCGTAACAATATGCATCTGCATAGGTGTTCAGGATCTCCTGTACGTCGCGTTCAATATGAGCGACAAGGGTGAGGTCGTCTGCACACTCAAGTTCAGTAATGGAAACTGCCGACATCTTTGTTCCTACCTGGAATCGTCTTATGTTAAAAAGACCCTTCATCTGGTACTGGACGTCCACCCCGCTGGCTAAATTGGCACTGACACATCCTTGTTTTACCCCCATTTGGATGGGGAAGAACTCCGACTGGGTGCCATTGCGCAGGACACTGCCGTTAATGCCATCATGGAGTTGCCTCACAATGGCGTTGAATTTTGATAGGCAGCCAAAATGGCTGAGGGTCCGCAAGAGGGCTTCTCTTTTGACCGAGTGGAAGGCCTTGGTTAGGTCGATGAAGGCCATTTATAGGTCACAACGCTGTTCTCTGCACTTGTCCTGCATCTGGCGGGCAGCAAAGATCATGTCAGTGGTGCCACTTGATAGCCTACAGCCACATTAAGATTTGGGGAGGAACTTTTCCGCCTCAGGAAGAAGTCTGTTTAGGGGGACTCTGGTGATAATCTTGCCAGCTACGAACAGCAGCGAGATCCCGGGGTAGTTGCCACATTCTGACCGGTCTCCCTTGTTCTTATAAATATTGACGATGGAGGCGTCTTTAAGAGCATGGGGGCTTTACTCTCTTTCCCATATATTCTCCAGGCGAGAGTGGAGACGGCCGGTAAGCAGAGGTCCTCCAGCTTTATACACCTTGGCTGGGATTCCATCAGGTTTTGAGGCTTTGTTATTCTTTTTCTGTTTGATGGCAGTAGCTTCCTTATCCAGGGATGGAGGATAGCTGAGGTGGGTCAGCTCTGGATGCTGAGGGACCTGCTGGGTAGTCAGGATATTCACATCGATGTTTCGGTTGAGCAGAGAACGGTAGGTGCTCCTTCCAGTGCTGAAGGATATCTTCTTCACACAGTCACAAAATAGTAACGTATCACTTACGAACTCTTAGATGAACCTTAAAACCTTATCACGGTAATTGGAACATAACTGATTTCGATACCAATTTTACAACCATATTTGACTTTATATTAACCGGAAAATTTGACAAACATTTCTTGGAGAAATAAAGAGCCGAACTTTAACTCTCGCATGACTTATGGGTAAAGAATCTTATAAAGAAATATCTGCGTAATGTTTACCTGTAACACAAATTTGGCGTTATTTCAAGTTTAATTCCTCCATAGAATAATATAATGAGGAAAAATATGGGATGATAGGTATTGAGAAAGTTTGGTTTGGATCATTAACTTCCGCAGCATAAATAACGTCGTCTGGTACTGTATGTACATCGTCAGGCATTAATCATAAAAAGCTTAAACTGACCGGCTCACGTTAATCTAATTAGTAGAGTACTTTATTCTGTTGTAAATAAGTTCGCATTTTTATTTTTAATAAGTATAATATAAGTTATGCAAATTACGTGTTAAATCTTTCAACGTATAAGGTCGGCTTCATCCATAGGTGACCCACCTGCAGTACGAAGAGGCTTGGTAGGTGAGCTTTATCCTCCCTAATATTTATCATCCAGTCATCCTTATACAACATCTAAGGTTACTTTATTTATAAATAATAATTGACTTCTAGTTCCTGCCAGTCAAGGGCAACACGTGTGAAACACACACAAATAACGGTGTGCTCTCTCCGTATGTGTTAAATTACTTCCTCATAAAAAGCTTCTCCCTCCGGGAAACTCAGTGATGTAACTACTGTAGAAGATGCTTTTATTTATAAGCACTCCAGCATCACAAGTACATATTCCACACAAGTACTTATTCCAGAAACACTGAATACAACACATCACAAGGAGGCATTTACTGGCTGTGGTAGCGAAGAGAAAGACAACAAACTAGGCATCCACAATACGTACCAATAAATCATTTTAAAACTTTTCTTACCAGAACGTTTTTTATCATTTTATATTTGTTTGTTACAGTCATGCTAACCTTGTTACGCGCTTAAAGACCTTCGTCATTGAGATGCAGTAGCATATAACATTAGAATAACTTACTCTGGGTGTGAGCCATCTGGAACAGCGGCAGCAGCAACAGCACTACCAAGGCACCAAAGCTGCATCCTCTTTGTATGTGTACCATACTCTGTATTGGAGTAAATAGAAAAAATAAGACTGAGGGTAAACTGTAGGGAAAAAGAATGTCTTTTTAACAAGCACTGATGATATATGTATTAATAATAGCACCTTTGCTTTAGCCGTGAGTATTTGGTTCCTATACAACGCTCTGTTAACAAGTTCAAAGGTGTTGCTGCAGTTAAGCTCGTTTGCAATTAGTTAACGTGGCAACCATACAAAAACATTAACTGTACAAGTAACTTTACTAATGATTTGGAAGTGTGGTTCAGTCAAGGCAAATATCCTACAGTGACTACAGCGAGTTGTAGGGTCCAAAGTTTATGTATTGTAAATTAATAAAGATATGTCTATTCTCTTATAATGGAAACATTTGGATACACCCCATTTCATCTCCAACCCGGTTCGTCACCAAAAAACCCGTTTCGTCATAAAAAAACAAACATTGTCACCAATATCAAATCCGTTTCGTCACTATTAACGGTCTGGTGATGAAACAGTCGCTGGTATTATTGACAAATTGTGCGTTATTATTTTGTACGAATAGAAATTACACATGTTTACATACGATTCGAGAATGATTGTTATTATTTTACATGAATATTAATTATTTAATAAAGAAAATAATAAATAAGTTGATTATAATGGTAAATAAACAAAATACAGAACAAATGAAGGTGTTTTCTTCTTCATTACCACCTTCAGCGCGGGTTGCACTCAGACTGTCGCGTGATTTCTGTAAACAACGGGCAATTATCAGGCAAACCACTCGATGGAAACGATTGGCGGTTAATTAACATATTCTCTTTGCTATTTTGATTTCATCGTCTCTCTTTGCTTTCCTTACATTTTTCTTAACATTCCTAGATAGTTCATTATACCTATTTCTGAGCGGCTCCTCCCCTCCCTTTAATTTCTTATATATTCCTTTCTTTATTCCTATGTCATGTTTAAGTTTTCTGGTCATCCACCTTGGCTCATTCTTATTTGACCTAATTTTTCTGTATGGTATATTTTGTTCTTGTGCTTTATGTAGTATACTAGTGAATATATTATAGTCATGATCAATTGTTGTGTCATCTATGACCTCACCCCTTCCTACTGGGGACTGACGTCACTGTTCCCAGGTGACCTCAACTAGGTACCTTCTTAACCCCTGATAATCCGCCAACCGAAAGTTTGGGACTCTGACCATATTGTCATTGTTTTTCGTTTCCCAATTTAGGGTGAAACTGATTTTTCTGTGATCACTGTAAGGAGTTACAGGAGTCATGCAGGATGAATATGAAGGACTGTATACTGTATATATTTTGTTTTCACAAAGAGATTGAAGACCCTTGGAACGTGTATCAGCTCGGGCTGTGCAAGCGAGAACAATACTGGACTTCAAAATAACTCTGGGCAATACTATGGGGAGGATACTACACAGGCCACTTGTCTCTTAGGTAGTTAAATCTGGTCAATCATTGCGTTCGAGAAAAGTCAGTTCGTAACATCCATGAGGACCCTAGAATCACACTTAGGTCTTATTGCAACTATATCTTGCGCTAGTCAGGCCGCACCTCGATTATGCGGTTCAGTTCTGGTGCCCCTATTAGAGTCGGTGCAGCGAAGAATGACAAAAATGATTCCGGGACTTAGAAACCTTCCATATTAGGATAGGTTAAAGAAACTTAACTTGCATCCCCTAGAAAGACGAAGAGTGCGGGGAGGTATGATAGAAGTATTTAAGTGGGTGAAAGGAATCAATAAAGGGGATATAGATAAAGTTCTTATAATATCCGAGCAGGATAGGACTCGGAGCAACGGATTCAAGTTGGATAAGTTTAGGTTTAGAAGGGAGATAGGAAGAAACTGGTTCACAAATAGGGTGGTGGACGAGTGGAACAAGCTTAGCAACTTTGTAGTAAGTGCGGGAACTCTGGAAAGTTTCAAAAGGAGGCTAGATAGATTCATGGATGATAGAGAGTGGTAGTAACTCTCGACAGGAGCTGCCATGCACAGGCCAACCGGCCTATTGCAGACTCCTTATTTTCTTGTTCTTAGGTAAACAATATAATTATATAGTATATCACTAAAAATAGCATTGCTGCATGATACAATGTCTTTACATACCCTTTTCACCATAAATGTAGAATGCATTTGATAATTGATTGTAGACTGATCCACCTAACACTCGTAAGGATTTTCACAATGTCTTCAGCTCACTGTTAATGTCTTCAACCAACAACCTTCCAACGCAGCAGCTCAACGTTCACTGAGGCAGGAATCGGGGCGCATGGGTGTTTTGTATGAACCAATGAAGAGCTTTTCTAGGCATTTGTTGTGTTATAGGGCAGATTTAATATTCGTCGTTATGGTATCATTGTAGAAAAGTGAATGATTTTTAGCCGTATTGTAAAAGAAGAAATAAAAAACAGTGAGATACAATTATGG
The DNA here is from genome assembly GCF_018991925.1 of Homarus americanus. Classification (NCBI taxonomy): domain Eukaryota; kingdom Metazoa; phylum Arthropoda; class Malacostraca; order Decapoda; family Nephropidae; genus Homarus; species Homarus americanus. The sequence continues at coordinate 430,283 of NW_024754704.1, forward strand.
TACAGCGCCATATAAATATACTGTAAATGGCAACCGTTTGACCTTTGGAGCGATTGTCCGACTTTTTCTACTTTAAGGAACTTTTCCTAGTTTAAGCTGTACAACTGGGACGTCAATGTTAACCAGGTGTATGATTATAATAATAATAATAATAATAATAATAATAATAATAATAATAATAATAATAATAATAATAATAATAATCGAGAACTTCTTAACATGGGGAAGAGTTCAATTATTTCAATCTTGTTGTAAAGGATTAAAGGGACAAAATGAGCAAAATCTCTGCCTGGCTAAATTATTTTTTAATCATTAATTTTTTTACATATAGTCTTGATTTTTTAATTATCATTGTTAGGATATTATCAAATTAATCTTACCTGTCTTTTCATTCATTTCATATTGTTACCGCCACAGTAAGATAAGCTAGAAGAGAGAGAAAGAGAGGGATAACCATAATAAGATAAACTAGGCGAGAGAGAGAGAGAGAGAGAGGAGATGAGATAAGAGATATAGTGTTGACAACGAATTTGCTGACCAATCTGCTGAGGTGTTTCAATACGAAAACATATGGCCCTCGCCTCCGGGCTGAGATTGCCCTCGAGGGCAGTCTACTGATTTCTACAGGACAGACAACACGTTGGTTCAGACCACTAGACCCTAAAACGTGAGTGATCGTGAAGTATTAGAATCTGCTAAGAAACTCTAAATAACTTTAATAAGTATATTTGTGTACTGCAATTTGATCATATTATACCAATTGTCTCCTGTATCAATAGTTATAACTTGCGAGTTATATTTAAGATGTTAACAGGCTATGTACTGTATATTGATTGTATTTCATAATATGTGTCCTGAGATAACAGCATTTGTTATATGAGAAATGTTCTTTAACAGGTTTTGACCGAATTATATGGTACGCGTCAACGTTGAGGGTTTATTTCTCCAGCAACAAACCAATAACGCTCCTATGAGCGTTAACACATATATTTTTTATTGTGTTTCCACTACTGCTGAAGGTAACTATCGGTTACAAATATGTTCTGGACATTTATTATTGCGTCATACAGAGTATAACCTGCCATATGAATCGAGGTTTAGTGGTGAGTGTATGTGTGTGGAGGAACGTGAGTAATACTTGAGGGTGGAGAAATTTGTGTAGTAGTATGTGAGAGTGGAGAAACTTATGTGAAACTTCTACATTATGATGGTATAAAGTTTAGGCAAGTAAACGATCGAAGTTGTACAAAAAGGTAAGATTGACTGGGAGTGAATACACTGGTTGATTATAAGTTATTGATAAATTTTACAATAGTTGGGACTGTTCCTATTGCGATCAATACATGATCGTATGGGCCGGATGCGGTTGTGGTGTCGTACAACAATTCTCGGACGAGGGATCTTGGGTGGTAGTAGGAGCCGGTGTCGAGGATGGTACAGAATTTTCTCACCAAATTTGCAGATGAGGTCGTGGTGATGGTCAGAGAGAGCCGAGAGGGTCAGTATGTTGAGAGCTTCTTGGTATGTGGAGTAGGAAGGGGAGAGAATAATCTTGCATGCCCTCTTTTGCACTTTTTCTAGGTGTTTACGTTGTGTGGCATTTAGGGAGGAAGACCAGGTAGGGGAGGCATAGGTGAGCTTGGGAAGTATGAATGTTGTGTAAACACTGAGGAGCTCGGGTGCAGGAACTCCAAGGGACTTGAGTCGGCGGAGGAGGTGGAGACGGAAACTGGAGGATTTGACAACTTCACTGACGTGTGGTTTCCAATTTAGTTTGTTGTCTATGGTGACGCCGAGGAGTTACGTGGAATCTACAACCTGGAGTGTGTTCGGACCTAAAGTAATGGAAGGAGGTGGGACAATGTCGGGGGAGAGGTTGATGTGCATAACCATGGTCTTGGTATGGTTGATGGTGACACGATTGTTGGTGGCCCAGAACAAACTGTGTGTGTTCTAGTAGTGTACTGTGTATGCTGGAGGACTATGTGTGTTGGAGTAGTGTTGAAGTACAGTATCATGCATGCAGCTCCCGATTGTTTTCTAATCGAAGTTATAACAAGTTATCTTGCCATTTTATCAGTATTGTTGTGTCATTCAGGTTTGTCAAGGAACCTTGTTCACCAGAAAATCATATTTATTTTTTTTTATAATAGCAGCTCCTTGATGACCCTCCCTCACCAGTAGTACTGTACTTATATTAAGTGTTAACCTGTTCACATTCTATGCATATATTTCACTATAACTTTTATTATAAATCTGTGAAATAAAACACAATTAAAATTATAAAAAATCTTATTTTTAGAGTTAAGGAATTAATAATATATAAATACCCTATGCACACTGGATTGCAGGAAAGTGCTTTTGAGCTGCAAAAAAAAAAAAATACAATTTCTCTTAGCTATAATTCTATAACAACGTCTTAATAAAAATGAACAAGTTTGAACCTTGGTTGAATAATTACTCGTCTTTTATGAAAAATTAGAATACACAAACATCCCATATTATTATTAAGCAAGTCATTACCACAGCAGAAAACACTACCATACAGGTAATTATTTCCTTGTTATAAAAACTCCATAAAAACCCCATCAAGTTTCTTTATCTTCATTTTGTATCATTGTATTAAGAAACTTTAGGAGACAGTTGGCCGTGTTCAAGTCACTGTGTACTTTTGTAATTGTTTCTTTTGGCGAAGGATGCTCACTATGTTATAACACCACAATTCATAGCTAACTTTAATACTTTAATTCCTTATGGCCTCAATTTCTCTTCAATCCAGTTCCTGTAATGAGTGACGTAGGTGTAGACGCCAGGTACACTCTGTTGACCACAGTTCGATGGGCCGTAAGACACGACACCAATTTGGAGGTATGGAGGACCTCTCGGCCCCGGCAATATCAATGGTCCGCCAGAGTCGCCCCCGCATGAGTCCTGTCCTGCCCGACCTCCTACACAAATCTAAAAAGCAAAGTAAGTTATACCATAAAGTAACACTCTGGGAGGTACAGATAACAGTGTGGATCAATATACTGTTTGATAAGTTACCAATATTCAAGTTATGTTTACAAACTTCAGCATGTATAAGAGGTCAGTGGATGACACTTAACATATTAGCTGTAAGTCGTGAGTTGGTAGAAAGACACGAGAGGGTGGGGAGTTTCTTAGACAAGTGTGAAGAATGAAAGATGTGAGCAACAATAAAGTTCAAATAACTAGAAATTGTGGGGTGTATAAGTGTCTTGATAAACAACATGTAACAACATTACATGCATGAGTTGTTATCTCACTATGTATAATTTACACTCATTCCTTAATGATGCTTTCACAGGGAAGCTTCTTATATTGTACACCATATTAACTACATGGAATCATTAATGATAATATTATCTATTATGTTTAGATTAATAAACACACAATTACTTACTTGTTCATTAACTATATCTCCCCTGTGGGTGGCATTGCACTGTGAACGATCTACAAAGGGTAATTCAACATGTAGCAGCCTATTACTTGTAGTTCCGAGTTCAGTGATGCCCCACCCTGCTGCTATAGGCACATTGTTAGATCGGTTTGCCACGTCAATATTTTGAGGAGGCAGACAAACCGCTTTAACCCAAACTGGAGGAACAAATCAAGGAAAATACATTATTATCGTAGCCTGCAAGTGATTAAGGTTTGTAAATATTAATTTGCTTTATGTAAAAACTTTATAATAAGGTGTTTTCCTTCTCATCCTAAGACATTTGTAGGAAAAATTCTTAAACAAATATCGTAGTAAGTAAAGACAGCCGAAGCTATATTTACCTAAGAAATAATATATTTTGTTATTTTTAAACATACCCAAGATTTAGTTTGAAAACAAAATGAGGTTCCTCACATTAAATAGATTTTTTTCTAATAATTTGCCAGATTCAACTGGATTTCTATAAAATCCTTAAATCCATTAGTGATTTTTAAGACGACACCAACTTCCGTTCACTTACATCCACTAATATCAATGGGGCTGCTGACTCGGATAAGGGCGATGTCATCAGAAAACTTTACTCTTGTATTATAGTTTGGGTGAGGAATGATCTCTTCTACAGTAAAATCTTGAACTGGGGCAGCGCAAATAGCAGTTTTATTATTATCTGGTTGGAAACAGTCTAGGTCGGTGGTCAAGTCCCATTCTCCAAGTCGGACGACTTCTCTGTAATAAATATTAGCAAGATATTGGTGCTGCAGTTAAAGTGTGCTGACTTGTAATCTAAGATTCCATTCAGATTTAATAGAATTTAGTGTTTGGTCAATTTGACATCACACTGAATAAATTTTCTAATAAACCTTTATGTCATTTAAATTTATTAAATAGTATATTTATACATGTTATTCATACAAATTATTAAAAAAAGTTACAAATATTTTTACTCATATTTTATATTTCATCGTAATTAGAAATGTATATATTCCTACACCAATAAATTATACAAATATGCACATATGGAAGTATTGACTCTCTTGTAGCTTCAGTCTCCTATTCTTTATTACTCAACCAACTACCATACTTACAGCTTCTTGTTTCCTAATACAGACTCCAGTACGCAGTGAGCAGCTGTTAATATGTATCTTTCGTTGATCACTGACCCACCACACAGGAACTCTGTTGTTGAGGATCCCACGGCTGAAAGTTCGAGAATTTCATATATATATATATATATATATATATATATATATATATATATATATATATATATATATATATATATATATATATATATGTATATATATATATACAGTCAACCCTGACTTTACGCGGTTAATTCAACCCGGAGGGTACCGCGGAAAGTGAGAAAAGCATAAAGTAAACAACATAACATATGGGATTAATTGAAATAGAGTCCGGGCCGATCCCCAAACTCCACTTTTTGACGACACACAACTATGTTGTAGTAAAAATATTATCTTAACTTTATGATGGTATGCACACACAATTAATAAATAAGAGAAATATCAATAATATTAGGTTTTTTAACACTTACATTAGTAGAAAAGATGGCTGGGCACACGGGGATGGGGGGTTGGTTCCGAGGCAGAGGGCAGATTATTGGCCCTCACCTGTATCACTTGTATCAATTGTATCACTATCCACCACAGAGACTTGCAGGGCCTCTTTGTCAAACCCCTCAAAGTCCATATAAGTCCATATCCTCACTATAATTATCACTATCACTGACTTGGGCCAGCTGTGGTGGGTGGCGGGTGAAGAACTCGGTAATGTTTTGATGACTGGGCGACCTTGTGGGCACCATGCTCGCGCCGCTTACACAACATGGCGGATAGCGGGAGAGGGCGGGAGAGATGGCAGGAGGTTTGGATCCAAAAATGGCACGGTTCTCCAGCTGCTCTCCACGTAAAGGGGTACACGCACCGCGGAATGTGAGCATTCCTGTTTTGGCAGGGTACCGTGTAAACGTGTAAACGCGGAATGTGGGATCGTGTAAAGCGAGGGTTGACTGTGGTATATATATATATATATATATATATATATATATATATATATATATATATATATATATATATATATATATATATATATATATATATATATATATATATATGGATGAAGTAGAAATGTAATAGTCAGGGTTTTTCATTAGTTGAAAATCATGCTTTAAAGGGGATAAGTCTTCGCTGCTTGGAAAATTTAATAAGGTATAATAAAAAGTTTCAAAGTCTGGCAGTAGACGGAAAAAAGTAAGCCTCAAAATAACCCATTGCAATAATTATATATTTGGCGTCAAAACATGATACTGACTGTTTCTGTTCTTTTGTTTCACCTTAACACAACTCATGATGTATTGCTTCCCTCCCTTAATATATTTATGTATATCAACACCACTGTATAATATGTATATACCTATAATACAAATAAATAAATAAAAGAATAAATAACAAAGTGATATTCGTGGTAACATTCTGATATAGTGTACAATTCTGGATGATTCTAAATGTAACAATACTTCCTTGAGATAAATGTTCACTAGGCCTATATATCAGGTGCCATTAAGAGAGCTCAGCGATGTCAATAGTGTTATTTTTATCGACTCTGTATCTGGTTTTTTTTGGGTAAATTAACTGTTTCAATATAAATATCCTCAGACTATGTATTCACAGTAACACAATTATGCGCCGGCACAGTTGCTTGTCGAGTACTTTATAGTCTACGTAGAGACGGGGAAAAGAGGCTTTTAAGAGTAGAAACTGTAGTAAAATCTACAGAATAGAGAAAGGGAACTAACATTGCAGCAAACGGGGAGTGGTTTAAGCTTAGAAGTTAGAAGGAACGAGTTAAGTAGGTCGGTGAAGGTAGAGCCTCACTGCATATGGGAACATTACTCGTATACTACACACAGGAACGAGTCACTTCTATGTGTATTTGATGTAATTCCTTAGAAAAGAAGAATCTTCAAAGTGTGTAACAAAATTTCCCTCTATTTTGTCATATTTAGCTTTTGACATAATTTATGTCGGCAGAGATTATATTAATACAAAGCATAATTTATTGTTAGAGGCAGAATTACCAGGTTCTGGAAAGAGGTACTGATAGCAACCAAGTTCTGCCAATTGAGAACTAGAAATGTATATTAAATTAATTGATAGAAAACGAAACTAGAATAACATCTAGTAGGGGAATATTAGTGTGTTCTAAAACTTAAGTTATTCTCAGCTTAGATTTAAACAAATTATATATTTAAAACAAAATTAACAGTCTACACCAGTGCGAAAAAATGAAGTCTTGGTGTAAAAACCCTGTAGTACAAGAACCCTGCATGTAAGAATCCTGCAGTGTAAGAACCCTGTAGTGCAAAAACCCCGTAATATATGAACCCTGTAGTGTATGAATCCTGCAGTGTGGAGCCCTGTAGTGTGTGAACCCTATAGTGTGAACACTGTACTGTAATGTGTGAACCCGGTAGTGTGGGAATCCTATAGAGCGAACAGTGTAGCATGTGAACCCTATAGTGGTAACCCTGCAGTGTAGTAACCCTGCAGTGTGGTAACCCTGTAATGTTGGAACTCTGTAGTGTGGCAACCCTGTACTACTAATTAATTTAACCAACGCCTATTTCATATCATAATTCATTAGACCATATGCGTTTATATAAATTTACATTTAATGGCTAAAAAATTTAACAATTGTGACGGTGAAAAGTAAATTAATCTAAATATTTTCTATTACTTTCATATCTTGTATCTTCAAATACCAGAAAGCAGTTTCTCCTCTTTTTCATTTCAGTAATTTAATATTCGGTCACTCACCTCTGTATCCTAATACAGCCATCCAAGGATGACTACCGAGGGGTACTTCTGTTCCACCAATAATCCTGGTCAATCCTTCGCTATCCCCACAGTTCCTGGGCAACAGGTTGGTATTTCGGGGACAACACACCTAGTACAGGATATAAAAGCATTATTTTGTAATATTCTCTACTGTCGGAAAATAAATGATTTTATTTGACTTCCAGATAACTTTTACAACTTTAATATGATTGAAAGGTATTTACCGTTGGCTCCCTGTTCCTGAAAGAGCAAGTGACTCGCTGCAGAGCGCCAATGTTCTCAGGAGTGGCGTTACTCAGTAGCCGCACCAGCTGTGGGCACTGTCGTAGTGGGATACATTCATGTTGGCAGGTCACTCCTGTTGACAAAGATATAATTCTGATTCAAGTAATCGATCTGAATAATTAATTATGGCCAAGATTGAACTGTTCGATAATTATCAGTTTAATACAAATATAAAAGAGAGAAGGAATGAACTTGCATGCCATGACGAAGGTTGGAGAGACTTAAGAGCTTTTTGTCCTGAGCAACACTACGTAGCCACCTACGCCTTTACATCCCCTATTCCATAACACTCTATCTCGACCATTCTTGTCGGATGACTATATAACC
>NW_024754704.1:438314-510657 GCF_018991925.1 Homarus americanus
AGGTGCCGATCTTGGTGAAATATGAATTACTTAAGTAATTATTTAGTGATGTAAATGTTACTTAAGTTGATGGAAAATAGTTACTTATGGTGAAATTAAGTAATCACTTACTTAAAGTTCAGTAAGTATTATAGTCAGTGAAGTAAGATAGTTACTCTTTGACAGAGGATTCTCTCTTAAATCTGTTTTTAGACTAGTGAATTGCTAACCTTGTTACGCCCCTAAAGACCTTCGTCATTGAGATGCAGTAGCATATAACATTAGAATAACTTACTCTGGGTGTGAGCCATCTGGAACAGCGGCAGCAGCAACAGCACTACCAAGGCACCAAAGCTGCATCCTCTTTGTATGTGTACCATACTCTGTATTGGAGTAAATAGAAAAAATAAGACTGAGGGTAAACTGTAGGGAAAAAGAATGTCTTTTTAACAAGCACTAATCATCTCAAATCTCGCATACACGCCACACAACGAGAGGCATTCGACGAAAATTGGACACACCTGAAACAACCGGGTAGCATCACACTATGCCACTATGACGCTGTAACCGGTGACGACAACCGCCACTACAAACAGTATCAATCCCTGACTCGATCTCAACAGATTATATACATGAGACTGCGCCTAGGGTACAGGTACCTATGGGAGTACATTGGCAACCCTGAGCCTGGCCGCAATGTTTGTAGATTTGGTGGCCAACCCGACTCTCACACCCTCTCTCACTACATCCTCACTTGCCCTATGACCTCCTCCTACAGGTCCCCAGCTGTTACCAACGCCTCTTCCCTCCCTGACCAGATATCCCTCCTCCTAGTGACAGACCTGGCACTTGACATTATTAGGGACCTGCCACGGTTTGCTATAAACAGATGAAATGTACCGGGAACTTTACCCCCACACACTCATCATTCTCTCACTTTATGTAACTTGACAAAACCTATGACCCTTCAGGCTTTTACGCCCTTAATGTCCGAGTCATAAAGGCAAGTATGAACTTTGCATACTTCCCAGATGGGCGCTGTAAACGCTTCTGCGCTTCACCTTGCACAGGATTTAAGGGGGTGCCCAATAAACTAGCCCCCTCGGGGGCAAATCTGAATCTTTAACAAACACTGATGATAGAAGTAATAATAATAGAATCTTTCAAGTCTCTAATCCCTGGAACCTTTGCTTTAGCCGTGTGTACTTTGCTTTAGCCGTTGTACTTTGCTTTAGCCGTGTGTACTTTGCTTTAGCCGTGTGTACTTTGCTTTAGCCGTGTGTACTTTGCTTTAGCCGTGTGTACTTTGCTTTAGCCGTGTGTACTTTGCTTTAGCCGTGTGTACTTTGCTTTAGCCGTGTGTACTTTGCTTTAGCCGTGTGTACTTTGCTTTAGCCGTGTGTACTTTGCTTGCATGATAACTTTCAAGGGTGCTGCTGCATTGAAGCTCATTTTATAATTAGTTAACGTGACAACCATACAAAAACACTAACTGTACAAGTATCTTTACTAATGACTTGGAAATGTGGTTCAGTCAAGGCAAATATCCTTGTGACTTTGGTTTAGGGTCAAAAGTTTATGTATTGTAAAATAATAAAGATGTCTCTGTCCCCTTATAATGGAAACGTTTATACAACCTTAATTCTCATATTATGGAAACATTTATACACTTTTAAAATAAATTGCATTATGTTACCCAATAACAATGTTCGTGGGACAGGAAGACAAACTATGCACATTGACTATGCTTAGGATGATCACTAGGTTTGAGAGCAACGAAGCCACGAACTGGAGATCTTGTATAGCCTACCAAGAGATAGTCTACAGCAGAGCAATTTTGTTTTTTGAGGATGTGAATTGATTTTATACCGGTATGTATATGTCAAAAAGATTATTTCTATACGCAATGTAAAAACTCTGGAATTCCAGAAATTTTTGAATTTTAAATTATCTAATTCGAGCGAAAATAAAGCTTAATCAAAATTTTAATAAAACAAATACAAAAGACAATGCCTATGTTAGACAGAATGACCTTACTTCAATGTTTTGTTGTAGAATTTATCAATACGAGTAAGGAGTTACAGGAGTCATGCAGGATGAATATGAAGGACTGTATACTGTATATATTTTGTTTTCACAAAGAGATTGAAGACCCTTGGAACGTGTATCAGCTCGGGCTGTGCAAGCGAGAACAATACTGGACTTCAAAATAACTCTGGGCAATACTATGGGGAGGAGAATCCAGGAAAAAAAAAGTCACAGGAGAAAAAGTCACAATCCAGACACACCAACATATATGTATATAGGTCACCTCAACGTGACCTCAAACCAAACACCTGGTCCCAAAAAAATACCGGATTAGACAACCTGTGGTCACAGTGACCTAACCTAACCTATATACATATATATAATCTTGTCCCTCTGTACAGTATATTCTGTTAGTGTTTACTGAAAAATACTTTTTACGCTACAGTGGGTATACTGTATGTATACCAAACATGTCACTCGCAAAACCAAGTTGTAGTGGAAGTGTGTTAAAAGATCCAGGTCATGTCGGGGCAGTATGACGACAAACCTACAGAGAGGAAATCCAGAGATAGGCCAGCCTCACAAGCATACGTAATGCCATCATATATAAATTATGTTATCAATATGTAAAAGTCATGTATTGTCAGTTAATAAGTGTTTTAAAATATATTTTGTTTTATTACTTTAATTGTTTATGGTATTTAAATAAAAGGTGACTTTTTTTTCCAAGCCAAAATTGTGACTCTTTCCTGTGACTTGATTTCCGTTCACTGAGGAGAACACTACACAGGCAAATGATCTCGTAACCTCATAGTGGCTACTCATAGTTAGGTAGTTAAAACTGGTAAATCATTGCGTTTCAGACAAGTCATTCGTAACGTCAGGACCCTAGAATCACTTGGCTAACAATATAATTATACAGTATATCACTAAAAACAGCATTGCTGCACGATACAATGTCTTTACACACCCTTTTCACCATAACTGTAGAATGCACTAGATAATTGAGTGTAGACTGATCCACCTAACACTCACAGATTCTCACAGTTTGCAGCTCACTGTTAATGTTTGCAGCTGCTAACCTTAACGAAGTGCAGTTCAACGTTCACTGAGGCAGAAGTCGTAGGCTCCAGGACTAGCCAGGGTGGGTGTTTCATACGAACAGCCAGTGGCGTGTCGTGATGCTATATTTTGCAACTTCTGCCGCTTTTCTAGGCATTTGTTGTGTTATATGGCAGATATTATTCGTCGTTATGTGATCATTGTAGGAAAGTGAAAGATTTATAGTTGTATTATAAAAGCAGAATTAAAAAATAATGAGATACGATTATGGTACAGTGCTATATAGATATAAATGGCAACTGTTTGACCTTCAGTGCCATTGCCAGAGTCTTCCTGCTTTACCCTAGCTTAAACTGTACAGTGACGTCAATGTTAACCGAGCGTATGCTAATAATAATAATAATAATAATAATAATAATAATAATCGTGAACTTCTTAGTAAGAGTTTAATTATTTTAGTCTTGTTGGGAAGGCCTAAGGCCAAAACGTGCATAATGTGTATGCCTGGCTAAATAAGTGTTTAATCACTACTAATTTAATTACATGTGTAGTAGTATGTTAGAGTGGAGAAACTGGTGTGATGGTGGTAAATTAATACCGTGTCAGTTTCATTCTACATTATGATGTTTTAAAGTTAAGACAAGTAAACGATCGAAGCTGTACAGAATGAAATAATACCATCAGATTCAGGTTGAACTCACACACTATAAAGGCTGATTGGGAAAAGTGTGTCAGGGCTATTGACCGAAGTTATATGTCACCCGGGACCAGTTTAACCAAGTGTGTACACGAAGTGAATGTCAGGTATGTAGGTATTGACATGTGTAAGATGGTGGTAAGTGTGTCGTAATGATAGATGTTTTATGGTAGGTGTGTGATGGTGGTAGGTGTGTTGTGGTGGTAGGTGTGTTGTGGTGGTAGGTGTGTGATGGTGGTAGGTGTGTTGTGGTGGTAGGTGTGTTGTGGTGGTAGGTGTGTTGTGGTGGTAGGTGTGTTGTGGTGGTAGGTGTGTTGGTGGTAGGTGTGTTGTGGTGGTAGTTGTGTTGTGGTGGTAGGTGTGTTGTGGTGGTAGTTGTGTTGTGGTGGTAGGTGTGTTGTGGTGGTAGTTGTGTTATGGTGGTAGTTGTGTTGTGGTGGTAGTTGTGTTGTGGTGGTAGGTGTGTTGTGGTGGTAGTTGTGTTGTGGTGGTAGTTGTGTTGTGGTGGTAGTTGTGTTGTGGTGGTAGGTGTGTTGTGGTGGTAGTTGTGTTGTGGTGGTAGGTGTGTTGTGGTGGTAGGTGTGTTGTGGTGGTAGTTGTGTTGTGGTGGTAGGTGTGTTGTGGTGGTAGTTGTGTTGTGGTGGTAGGTGTGTTGTGGTGGTAGGTGTGTTGTGGTGGTAGTTGTGTTGTGGTGGTAGGTGTGTTGTGGTGGTAGTTGTGTTGTGGTGGTAGTTGTGTTGTGGTGGGTAGTTGTGTTGTGGTGGTAGTTGTGTTGTGGTGGTAGGTGTGTTGTGGTGGTAGTTGTGTTGTGGTGGTAGTTGTGTTGTGGTGGTAGGTGTGTTGTGGTGGTAGTTGTGTTGTGGTGGTAGGTGTGTTGTGGTGGTAGGTGTGTTGTGGTGGTAGGTGTGTTGTGGTGGTAGGTGTGTTGTGGTGGTAGGTGTGTTGTGATTGTGATTATAAGTGTGTTGTAGTGGGAGACAGTTGTGTGCTTCGTCATCTTTATTATAAGCGATGTCTTTATTCAGGGCGTGTAGCTTATCGCCGTTAGGAAGGAAGATGTGTTAGTAGGTGACGCGATTTATTTGAGACCCAGAATCATTCTAGAATCCAACGAGAAGTCCATTACTTGTTGCTGTGTCTGTTGAAGGAGATAGCCGGACCAAGCCCGATCAGTCTAGTACACTCGAATGTCGCCATGATCCCGGGTAATTTGGATTTATCTAATTCATAAAGTAGATAATAAACTCTTTTTTACTTAATAGGTTAGCACTGGGTACTGTTTAACATTAGGCACATTGAAGTAAACGTATTTACAAACAACTGTAGCGTCTGATGTGTGTGGGAGGGGAAAACCGATGAGTGTTGTGGTGAAGTTTTCTATTCCCAGGGATCCCCCACCTTCCTCACTCCGATGATTACGTCACTCTCCTCCACAGCTGTCTCTCCACACCACCTCAAGAAATCCCCACCTCGGTCGTTTGCTTTAATAGTATAACTACTCTCTCTCGCTCACATGTGTGTATGTGTGTGTGTGTGTGTGTGTGTGCACAGGGTGGTGTAATGCATCTAGTGTGGCAGCATTGTGTTAGTATTGAGGTGCAGGCAGCGTCACACTGCTTGCTTCCTCTCGCTTTCAGCTACCGCAGCTGGCTTGCTTATTTGGTGAACAGGGAAGCAGCCTTGCACAAGTCGTCCCCTGCTAGTACGCAGCCTCTTCACCATCAACAGGGGCTGATCCAGGAATATCAAAGGGGGAAGTCCAAGAAGTTTTGAGCGTGGCAAAGCGAGTCCACCCAGTTGTTGTAACCCCCTAAATTGTTTTTGAAATCTGACCAATATCATGGGCATCTTGAGACCATTTTGAAGTCATGTGTACTTGAGATTAGGAGATATTCTGAGGTCAATAGTAATTACATTTTACTATACAAAAACGCCTGAGTACAATACGACATTAAAGAAAAAGTATTGGAATTTTCTGCTGATAGGAAGGTCCGGACCCCCTGGATTCGCCCTTGATCAAGATTCCTGCTGTGCCTCCTCGTGGCAACACGCGGTAACTGAGTGCCTCGCGGACACAGGCTCGACACACACACACACACACACCTTTGGTATACAAGGAGGTAGCACAGCAACCATTGTACTGCAAATTTAGATTCACCGTTTACTGGTAGGTGACTGTGAGTGTCCCAGGAGAGGACCAGCGGCCATTAAGAGAAGAGTGCTGTAGTATGACTTGCTTCAAACTTAACCTTAAGGTTTGTAGAACATGGTCATATGTTTCCTCACAGGTAAGGAACGACAAAATTTGAGACATTATTCTAAACTAATACATCATCAATGCTGAGAACGTGACAGGCGGTTGTTGTGCACTGTTTATATAAGTGTGACGTAAGCCTGGCTAGTTTACCGGGTGTCAGTTACGTCAGCGTCGGGTATTTTCCCGAGTTGGCTTAGGATGGTGAAACATTGTCTCCTCCTCTCCTCTAGTGTTATTGAACATTACGTTTCTTTCCACTAGTTATTGATATGCTTTGGTCGTGTTCTCTGAGGATTCCGTTGCTTAATGCAGTTTTGTTTTTCGCTCGTTATTGTTATTCGTACAGTATTATGATTTTTTCTCCTATAAACCAGGATACGACTGTTGCATGACCCAATTTGTAGGAAAGAAGTGTTATGAAGTAGGTGTGGTGGGGCACTTTTTCTTAGCCTTACACATTAGCATCTTCTTAGAATTAAACTGGTGCTTGTTGTCAATGTTGGATATCAGTAGATGATTTTACAAGCTTATTATACTTTAACAGCTAATACCATGAGCACATGAGAAAACCAGAAAACAAATATATATTTGAACGTGGCAACATCAAGGTTGATGACTGATGAGTGAGTCAAAGATTGTTGCAACGGGACTTTGTGTGTTGACTTTACTTGAATTTCTTTACCACACACACACACACACACACACACACACACACACACACACACACTTCTTCATACGTTTTATGGCCACGTCCAGCAACCTAAACACAAGTAGGCTATGTGATTTCTATGCGCAATATGTGCAGATCCACTTGGGACCAAAGATGACCGTGGTGTTTGATGGGTATTCTGGACCACCATCGACCAAATCAGAACAGCAGAAAAGGAGGGAAGCGAAACGAATATTTAATTACATTAGGATCAGCTGTCATCTTCTGAAAACAGTCCCTCAGGCAAATTTCCTTGAAAATTGGGGAACAAAGGATGCGTCATCACACTGCCATTTGAACGTTTACAAGTATCCAAACAGAGGTTAGACAGGGAGTTGGATATGCGGAACCTTTAATTATTACTACTGCTTTAGCGCTTGCAAGTGAGGTTCATTCTGTAGTAAAGGTGCTGGGTCTGGCATCCTGGTTTTAATATTACGTACCTGTGAAGACACGTAAGTCATGAGGTGCGTATGTGGTAAAATAATAACCTACTTTGTCTCTCTTTACTGTGTATCATTATTCAAATTCCTTATACAAACTTACTGCTGACAGAAGACGAGAGATATCAACATTAGACTCTCATATATCAGGTTACACTACAGTAAAGAACAACAACTAGTCTGCTCATTAAATATTTGCGAGTGTATTTTCTGGTATTCTGAGTCACACCACCGAGATGTGGTTACTCTCGCCCATGTGGCAAGAGCTTATAAAGGCGACTGTTCCTTGCAGTGCCGCGTCCCACGCATAAACAAACACATCCGCCTCACATGTTGCCAGCCTGAATAGTTCTTTTGAAATTGAAATTTGATATTGACACAGTAGCCAGTCACAAGAATACAGATACAAGTGAACAATAATAACAAGTGTGATCAAAGTAATTGATAAACTGCGAGTTTTCCTTTTCCCCTTGTACAAAATCCGGGGTTGGCTCTATTCCCCCCTCCCCTCCCACTTATATACGGATCTATAGAGATCAGTTTGCCTTGCACCATGAAAGGGTTACGCCCACCAGCCACAGCAGGTGTGCCAGCTAGTTCGTAATAATAATAATAATAATAATAATAATAATAATAATAATAATAAGAGTTTAAATGATGATTTAATGAGTTCCATTAATTTCCAACATCCATCTAAGTTATTGGTTATACTTTGTCATAACCAATCAGTCATTACCTTTAGTAATAATAAGATAGGATCACAGATACGGGCAGATAATTGCACTTACATTTATTTGGCAAGCTTCCATACAATGATTTACAATTTGCATGGCTATATGAGTCGCTCATGTTCACTCTGTAATAAAATTAATCTGCTAAAGAGGGAATTTTCAACTTGGGGACACATGTGATTACTCTACTATGGGTACGACTTAACAGCGCCTTAATGCTTCAAGTGATACATTTACTGCCAGCCTGGATTGCTCTTGTTGCAACCAGGCTTCCGCACAAGAACTTCTTTCCACGTGGAATAACAACAAAAAGGTACCTTTGGGTTACCACACATAGTCTCGCGTCACTGACAGTCACTGTAGACGGTTGTGGTAAGTGTGACTTGATTAACCACTTAGGTTCAATAGGGCAGCCTGGATTGCTTTTGTCCCAACCAGGTTTCCACACGTGATTTTTCCACGGGGATAACAAACCTAGGTTAACACACTTAATCTCGTGTCGATCACGGTCACTGTAGACGGGTGTCGTGCAGGAGAACTCCGTCAGCGTGACTTAATTAACCATTTACTGTAGGTTTGATAGGCCAGCCTGGATTGCTCTTGTCGAAACCAGGCATCCACACGTGATCTTTCCACGGGGATAATAAACCTTGGTTAAC
Source organism: Homarus americanus (assembly GCF_018991925.1). NCBI lineage: Eukaryota > Metazoa > Arthropoda > Malacostraca > Decapoda > Nephropidae > Homarus > Homarus americanus. The sequence goes on from NW_024754704.1 coordinate 446,880, forward strand.
ACTAACCTAACATATGACCTGTATTTTCTTACGCTATAAAAAAATGTTTTGCGACAGAAATCCTGTAGAGATAATGTGTCTTATTGTTTAAAGTATTTAATCCCATAGTTAGAATCTTAAGGTTCCCCAGATGACCAAAACCAAAATAATACCAATATTGTTTGGAATGTTTATACTATGAAATTTGTAGTAGGGGCAGCTAGCAGCCATTGAATTAGTTAATATGCTTAGTAATATTTATATATTCAAAATAGTATTATTGTGTTGTACAGTAAAGCACAATTAATTATCTAATAATATTTATTTACAGATCCGATCAGCCGAGAAGGTTGGACAACTACTTCCAGGGCTCATCAAGGGAGATGAAAGAAATTTACCAGGAGTAGATGTGTTTATGATTGTAGAGTATTATCAAGAACTCCGCCATCCAGCTATGAAGCACGTTAAATTACATTTGTCATCTGAGCATCTCAAGCCCATCCCCTGGCCATGGTCGTCCTTAGCCCTTCCACAACATTAAATAAGGACATCAGTGACGAAAACTTACATTTTCCAGACATGAAATAGAGAACAGTGATGAAAACTTCTATGTTGGAGTTATCGGTCTCTTGCATCATGTTGGCACCCAGCCAGCAAATGCACACGGTGATACTTGAGCAGTAATTTATTTTAACCTAAAAATAAGGTATGCCTGTGTATATCAACATTGTATATGGCCACAAGTCCTGTATGTATGTTGGTAATAACACACATCACAGCTGGCTGCCTCCAGGCACCTGCTCGACGGCTCGAGCCAACCTGTGACGTCACAACCAATCACAGAGCCTTTCGCATTCACGTGACTTTTTAGCAATTTTAACTTTTTTTTTTTTTACACTTTTTGCCCAATTTATTTTAAACTATCATTACCATAGTGAATTAAATCATTTTCTTTACCCATTGACCTGCGTCATAAAGACTGTGACGCACTAGAATTGGGCGGTAAGTAAGGCTGTGGCCGCAATCATAAAAAGTAATTTACGAGAAGTTATTACCTGCTTTGGCTGGGGACCATTTGACCAAACAGACGGGATGCGGTTGCCCCATTTCCTGCGTTTCACGAATGATGACGTCATGGATGTAGAGGAGGACCTTGTATAATAATTCGTTATTTCCGGTTTTCTGGTGAAATCTTCAAACGTTCAGACACAATACAGTGTGCGTCACTGTGTTGTAAGAACCTAAAAGATTTCCTGATATATTTTTAGCTGACTGATGGAGCAACGTCATTGTAAATATTTTTCCAAATTATAATTCTAACCATGAATAGTGCGGAGACATCATCGTTGTGGAACAGTAATAATAATAATAATGATATTGATAATAATAATAATAATGATAATAATAATAATTGTAAACGCCTTGGTTAAGGACGTTCAGGTGACGGGCAAGTCGAAGGGAATGATTGAAACTCGCCTTTTGACGCATTCAATATTGATGTGGTCAAAACCTGCAGAGAACAAGGTGTTCATTAGTATTACATGGTGATCTATCTGATACATAATTAGTTAGTCTCAGACGATTTCATCTTAATTACAATTGATTATTAAGCATAGTGACATGATACAAAGTTCATAACACTATTAATCTTAGTTACATTTCATTCCGCATTGTCTTATTTCTCCAGATATCTGTGGTGGTGGACAGGTGGGAGCCAAGGTACTGGAAGTCGGTAACATTAGAGAGAGTATTACCGTTAAGCTGGATGGATGGTGGAGATGTGACTGAACCAGGGGCAGGCTGAACGAGAATCTGAGTCTTACGTACATTCACCTCAAGGCCGAAGTGTGCATACGCATCTGCGTAGGTGTTCAGGTCGTGTTCAGTGTTGAGCGACGAGGGTCAGGTCGGCTGCATATTAGTCCAGTGATGAAAGGGGCCGACACCTTAGTTCCTGCCTGGAGTCGTTTTATGTTGAAAAGCCCCTTCATCCTTTACTGGATGTCCACCCCACCGGCTAAATTAGCACTGGCACGAGTAAGGAAGGCAGCCAAGAAAATGGAAAAGAGAGATGGTGCCAGTACACATCATTGGCTTACTCCTACCAGCATGGAGTTGTCTAACAGTGGCACTGAATATTGATGGGCAGCCAAAGTGACTGAGGGTACGCCAGAGGACTTCCCTGTTGACCGAGCCGAAGGCCTCAGTAAGGTTGATGAAGGCCGTGTACAGGTCATGACGCTGTTCTCTGTACTTTTCCTGTATCTGGCGGGCAGCAAAGATCATGTCAGTAGTGCCACCATTCCCGCGGTAGCTGCCACAGTCTGGCCGGTCTCCCTTGTTCTAATAAATATTGATGATCAAGGCGACTTTAAGAACTTGGGGGATTTCGTCCTTCTCCCATATATTCTCCAGGTGTTACTGTTGTGGAGTTTTATTTTTGTGGAGGTAAACATTTTAGGGGTGTTGTTGTTAATGTGGGAGGATGTTGTTGTAGCAGTGTTCTTGCCAGCTGATTTTTTGTGAAGTTTTTGTAGGGGTGTTGTGAGGGGGTTGGTTACTAGTGTTTGCATTGTTGTGGGGGTATTGTTGTTTTTGGGATGGTTGTTTTGGGGATGTTGTGCTGGGAATGTTGTTTTTGAGTTTTGTTATTGGTGCTGTTGTTGTCATTAAAAGCTTTTGGATGTTGTTGTAGGAATTTTGTTTGTTGTAGAAGTGTTTTTAATATGGTGGTGTTGGAGTCGGGATGCTCCTTTTGTTGGGGTGCTGTTGTTGTGGGGGTGCTGTTGTTGTGGGGGTGCTGTTGTTGTGGGGGTGCTGTTGTTGTGGGGTGCCGTTGTTGTGGGGTGCTGTTGTTGTGGGCGCTGTTGGGGGCCGCTTGTAAAGCTGTTGTTGTAAAAAGTGATGTTGTTGCGAGGGTGCCGCTGTTGTGGGGGTGCTGTTATTGTGGGGGCGTGATGTTGTTGTGGGGGTGATGTTGTTGTGAGGGTGCTGTTGTTGTTGGGGTGATATTGTTGTGGGGGGGTGATGTCGTGAGGGTGATGTTGTTGTGGGGGTGCTGGTGCCGCTTTCGTTGTGGGGGTGATGTTGTTGTGGGGGGTGATGTTGTTGTGGAGGGTGCTGTTGTTGTGGGGTGATGTTGTTGTGGAGGGTGATGTTGTTGTGGGGGGTGCTGGTGCTGTTGTTGTGGGGGCGCGTTGTTGTGGGGAAGTGATATATAGAGGGTGCCAAGCTTGCTGTGGGGGTGCTGTTATTGTGGGTGATGTTGTTGTGGGGGTGATGCTGTTGTGAGGCACAAGCGTTGGGGTGATATTTGTTGTGGGGTGATGTTGTGAGGGTGATGCTGTTGTGGGGGCGTTGTGCTGTTGTTGTGGGGAAGTGATGTTGTTGTGGGGTGATGTTGTTGGTGAGGGTGCTGTTGTTGTGGGGGTGATGTTGTTGTGGAGGGCATGTTGTTGTGGGGGTGCTGGTGCTGTTGTTGTGGGGTGATGTTGTTGTGGGGCAAGATGTTGTTGTAAAGTGCGTGCTGTTGTTGTGGGGGTGATAAGCTGCTGTGAGGGTGCTGCTGTTAAGAGGGTGATGTTGTTGTGGGGGGTGATGTTGTTGGTGGGGGGTGATGTTGTGGGAGTGATGTTGTTGTGAGGGTGCTGTTAAGTTGTGAGGGTGATGCTGTGGGGGTGCTGTTGTTGTGGGGGTGCTGTTGTTGTGGAGGCGCTGTTGTTGTGGGGGTGATGTTGGGTTGTGGGGGTGCTGTTGTTGTGGGGGGCATGCTGGTGAGGGCGATGTTGTTGTGGGGTGCTGGTGCTGTTGTTGTGGGGGTGATGCTGTTGTGGGGTGATGTTGTTGTGGTGGTGCTGTTGTTGGGTGAGTGGGTGATGTTGTTGGTGGGGGGTGCTGGTGCGCTGTTGTTGTGGGGGTGGATGTTGTTGTAAAAGCTGTTGTTGGGTGATGTTGTTGTGGGGGTGCTGGTGCTGCTGTTGTGGGGGTGACGTTGTTGTGGGGGGTGATGTTGTTGTGAGGGTGCTGTTGTTGTTGGGAGTGATGTTGTTGTGAGGGTGCTGTTGTTGTGAGGGTGATGTTGTGGGGGTGCTGTTGTTGTGGGGGTGCTGTTGTTGTGAGGGTGCTGTTGTTGTGGGGGTGATGTTGTTGTGGGGGTGTTGTTGTTGTGGGGGTGATGTTGTTGTGAGGGTGATGTTGTTGTGGGGGTGCTGGTGCTGTTGTTGTGGGGGTGATGTTGTTGTGGGGGTGATGTTGTTGTGGTGGTGCTGTTGTTGTGAGGGTGATGTTGTTGTGGGGGTGCTGGTGCTGTTGTTGTGGGGTGATGTTGTTGTGGGGGTGCTGTTGTTGGGGTGAGTGTTGTTGTGGGGGTGCTGGTGCTGTTGTTGTGGGGGTGATGTTGTTGTGGGGTGATGTTGTTGTGAGGGTGCTGTTGTTGTGGGGTGATGTTGTTGTGAGGGTGATGTTGTTGTGGGGTGCTGGTGCTGTTGTTGTGGGGTGATGTTGTTGTGGGGGTGCTGGTGCTGTTGTTGTGGGGGTGATGTTTGTGGTGTGTTGGTGGTGGTGCTGTTGTTGTGGGGGTGATGTTGTTGTGGGGGTGATGTTGTTGTGAGTGATGTTGTTGTGAGGGTGCTGTTGTTGTGAGGAGTTTGGGGTGCTGTTGTTGTGGGGGTGCTGTTGTTGTGAGGGTGCTGTTGTTGTGGGGGTGATGTTGTTGTGGGGGTGTTGTTGTTGTGGGGGTGATGTTGTTGTGAGGGTGATGTTGTTGTGGGGGTGCTGCTGCTGTGGGGGGATGTTGTTGTGGGGGTGATGTTGTTGTGGTGGTGCTGTTGTTGTGGGGGTGATGTTGTTGTGAGGGTGCTTTGTTGTGGAGGTGATGTTGTTGTGGGGTGATGTTGTTGTGGGGGTGATGTTGTTGTGGGAGTGATGTTGTTGTGAGGGTGCTGTTGTTGTGAGGGTGATGTTGTGGGGGTGCTGTTGTTGTGGGGGTGCTGTTGTTGTGAGGGTGCTGTTGTTGTGGGGGTATTGTTGTGGGGTGTTGTTGTTGTGGGGTGATGTTGTTGTGGAGGGTGATGTTGTTGTGGGGGTGCTGGTGCTGTTGTTGTGGGGGTGATGTTGTTGTGGGGGTGATGTTGTTGTGGTGGTGCTGTTGTTGTGAGGGTGATGTTGTTGTGGGGGTGCTGGTGCTGTTGTGGGGTGATGTTGTTGTGGGGGTGCTGTTGTTGTGGGGGGTGATGTTGTGGGGGTGCTGGTGCTGTTGTTGTGGGGGTGATGTTGTTGTGGGGTGATGTTGTTGTGAGGGTGCTGTTGTTGTGGGGTGATGTTGTTGTGAGGGTGATGTTGTTGTGGGGGTGCTGGTGCTGTTGTTGTGGGGTGATGTTGTTGTTGGGGGTGATGTTGTTGTGGTGGTGCTGTTGTTCCTGGGGTGATGTTGTTGTGTGAGGGTGCTGTTGTTGTGAAGGTGATGTTGTTGTGGGGGTGATGTTGTTGGGGGGGTGATGTTGTTGTGGGAGTGATGTTGTTGTGAGGGTGCTGTTGTTGTGAGGGTGATGTTGTGGTGATGCCATGGTAAAGATGTTGCTGTGAGTGGGTGCCAAGGTTGCGGGGGGTGATGCTGTTGTGGAGGGTGATGCTGGTTGTGGGGTTGGCGCTGTTGTTGTGGGGGGGCGGATGCCGGTTGCGGGGGCGATGTTTGCTGGGCAGTGGTGGCGCTGCTGTCTGGAAGTGACGTTGCTGCGGGAGGGCGCTCGCTGCTGCGGCGGGTGGACGTTGTTGTAAGATGTCGTTGTAAAGGACGTTGTTGTAAAGATGGGGATGCTTGCTGCTGGTGGAGGGTGCCAGCCGGTTGCGGGAGGGTGATGCTGTGCGCTGTTGTTGTGGGGGGTGCTGTTGTTGGTGAGTATGCTGTTGCTGTGATAAGTGGATGTTGCTGTGGGGGCGTTGGTTGCTCGTAAAGATGTTGCTGGTGAGGGCGATGTTGTTGGGGGCGCTGGCGTGCTGTTGTGGGGGCGAGATGTTGTTGTGGGGTGGGGATGTCACTGGTGGTGGCAGCCGTTGTCAGAGGGTGATGTATTACAGGGGGCGCTGGTGCTGCTGTTGTGCGATGCTGTCGTGGGGGTGCTGCTGTCAGGGAAGGATGCTGCTGGGGCGCTGGCGCTGCTGGTTGTGGGGTGATGCGTTGCTGTAAAGACGTTGCTGCGGTGGTGCTGCTTGCTGGTGAGGGCGTGCGGATGCTGTTGCGGGGCGACGTTGCTGGTGGGGGTGTTGGTTGTTGTGGGGGTGATGCTGTTGTGAGGGCGGATGTTGCCAGGGGGCAGATGTTGGTTGTGGTGGTGCTGTTGTTGCGAGGCGATGTTGTGTGTGGTGATGCTGTTGTGGGGTGCTGTTGTTGTGTGTGGGGGTGATGTTGTTGTGAGGGTGATGTTGTTGTGGGGGTGATGTTGTTGTGAGGGTGCTGTTGTTGTGAGGGTGATGTTGTTGTGGGGGTGATGTTGTTATGGGATGTTGTTGATGTTTGGTGAGTCTCTTGCTAGATCATCTTTATGACACAGGAAACGTCCTTCATCTGGTCCTACTTTATCTCTCTTAAGGTCTTGACATTCTGGTATTACTTATGAAACTCACTATAAGCGGGAAATAGTCACTCGGTGCAATGATTTTATTTTCATGAATTTGAAGATATATTTTTAATCTTTAAGTATTTAATTTTTTTATACGTTCATTTAATCTCTATCTCTTTATTTAAAATTTCGTGCTACTAATGATATTTAGAATTGTTCTGTTGTGGTACCTCAACAAGAGATGACAGGATGGACCTAATTACGGTGGTGTTTTACAATAATTTCTGTGTTAATTTGTTTACTTTCTATTTGCAGTAGCTTATGTGAAAAGTGGAAAGTTTCCCACAAGGTACAACTCCATCTAGTGCCCGAATTTGTGATACTTTGTCTTGGTGTGGGGCTCGAATGAACGATTTTCAAATATCTGGGATGGGTTTAGAGTTCCCATCTTGTTACCTCAAATGAGGAAGCTGGAAGTGGATAGTCACTAAACACGCAAGTTCACGTCTTCATGGGCGATATTGATAATGATATTGAAACAGTATATTTAGCCAGAGAAATACAGATACAGAGTGGAAAATAAGAACAATATTGACACGGATTAGCCAAGTGAGAGCCAGAGCGAGCCTTCTTAGTGGCACCTGTTATATATTGTACATTTACCTCAGTGAATTACAGTACTGTATAGCATTTAGTATTACCTGGATTACCACATGTAACATGGTGTTACTATATACAGTACATGTTAGAATGTTACCACGTTTATCACCCTTTAGTTTTCCTTTTTTAACATTTATATCACAAATATATACACACTTTTACAGCAGAGTATAGTTGATATACAGTAATCTGGTAATGTGCATGGGATGTGTTGGGAGACACACAGTCAGGATCATGTCGCTACAGCAAAACATTAATAATATCATTGCAATGGGAATATTTATTGAACTGACGCTATATGGTATAATGGTTTCTAATGGTACAGTATAGGTAAAAGTATAAAAATAAGTGTTACAAAACTATTAATACGTAGACAATAGATATATTTTAAGAGATGATTTAAAGGATAAAAATAAAAGAACTAAAAGTAATAACTTCAATGATGTTAAAATATTATTATAGATGATATATTGTAGGGGTATCAAGATATTAATGTTGTCTAGCACTCAGGATGGAAGGAAACTCTAATGTGGTTTTCTTGTATAATATATAAGTTATATGATAGACAGTCTGGTGCTGGAGATACCGTGTGGTTAGGGGCTGCTCAGTAGAAGACGTTCGGTGAGTAGCGTGTTGAAGGAGGTAGATGTGCAGGAGCTTCGTTAGAGAAGATGTTGCCTGTTGCTGGCCTCTTGGTTGAATAAATGTTAACAGCTAGGAGCTTGCTGGAGGAGGTGTTGCTTGTTCAGGAAAATGGGCAGGATGAGAGTTGGCTGGTGAGGAAGCTCAGAGAAGGACAGCTGGTGGGTCGCCATGCTCGCTGTCGGGAGCGAGGACCGCCAGGCAGGCGGAGGAGGAGCTAAGGCAGCCAGGCAGCGGCGGAGGAGGAGGTGTTGCTTGTTGAAGAAGAATGGTCAGAATGAATCTCAATGGAGAGACAGAGCTTATATACCCAGCAGCAGCCGCTATGAGTCATGTTGGGAAAACCCAGAAAGTCGCCGGTGACTGGTTCCGTTGCTAAGATACGGTAACATCTGGTTTCAGCTCTCGCTTGGTTGCTAGGCGACGGCACGTCGGAATGCGTGGAGGTGCCGTGTGGTGGCTGTGGCTACGCAGTTGTAGGCAGTTGTAGGGGAGACGTCCACTACAATATTATATGTGATTAAAGGGAAAAGTGAGACAACTGCAATGTTATACTAAATTATACCTTCTTTGTTAACTACATCTTTACAGTGTTATATTAATTTACACCATCTTTGTTAATTATATGTTTACTGTATTTTATTAATTATACAATTTATAATTAATGTTAGTTTCAGGAAGTATCTTTGGTTAGTGTTATTTAGGACGAATCATCATCTTGAGTTGCTTCAGTCCTACCCAGCCTGAAGTAGTGGGCGTGAAATAGTACCAAGACAAGACGCTAGAGCTACCGTCAGTGTTGCCGTGAGGTGCTGTAGGGTGAGCCCAGCTACAGCCAGAGTACCACCAGCCGCCACCTCCACGCTGAGTAACGCAGCCTGTAAAAAACACGTGGGTAATTTGTTGTTGCTTTACTACTACTACTACTACGACTACTAATACTACTACTACTAATAATACTACTAATACTACTACTGTAACAAAATATGCAAAGTCAAACTCCTCACCCCCATAACAAATATACCTTCAGGAATATTGTAAATTACATTTCATTTCGAGAAAATGCAATTACAGTAAGAGTTTATCTTCGGAATATAAATATAGAAGTAAAGTAATTATAAAATATTAACCCCAAAGCAGATCAGAATTGTTGGAATAAAAATTTGAAGAACAAGAAACAGTTAAAAAAAATGGAAGATAATTTTAAAGAAATGATATCAAGAATGGGAAAAAATAATGGTTTATAAAAGAACAGTTTATAAGGAAAGAATAAACAACACCCTGTCCATAATGAAGTAAACAGCGCCATCACCTGTCCATAATGAAGTAAACAGCGCCATCACCTGTCCATAATGAAGTAAACAGCGCCATCACCTGTCCATAATGAAGTAAACAGCACCATCACCTGTCCATAATGAAGTAAACAGCACCATCACCTGTCCATAATGAAGTAAACAGCGCCATCACCTGTCCATAATGAAGTAAACAGCACCATCACCTGTCCATAATGAAGTAAACAACACCACCACCTGTCCATAATAAAGTAAACGACACCACCATCTGTCTAAGTAAACAACATCATCACCTGTTTATAATCAAGTAAACAACAAAACACTTACCACCGCTATTGTCGACGTCGATTGTAGAGAAAAAGATACCACTGTTGTAAGTCAGGTCATCCCCGAGAGTACTGCTGACGCTGTTATATCCTGTTATTGTGACTCGATAGCTGTGGGTGAGAGGGTTAATGGTTGTTAGGCTGTATTATGTTAAGATATATCATGTTAAGTTGTACCATTTTAAGGGTATATCATATTAATGTATATCATTAGGTTGTATCATGTTAAAAGTTTATAATGTTAAATTGTATCATGTTAGGCTGTATCTTGTTAAAGGTGTATAATGATGAAGATTTATCAGGTTCAATTGGAGTATCTTGTTAACAGAGTATCTTTTTTTAGATATATCATGTTAGGTTTTATCGTGGCAAAAGTTTATCATGATAGGTTGTATCATGTTAAGATGCATCATGTTAAGTTGTATCATATTAGGTTGTATTATGTCAAGAGTATATCATATTATGTTGTATCTTGTTAAGATTGTATCATGCTAGCTTATGTCATGTTAGGTTGTATCCTGTTCAGATTGTATCATGTTAGCTTGTGTCATGTTAGGTTGTGTCGTGTTAAGAGTGTGTCATGTGAGGTTGTATTATGTTAAGAGTGTATAATGTTAGGTTGTATCATATTAAGAGTCTATCGTGTTGGTTGTATCATGTTAACAGGCTATTATGCCAGGTCGAATCATGCTTAAAGTGTATCATGTTAAGTTGCATCATGGTAATATGTATCCTGTTAGTCTGTAACATATTAAGAGTGTATCATGTTACGTTGCATCATATTAAGATGTATCCTGTTAGGTTGTATCATGTTAAGAGTGTATCATGTTAGGTTGTATGAAGTTAAAGCTGTATCATATTAAAAGTTTAACATGGTAAAAGGTTTATCATGCAAGATTGTATCATGTTAGGTTATATTATGTTAAGAGTGTATCATGTTAGGTTGTATACTGTAAAACGTGTATCATGTTAAAGGTTTCATGTAAAGAGTGTATCAGGTTAGGTTGTATCATGCTAAGAGTGTTTTATCTTAAACGTGTGTCATGTTTCAAGTTTAAGAGTGTATCATATTCAGTTGTATCAAGTTAAAGCTGTATCATATTAAAGGCTTAGCATGTTAAAATTTCTATCATGTAAGGTTGGATAATGTTAAGTGTTATCATGGTGACAGTTAAATCATGTTGAGGAGAGAAGACCCATATACTTGTTGCTTTCGGTATCCACGATGAACACGTCCCATTCTCCAGTTCCTGATTCACCGGTCAGTCTGGTCGCGTCCACCCTCAGGATGTACTGCTTCCCACCCCCAGTCACAGCGTGGAGGTTCTCATTGCCTGTAAGTGAACCTCATTAAGTTCTTTGTGTTTGTAAGTGAGCGTCAAAGTTTTAAATATAATAATTGTTAGTTACGCGAAATTTTAAAAAGAAAACTGAAATGTAATAATAAATTCGAAGCACCTGAAGGTTAAGTTAGGGTCGTGTTAGTGTTACAATAGGTTAGGTTAGGTAAGGTTAAGTTAGGTTAGGTTATGTTAGGTTAGAGGTAGAATTGGTTAGATTAGTAGTTAGGCATGTTTAGGTTAGAGTTTTGTTAGGTTAGGTTAGTATTAGGTTGGGCTACGTTCAGAAAGTTTAGGTGTGGTTAAGTTAGGTTTAGGTTAGGTTTGATTAATACTGGTAAAGTTATTGATAGGTTAGGTTAGGTTACCATTAGCTTAGGTTAAGTTATGTTAGGCTAGGTTAGGTTAGGTTAGTCATGTTATCCGAGAACTCCTAATTACCTAGCCAATATTCTCCAAGAGGGTCCCCGAAGCCATTCTTGTAATCTTGCCAGGGTCTTGTGAAGTTGTAGTGCGTTGAGATGGAGTTACGAGAGAGAAAGATCGTCCAGGCATAAGTCCCCTGAAGTTCACAGTACACATTCACACCTGTTGAGGAACTGACAAACAACATGATTTTCTACATTTAGTTAGTTTTACTGATTTAGTATATGCATCAAATCTATAACAAATACAGTACACTGCTATTATTTATTTTGCAATGGCTATATGTATTCTTTCTTTTTACAGTATGCTACACAGTTAAAGTACATAAGAACATAAGAACATAAGGAGTCTGCAATAGGCCGGTTGGCCTGTGCCTGGCAGCTCCTGTCGAGAGTTACTACCACTCTCTATCATCCATGAATCTATCTATCCTCCTTTTAAAACTTTCCAATGTTCCAGCACTTACTACAAAGTTGCTAAGCTTGTTCCACTCGTCCACCACCCTATTCGTGAACCAGTTTCTTCCTATCTCCCTCCTAAACCTAAACTTATCCAACTTAAATCCGTTGCTCCGAGTCCTATCCTGCTCTGATATTATAAGAACTGTATCTATATCCCCTTTATTAATTCCTTTCAACCACTTAAATACTTCTATCATATCTCCCCGCACTCTTCGTCTTTCTAGGGAATGCAAGTTTAGTTTCTTTAACCTATCTTGATATGGAAGGTTTCTAAGTCCCGGAATCATTTTCGTCATTCTTCGCTGCAAAGACTCCAGTGAATTGATTTCCATTCTATAATAAGGGCACCAGAACTGAACCGCATAATCGAGGTGCGGCCTGACTAGAGCAAGATATAGTTGCAATAAGACCTCTGCACTCTTATTACTTACACTTCTAGATATAAAACCCAATACTCTGTTTGCCTTATTTCGAACATTAACGCACTGTTTTCTAGACCGTAGGTCCGGGCTTACAAGTACCCCTAGGTCTCTTTCACAAGTCGACTTCTCTAGGTTGATGTTGTTAAGGCTGTATACATTGACAGTATTTGTTCTTCCAATATCAAGTACACTGCATTTGTTGGTGTTGAATTTCATTTGCCATTTTTCTGACCACTCCTGCAGTTCATTTAAATCCTCCTGTAGTGCGTTTGCATCCTGCCCTGAATTAATCTGCCGCCCTATCTTGGTGTCATCCGCAAACTTGCTTATGTCACTGCTGATCCCAGTATCTAGATCGTTTATGTAGATTATGAACAAGAGTGGGCCTAGTACTGACCCCTGGGGAACCCCGCTGGTTACACAGCCCGACTCAGATTTAACACCATCTACGCTGACCCTCTGCGTTCTATCGGTGAGCCATGATTTTATCCAACTTAAAACTTTCCCCTCGATACCATGAGCCTAAACTTTTCTCAGAAGCCAAATTCTCGATACCTGCTTTACCAATGTATATTATTTTTATACCTTCGAGTCTGGCTATTGTGCCTGCAATGTTTGTGTATACTGTTTGTATATCTTCACTGTCTATGTAAAATATTTGTATACCTGCAGTGTCTAAATTATTTTTTATGCAATGTCTACTATGCACAATCAAAGACAAAAGTCGTGTCACAGTTTTGTCCGAAGATGAAATATAACTCGTGAAACATTATGAGAGCCCCACCACAAGGCAAAGCGCACCAAAAGTTTAGGCCTTCGGCATATGTTTTCACCAAATTTCACGACACGACTTTTGTCTATCATTGTGCATTGTTTGTATACGAGCAATGTCTTCATATACAGTCTGTTGAATCAATAAGAACATGTATTACGATTAAACTGAATAACTAACCATTCACCCATCTGCTGTGTCTCTAAGGTCACTATACACCTCAACCCTTGGAAAGAACACATTATCTCATAAGAAAAAGTTATATTACTGTAGGTAAATAGATTAAACCTAGATAATTACAACACCTGTTATAATTTAACTTCATCAAACCTCACCTAGCCTAACATAACCACATCCTACCAAACCTCACCTAGCCTAACATAACCACATCCTACCAAACCTGACCTAGCCTAACATAACCAAACCTTATCTTACCTAATCTAGCCTAACCCAACCTAACCTTACCTAGTTTAACCTAAACTGACCTAGCGTAGCCGAACCTAACCTAACGTAACTAATTAAGGCAGAACTTACCTGCTGGGATAAATATCATAGACTCCGTTTTCCGTCGCCCCGGAGCCTCTCACAGCGTCACAGTCAACACGTGGTGCTGTACCTAACGTGATAAACGGTTGGGTTAATTTAGGTTAGGTTAAGTTACGTTAGGTTGCGTTAGGTTTGGTTGGGTTACACAAGTGCAAAAAAAAATATTTCAGTTAAGTTCAAGTTGTTGTACACACACACACACACTTGTATATTATTTGTAATTCGTAACCCATTCCCCAAATATGTAACTGTATATTTTCAGCTTTCTGGCTGCCAAGCTCTTTCAATAAACCGTTAATTATTATTATTATTATTATTATTATTATTATTACACACACACATTACTTTGCTGTCACTCGGAATCGAGTATGACGATCATCCAGCTGTGGTAAAATGATATGGGTTATTAGGGATGTCACCTAGGTTAGTGAGTTTTGAGATGACTAAAGAGCCCGATATGGGACCAGTAGCGTCGTCCACATTCGTTGCACATGTGGAGGGCTGCATCTACTGTGGGAGGGGCGATGGCAGCGTCTTTCCGACGTTGGCGCTTATCTGCCTCGATTTGCAGTCGGGCTAACTCGAAAGTATTAACACCTTCTCGTGTGGTGCTCCTCCAAGCGTTACTATGTGGAGTAATCGACTCCCAGGTGAGGGGTCCGATTTGGCACCTTTTCTGGTTTGTCTTAAGACTATCCTTATACCTTTTCAATTGCCCGCTAGCGTTACGTTGACTATTCGTTAGGTGATTGTAAATTAGCTGCTTTGGCAGTCTACTGTCGTCCATGCGGGTAACATGGCCAGTCCAACGTAGTTGTTCATGGATAATGGTAGCCTCGATGCTCCTACAGTTGGTGTCAGCAAGAATGCTGGCATTTGTAGTCTTGTCTTCCCAGCGAACTCGGAGGATGGAACGTAGACTACTTTGGTGAAAGTTTTCAAGTGCCTTGAGGTACCTCCTGTATATGACCCATGTCTCACTGCCATATAGTAGGGTGGGCAGGACCACTACTCGATGTACGTGCAACTTTGTGGATAATTTCAGCTCCCTACAGCTGAAGACACGATTTCGGAGTCCGCCCAAGGCTTGAGATACTCATCTGATCCGATGCTGAATCTCTTCATCGATGTCTAAGGTGGTGGACAGGTGGGAGTCGAGATACCGAAAGTGGGCAACATTAGAGAGTGTAGTACCGTTAAGCTGAATGGATGGTGGAGGTGTGGCTGAATCAGGGGCAGGTTGAAAGAGAATCTGAGTATGTATATGCGTCTGAATAGGAGTGTGAGCAACAAGGGTGAGGTTGTCTGCATACTGAGGTTCAGTAATGGAAGCTGGCGACGCCTTTGTTCTTGCCTGGAGTAGTCTTATGTTGAAAAGACTCCCCTTCACCCGCCACTCGATGTTCACCCCGCTGGCTAAATTGGCACTGGCACGAGTAAGGAAGGCAGCAAAGAAGATGGAAAAGAGAGTTGGTGTCAGTACATACCCTTGTTTAACCCCTGTTTCGATGGGGAAGAACTGGGTGCCTTTGTGCAGGACACTGCCGTTCATACCGTCGTGGAGTTGCCTCACAATGGCGATGAATTTCGGTAGGCAGCCAAAACGACTGAGGGTCCACTAGAGGACTTCCCTGTTGACCGAGTCGAAGGCCTTGGTTAGGTCGATGAAAGCCATGTATACGTCACGACGTTGTTCTTTGCACTTTTCCTGTATCTGGCGGACAGCAAAGTTCATGTCAGTGGTGCCACGTGATGGTCTAAAACCACATTGAGATTCTGGGAGGAAGTTTTTCGCCTCAGGAAGAAGTCTGTTTAGGAGGACTCGGGCAATAATCTTGCCAGCTACGGAGAGCAGAGAGATCCCACTGTAGTTGCACAATCTGACCGGTCCCCCTGTTCTTATAAATATTGACAATGGAAGCAACTTTAAGAGCTTGGGGGATTTTCTCCTTTTCCCACGTATTCTCCAGGAGAGAGTGGAGACGGCTGGTAACTCTCAGGTACCAAGTAACTCAGTAACACTCTCAGGTACCAAGTAACTCAGTAACACTCCTAGGTACCAAGTAACTCACTCACACTCCTAAGTACCAAGTAATTCACAAACACTTCCAAGGAAGAAGTTACTTAGTAGCACCCTCAAGTAACAAAGAACTCAGTAATACCCCCAAGGAACAAGTAACTCAGTAACATCCCCAAGTAACTTAGTAATACCCCAGAATAACATATAACTCAGTAACACCCCAAGTAACAAGTAATTCAGTAACACCCTAAGTAACAAGTAACTCAGTAACACCCCAAGTAACAAGTAATTCCGTAACACCCCAAGTAACAAGTAACTCAGTAACACCCCAAGTAACAAGTAATTCAGTAACACCCCAAGTAACAAGTAACTCAGTAATACCCTTAAGAACAAGTAACTATGTAGACTTTTAAAAAAGATATCGTCGCGACTATCTGAAATGACCTAGGATGTTAGAAACTTTGACGGCTTGTATATGAAACTTGTTTATCAATATGTCTGTTTCTCTTGAGGGTTGAGTATTAACTGAGTGATCACAGGGGGGCTTCTTGTACCTGAACTAAGGTCTAAATAGAGAAACGCCCTCCAGTGGAAAGTTACCGATCTTGTGTTCAATGAATGGACCACACGATCACTGCATGACATCTCACTGCTCATGGACAGTTACTGTGATTGATGGAATTACACAAGACAAGTGTAATTAAACCACATTTATATAATATTACTGTCAACAATGAGACAGGGGCTATTACAACTAAGTAACACCCTCAAGTAACAAGTAACTCAGTAAAACCCTTAAGTAACAAGTAATAAAGTATCACCCCAAGTAACAAAGTAACACCCCAAGTAACAAGTAACTCAGTAATACCCCCAAGTAACAAGTAACTCAGTAACACCCCCAAGTAACAAGTAACTCAGTAATACCCTAAGTAACAAGTAACTTAGTAACACCTCAGAATAACATGTAACTCAGTAACACCCCCAAGTAACAAGTAACTCAGTAACACCTCCAAGTAACACGTAACTCAATAACACCCCCAAGTGACAAGTAACTCAGTAAAATCTTTAAGTAAGAAGTAATAAAGTAACACCCAGAGTAACCATTAACTCAGTAACACCCCCGAGAAACAAGGAACTCAATAACACCCTCGAATAACACGTAACTCAGTAACACCCCCAAGTAACAAGAAACTTAATAATATCTCAAAGTTTGACATTACCAGATAGTCGGGTCCAGCAGGTCACCGTGTCACTTAATAGGGAATCATCGCTCTCACTATAGATGTTGACGCCGTACAGGTAACATGTGGTGTCGTGGTAGGTGAAGAGAGTGGACCAGGTCGTGTGTGTCGCCTTCATAGCACAGATGATCTCATTAGCCAGATCAAGGGTTTGGGGACTAGCCAAGGATAGTTTAGTAGATGAGACTTGAACTGGGTACCACCTGACTGATTCTCCATTAACGATCGGTATTATATTCAACCATAAGAACCATACAATACCAGACCACAACTTCCACACAATACCAGGGTACAACTTCCCCGTGACATCACTCCACGATATCCCCACAAATTCCCCCACAACACCATGCCACAACTTCCCCACAACACCAAGCCACAACATCATCTCCATAACACCACGCCACAATTCCCCCGCAACACCACGCCACAGTTCTCCCACAACATCAGGCCACAACTCCCCCACAACACCATGCCACAACATAATCTCCATAACACCACGCCAGAACTCCCCCACAACAACAAGCCACAACATCATCCCCACAACACCAGGCCACAAAATCATCCTCACTACCCCAGGCCACAACTCTCCCACAACACCAGGCCACAAGTTCCCTACAACACCAGACCACATCCTTCACATGTGCTTCCGCCGACTGTAAGAAGCACACTGATTTGAGTTTCTCGGTGACACAGTAAATATGTTCCCTCTTAATATTCTCGTATGTGATCAATAACTACTGTATATCTACGCCACCGTACCCTCGACTAACTAAATTTAATCTAATGCTAACTTAACCTAGCCAAATTTAACTTAACGTCATGCTAACTTAACCTAACACAAACTTAATATGTGATCTAATGTTAACTTAACCCAGCCTAACTTAAATTAACTCTAATGTAAACTTACCCAGCCTAGTTTAACCTATTCTATTGCTAACTTAACCTAACGTTACTATAATCCACAATATACTTATTCCTGTGGCTGACTGTACATGGAAAAGGAGAAGAGAGAAAAAGATAATAACAGGAATGCATGGAGAAGATAGAAAGGGAGAAGAGAAGGAGAAGAAGAGAGACTGAAGCATTATTATCCTTAACAGGCGAGGAAAGGAGATGGGAGAGAGGGATAGTGAGAGGTGGAGGTATGAATGGAGGGATGGAAGGACAGAATAAGAATGGTATAGATGGATGAGAGGAGACGGAGACTAGAGAAGGAGACAAAGGAACGACAGCGATAAGTAAAACAAAAATGAGAACAAGTATTTGGATGATAACATGTAGGAATTAGTCGGTTAAATGTAGGCAAAAAGAGTAAGAATAATGAGAGAAAACATAAAGAAGAAAGAGACACTTATTATAACAACCACAACCATGAGTATAACAACCACGACCAAGATTATAACAACCACGACCATGATTATAACCACGACTATGATTATAACAACCACGACCATGATTATAACAACCACGACCAAGATTATAACCACGACTATGATTATAACAACCACGACTATGATTATAACAACCACGACCATGAGTATAACAACCACGACCAAGATTATAACCACGACTATGATTATAACAACTACGACCAACCACGACCATGATTATAACAACCACAACCATGATTATAACCACGACTATGATTATAACAACCACAACCATGATTATAACCACAACCATGATTATCTCATATACTATAGGAATATCTGTGTGTGTGTGTGTGTGTGTCTGTTCTGGGCAGCCGAAACGACACAATAGTTTTTCATCAAAATTAACTAATCCCAATATTATAAATTAATTTATAATATTGGGATTAGTTAATTTTACCGCCACACCTCCCCGTTAAGTACTGTACTGCGGTGTCCCTCAGGACTCATTTAGTTTAAAACTCGGGTTGAAACACGACGACCCTCTTCAAGGGAAGATGTTGTGTATTGAACAGCTGTCATAAATACATATGTACTGCATCACAACTCGGGCACCACATACAATAAATAATTTGACCACAAAAGTATACACCACAAGGTCACAATGAACCCCTTGGAGAGTCTTAAATCACTGAAAGAGCTCAGTAGTAGACAAGGTGTGGCGAGTCACGTTATTCTCTTTAATTGGATTAATATATATCCAGAGCTTTAAAAACGGATCACTTAATAGCAACTTTCATTTGACACGCTCACGTGATTTATTTTCTGATTTTCATTTACAACAGAAAATACAATATGATCCGGAAGATGTGAGAAATTTAAGTGACGGAATAAATTTTGTTCAATATCAATGTCAATGGAACTCTACAGTATACGCGGTAGACTGGCGCCAGTTAGTAGTATATCACAAGTAATTGGTACACAGAAAATCTGGGGACGACCTGCGAGTGTTAGATTAGGTTAGGTTAGGTTAGGTTAGGTTAGCGTTAAATGTTAGGTTGGGTTAGGTTACATTACGTTACGTTTCGTTACGTTTCGCTTATGTTAGGTTAGGTTAGGTTAGTTTAGGTTACGTTACATTTAGGTTAGGTTACGTTTATGTTAGGTTTAGATGCGGTTAGGTTAGCTGAGGTTAGGTTAAGTTAGCGTCAAGTTAGGTTAGCTTTAAGTTAGTTTAGCGTCAACTTGGGTTAGCTTTAAGTTAGCTTAGCGTCAACTTGGGTTAGCTTTAAGTTAGCTTAGAGTAAAGTTAGGTTAGATTAAGTACGGTTAGCGTTAAGTTAGGTTAACGTTAGGTTAGGTTAGGTTAGCGCAAGGTCAATATAGAGGTCAGCCGGACAGCGGTCTACAGTAGTTTACGCTCCCTCTGCGCAGTGACGTCACATGAACTAGCTGGCTGGCCCGCTCCCTCTCTCTCTCTCCACTTGTCTGTCTATCTTAACAGTATCGCCATACCCTGTTTCCTGTATCCTGGTATTGGGAGGTTTAGCTCGGAAAGAACGAGAAAGATGTAGCTATAGTTAGAGGGGCTACCTAAAAGGGTGTCATAAGGACTCTGGCCACTTTCGTCCATTCATTGTGGAGGGAAGGACAGCTGGCATTATTTGAATATTCTTACTAATTTCCTGACATTCACAATCACCTTTACATACAGCCTTACGTTACCAAGTATTGCCAGGTAAAATTGCGAGCACGAGAGACAGGGTGGGGTCGGTGGATCTTTGGCTGACTGTACATCAACACTTTATCTCAGACACAATTATTTTGAAACATTCCTTCCCCTCCTTAAGACTGCCCCTATGTACAGCCTTAAATACGTCTCTCATAATGGTTAATAGAGTGTCAGAAGGAACATACAGTTCACCTCTGTTTATTTCTTATGTCCTTGTTTTGGTCCTGGATGTGCACTAAGTGACTTTCTGGCCTAAGTGGGTGTTTGACACAAAACCTCACGATTTAGCCACCAACGTACCTCAGAGCTTCCTCTACTATGACTAAATCTATTGCTTTACCGTCATTTGTGTCAGGGTTTATGCATCTCTAGGTTTTCATTAAACTCACCACTTAACTTTTTTTTCTACTTCATTGCCAATATCCAAGTCTTTGAAACATTGATTCGTTATATAGAGTTCTACTGCCAGCCCTCTGTCATTAAAAGGTGTACCTTTATCATTTGTTTGTCTAAGACCAATATTTCTTGAAAAGCAGTCAAAATTGTCATTAGTTGTGTTAGATTTCTCAGAAATTAGTGAAACGTCTTTTCCCAGGAGTAACTTCTTGAGTCTGAACTTAAAATACACAGCATTTAGATGGTCGTAGGTTCCACGCATCTGTCTCGTGTACCCAAGCAAAAGCTCCAGACAATCTTGATTAAGTTTTCTAGTTAGAATGAATTCAAGATTAAAAGATTTCTGGAACATTTTGTACAACCCCATGAGTGACCGAGATGATAATATTACCCCTGTCTGAAACTGGTAAGGGCCGTTCAACAGTGAGTTCTTTACTCTCATTGTTGTCACCACTTCAATCATGCTATGCAGAGCATTTACTTGGTCACATAAATTAATTCCAAACGCATTAAGTGATTGTTTCTCACCAAATTTATAAGAAGAATTCATAATGTCAAACCATTCGTCCACTAGATTTATGAAGTCAGCAGTTTCCTTCCAATTTCTACCCACCAGTAGTCCTCTTTCTCAAAGATATTTCAGTGAGCTAGAGCAAGTTTTGGACAACAATTGGACTGCATATTTAGCCCGCTGTCGTTGGTAACCCCACACATTTAAATGCATTTCACTTAGTTTGTATGCTAAACCATACTCTGTCTTACTAGCTGTCATCATTTCCCGAATAGAGGAATCAGTTATAAAGCTTCCATCCTTCAGGTAAGATCCTGAATCGAGTGGATCATCTGACGGCATCACCTCCCTCCACCCCGCCCGCCTCGGACCTCACCTGCGCGCTGGTGTCATGCGACAAATCTTCCGGTGCGATAAACCTTCTGGGCTCAGCAATTACTGATGTTTATTATCGACATCTAAGATATATGATTGATTTGTGGGAGCTGAAAATATTAATAAATTCGGTAACGGAAGGTTTTGAATGAATTTCCCATTATATCTTAGGTAAACTGACTACAGTATAAGGATGATATGAAACATACTCACTACCAAAGACAATGAAAGCACAAAGTGGGCAATGCTTTGAAGTCGATGGAAATTGTGGGGTAAGAGCACAAAAAATGAACCAATCAAACCCAAGGAATCCTGACCTAACCTAACGTCTTAGATGTCGATAATGAACATCAGTAATTGCTGAGCCCGGAAGGTTGTCGCACGACACCGGCCGACCTCTCGATATTGACCTTGGGCTAGCGTGGTTGATCTTCAAGTGGCGCCATAAATACTACCATACTATATTATGCTTCCATTAATATTTCCGACAACAAGACTTCTTTAAGAAAATATATACACCTAGAAACTCCAGACATCCCATCCTTCAAATACAAGAATCATAGAAGAAAATCAAGCGTTCAATAAAGACATTAATTTTACTGATAATGTGAGAGTAACACGCGACTATAATATCTGTAAAATAGTCGGCGAAGTAAATGTTTTTGTGAATATATGTAGTATACCTAATGCCGTGAGTACGATGTCTTGGCCTTTTGAGTACAATGCCTTAACCTTTTGAGTAGGTTGCCTTGTGTACGATGACTTAACCCCTTGAGAACGATGACATAATCCCATGAGTACGATTTCTTAACCCATTGAGTATGATGGCAATCCCATGAGTACGATGACTTAACACCATGAGTACGATGACATAATCCCGTGAGTACGATGTTTTCATTCCGTGAGGACGATGACTTAATCCGTTGAATAGGATTTCTTATTCCCTTGAGTACGATCACATGATCCATGAGTACGATTTCTTATCCCCTCGTGTACAATGCATAACCCTTTAAGTACGATGACTTGATTACTTAAGGGGTTAACTCATCATAATCAGTCAGTTATTAGTATATATAGTATTAATGGTCTAAATGTATCAACACTCTAATGTGACTGACAGAAAACACACACACACTACTACTACTACTACTACTTGCTGTCACTCGGAATCGAGCATGACGATAATCCAGCTATGATACATAGATATGGGTTATTAAGGATGCCACCTAGGTTGGTGAGTTCTAAGGTGGCTAAAGAGGTTGAGACGGGACCAGCAGGGTCGATCACAGAAGTTGCACTGCGGGGGGCTACATTTAGTGCAGGAAGGTTGGTGCCACCGTGTCACCATAGCAAATTTCCTTAAACATATTTGCTGTGAGTTCGCTAGACGCTCCTATTGTCATGATCGTAATGACGGCTAACCTGCTAAACTTAATGATTCATATTACGCTAAACGTCCACAAAACCTTCTTAGTTCCCCAGTGGAAATGTCCTCCGTTTTCTCTGTTTCTTTGATGACGTCATCGAGATGTCGTCATTGTCTTGACCGAATTTGTAAATTCTTTCTGCTACCGAGACCCTGTAAACCCTTTTTCACCTATGAATATCAGAGACACTGATAATCATAGTGAAATTGTTGTAGGGATGTTAACTATGGAATTAGTTAATTTTCCTGATAGGGACTTTAGACCAGCGTCTTCGGGTGTCGGCAGGCTGCTTGTTGGAACGTGTACCCGGGATTATCATCCGAGATCTCTTGTGATCAATTTAATTCTTGCCTTTGATAGCTCAGTCAGAGCATTGTTTTTGAAGAGAATATTAGGGAATGAAACTGAGTTTGTAGTCTCAGTTTCAAACGTCAGAGTGTACAGTTATGTAATTCAGTGAAATAGTTAAGTAGGTGGAATCCGTGACCTAGTTTGAGTGAGAGTGCGGCGGGCATTTCAACAGTAAGTGCCTCGTTCCTCACCCACACAGGTAGGTCATTCCACTCCTTGTTGTAATTCGCCATTTTAAGTGATTTGACCTAATTAATAGTTTGATTGTGCAAGTGTTACAGTAACGTAGTTGATGTGCTTTGAATGAAGTATTTTTACTTCCCTTTGAAACGTTAATGTGCGTTATCAACGGTCAGTAAGTGCCTCGTTCCTCACCCACACAGGTCCCTATCGCAGCCTAGGCCGTGTCTGTAGCGTGGATGTTGCATCCACTAGTCTGGGGAGATGTCTGAGGTCCAGTAGAATCGGTTATCTCCGTGAATCCCGACCGTCAGAAGCTCCACTACCACCTATGGGCCCCATAGCTGGCCAGTCTGACCCCACGCTTGGCCCACGAGGTGACCCGGGATCACCAAGCCACAAACAACTACCAGCCCCCATCATTGGTGGATGAGTGCCTAGCTCGTCTAGTTTATTGTGCACCCTATATTCATCCTGTGAGCGGAAGCACAAAAAAGATTTAAGTAGAAGTCACGAAGAGTGTTTATTAGACCCCAGTAGTCAAGATATTGTGATATTGAATGTTACAGAGTGCTTCCAGTACATTGTTTGTTTAGTTCTGTATATAAGAATCTAATATACTATAGCGCTAGGCGTGTGTGTATCTGCTCTGGGCAGGTGAAACGTGTTACGAACCCCTCCACCCAGCACTACGAACCACGCCATCTATTGTCCTGATCTACCTACCCAGCACCACGAGCAACGCCATCTAGGGACGAGACACGAGTATGACTCGTCTTAGTTACCACTCCGAGGTTTCCCTTCTCCATATCCTGGTTGTTGCGTCACCTCCTCAAAGTCTTCTTTGTCAGCTCCAATTCGAGGAGAGGGCACTTGGCTCTGGGAAGTGACCACAGGATCATCTTTCCTCTAAACCTACGTGCAGTGACTACCTACCGTCTTCTACAATACTCAGCCTTACTCGTCAGCCATCTCAGCTCCTCACTTAAGTACTTATATTTTGTATTAACTCCCCCACGTCCACTTGCTTCAAGATTGTTTTATGTTTATTAATATGTATATACTGTTAATGTTTAGGTTAAGTTTGGTTAAGGGTAAGTTATAAGCTGAATATTTTGTTAAGGGATTTATGGTACTTTATTATATACAACGAAAACTCGCATCCTTTGTCTACCCTTTTATAGTCCGATTGTCTTTGTTTTTTTTATGTTGGTACCTGTTGGGATCTGGGTAGACGTATAACTATGTTCTAAATCCCCAACTCGTAACAAACGGCATAATCGTTTTTCATCAAACTTCGTGGAAAAATCGCAAAATATTCGTAGAGTGGAACAAACCTGGTCCCATGTCGATGGTTTCTTTAGGAACGCATTAATTAACGATTTTATTTACGCTGACCAAATGCTTATTCAACACACCTGAGATTTAACTTAGACTTCTCAAGCTAGGATGTAGATGAACAGACCCCATCAAGTCGAAGGAATGATATGTTTGGCTTTAAACTAAAGAGCCATGTCCTACTCGCGATAGGCAGCAACCTTCGAAGGATCCCGAACGAGCGGAGATTCCCAAGAATACATGCAAATCCTAACGGTCCTTATGGGAGCACAACCAAACCTAAAACTATCTGTACTTATGGCATTTGCCATGTGTTGAAATCAGCGCCATTGTCGAGGCCGGACTCCACCTAAAGGTCACGAACATTACTCCCACACACACCCACAACAAGCCTAGCTAGGACTTTACCGGCAAAACTTGAGAACTCTCAACTGGTATCTTTACTCAACTAGTAACAGATACCCATCTGATGATTGCATAACTGCCAATCCATCTTCCAATCTCTGTGTCTACTGCACTTGACAATCCCCATCGAAAAAAAAAAATCAAAGAAAAAATAATTCACAAACACCTACATACTCACAAACATTCCCGATGCAACACATTCCACAACTCACATGGCAAACAACGTACTCACTTACCAGTTGTACTTCTCAATTGCAACACAAGTATGCAAAACATCACTCTTCACCATGCACATCAACAACCAATGCAGTCCAATCAAAGTCTACAGCCCTTTAAAGAAATCTCGGCAACACTGATGCTCGTCTCTCAAATAACTAGCAAGAGAGGCATTCCACACTCTTCTTTTCTACACTTCCTTGTCCATCAGGCCATGCACCTGATGAAGCAACTGGTGGTGAGACCCGGGTGTCATTCTTGAGAATGAACATGTCTCCACCCCCATACTTCTCAACTCTACACATCAACCTACTGGACACAGGTTCTGAGCTGACTGCCAGGAACTGTTTTCTTGTGACGGCCATCATGCCTGGGGGTCACAACAACTCACTGTACTACACAACACGGGCACGACTGTCCAGATACACAACATCTGTGGGAGCAGAGAGGGAGAAAAAGGGTGTGTGGAGGCGATGAATGTTGTGCTTCCCACACGGCAGGTACAGAGTTGTCAGATGTGCCTGCTGGGGTGTGTGGGCCTGGGTCAGGAGCAGGGGCTGCATCAGCAGAAGCGGATGAGGGCTCATGACAGCAGCTGGGTCCACTACAGCAGCAGGGTGCAGGACATTAGCAGGGAGTACCTGAGGGAGAAAAGAGGGGTGTGTGGGTCTGCACTCAGGAGCAGGGGCTGCGTCAGGAGAAGCGGCAGGGGGTACTGCTGGGCCGGGGGCGGCGTCTGAGGCAGGACGGGCGGTGCATGTGCTTCCCTCACGGCAGGTACAGGGACGTCAGATGCGCCTGCTGGGGTGTGTGGGCCTGGGTCAGGAGCAAGGGCTGCGTCAGCAGAAGCGGATGAGGGCTCGTGACAGCAGCTGGGTCCACGACAGCAGCAGGGTGCAGGACAGTAGCAGGGAGTACCTGAGGGAGAAAAGAGGGGTTTGTGGGTCCTCGTCAGGAGCAGGGGCCGCGTCAGGGGGTACTGCTGGGCCGGGGGCGGCGTCTGAGGCAGGACGGGTGTGCTGGGGTCGGTAGAATGTGGTGCTTGGGGCAGGAAGAGGAGCTGGTGTCTGCTTAGAGAAGCAGTGCTGCTCTAGGGTGTCTAACCTGCGGTGTAGAGACAGTAGTTGTAGAGCTGATGAGAGCTGCTTCTGGGTGGATAAGCCAGTCTTCCATGTTGCTTGAAGACTGGGAGAGTGATCAGTTTCTCCTCCATCCTGTGTGAGTGAGAATCTCCGAGGGTCACCACTTGTGGGGTATGGGTTGTTTGTGTTCACACTCAGGATGGGATGGAGAAAGGAAACTCACAATGTGCTCTCTGTATACATGTTGTATTGGATGTACAATGTAGCTTGGTGCTGGGAAGGCAGCATGGTTACAAGTGTGATGCAGAGAGAGCTGGTTGGTGAGGGTGCTCAGAGGAGGACAGCTTGTGGGTCGCCATGCTCGCTGGCGGGAGCGAGGGCCGCCAGGCAGTGGCGGAGGAGGTGTAGCTTGCTGCGGCTGTAGCTAGAAGAAGAGAGAGAGAGCTGGTTGGTAAGGATGCTCAGAGGAGGACCAGCTTGTGGGTCGCCATGCTCGCTGGCGGGAGCGAGGACAGCCAGGCAGGGGGAGGAGGAGGTGGTGTTGCTGGCTGGTTGGTGTAGGTAGAAAGAGAGAGATCACCACGAGGTCAGGTCTTAAATAGCGGGGGTTGGCGTGGCTTAGTAGTTGACCCCCGCTCCGTGGGCAGCGCTGGTTGACCTAGACCACGAGGCACACACTGTGGAATTCGCGGGGTCGGCTATGCAGCGACAAACAGCGTTTGTAGGGGAGAAATCCACTACAAAACCCTGTAAAACTTGATGGAGGGAATAGTCCTAGAAGATCAAACAGAGTTAGGAGACCTGTAATTAAATTAGACCTCTGATTATCTGAATTGTGAAGAGGCTTTTCAAAACTGTTTAGTTAGGAAGTTATTGTTCTTGAGTTCTATTCTCTTCCTTCACTGCCATTTGTAATTCTGTAAGTTTTGTTTATTTAGGATTTGTAGCAGCCATGCTCTCTTTTGAAAGGAGAAATAGTGTTATATATGTGTATGTTTATATGCTGCCTTTATTGATTATATATACATTACATATTATGTTACTTCTAACCAAAGTTAGAATGTGTTAAGGCCTGTGTAATCACGAATGTGTTAGGCACGTGGTACATAACAACAACAATAATCGCCCTGGGTAAGACTCAGCATGTGGGTTCTCATTCTTCCATTAAATCATGTAAGATACTACACCAGTGTGACCAACACCAAGTGAAATATAACCTTCAAAACACCAGAGAATAATAATTTATGTACCCCATAGATATCCTCTAAATACTTTGTTTGTTTGATCGTATATAATTTTTTTTTAGCATTGGTTAACAGTTTGTTTTTGGGTGTGTGTTTGAGGGAAATATTATTAGGGTACTTGATGCCTGGGTTGGGGCAACAGTGGACTATCCAGCCGATTTGGAAATGTTGGTAGCCCTGCCCGGTTCTTCGGGATCCCAACCCACCATAGTGCCCTGTAATAGCCCCTGTCTTATAGGCAGAAATATTTATATAAATGGGTTAATTACATTAGACTTATATACTCTATCACTCTCTGTAACTTTCCACTAGTTATGAGGTAGCATGTTCAGAGCACGTGTTAAGGTGTGCCCACGGGAAGTTGCGCCACTTAGTGCTAAGCTTAGGCATTAAGTAGCTGGTTCTCTGGCCACCTGATGCAGCAGTACGAGTAGTTTGATATTCTTGACTAAAGGAAGACGTTATTAACAGCCATCGTGGATGGCTCCGTGGATGGTTCCAGTCCCATTAACTCATCAAGACTCAATGGTTAAAGGGCCAGTTCAGCCCGAAGCTCGCTCTTGAATGACTTCGCCCTACACGAGCATCGGGTGCCCAATGGTCAGGCTCACCATCGGGCACGACGACTGTGAATAGAGCCCACTGTCTAATAGTTTGGTGTTGGTGGGATTATGAATAACTGATACGTCCCTTCCTACAATATTATTATTAGTTATACTGTACTTATGTTATACATTCCTCACTTATTATTATTATTATTATGTTCCTCATTTGTTAATATTATTATTACATATGTCACTCACTTATTAGTATTATGTATACAGTGCTTTTGTTTACATCCCTTACTTATCATTAACAGAATTGTAAGCGCTAAATAAAACAAGGTCATGGAGGTTAGTCCACTTTAATTTAAAAAGTTACAATTTCCACAATGTACAAAGAAGTCACAAATTAATAAATAAAAATTTCACGAGAATGAGGCTACAATCATCGCAAATCATGTCATGGGGAGACAGGGGTGACCTGCTGTGCTAAGCTGCTGTTGAACGCATATTTACCATTTCAACCAGAGCCAGATGCTGGGTGTTACTCAGTGCTACATATCCATCACCACCGGCTGCATTCGCTGTTATGGTGTGCTGTCTAACCACTATCACCCACAGTTGCTGCTGTTGATATTACATATGCATCACTGCAGTAGCTGCTATTATATGTTGCATGTTCACCAAGGCCAACAGTTATGCATTTGACCATCAACTGTTGCTGGTGTATGCTGCATTCTCACCCTTAACAGCAGCTGCTATATGACAGCCAGTCTACCATTAGCAGCAACCAACGAATGAAAACCAGTCCATCAAAAACAGCAGGAACTGCATGTCAACCAGTTGGCACTCAGATCACTAGTGCCACCACCCAAATGACCAAGAACCTGTCTCCCCTCACATACTACTATGTACAGCGGCTGGGGCGGTGCTGACAGAGTGCCTTGGTGGGCTCTACTTCAGTCGACTGAGTCTCTGGTGCCAGGTGACAGTTCACAAGTACTACTGTACCACCTAGCACTATGTTCACCCTTGTGAGACACCTGGCACCGCCCACCTCTAGAGTAGATGATTTTTAGTATCTAAGCATAATATTAAAACCGTAAATTACCTCAAATTTTCTTTTACCATGACTCATAAAAAGCTTATTATTATTATCATTATTTCTTTTTATTTATTATTTTGTTGAAGGCAAAGTGGAGACTAACTTTTAATAAAAAGCTCAACGTAAATATACTGTGCTGCTCTGTAAAGAATTCTTACTGTAGATTTTTTATATCCAAAAGCAAGAGTTTGTTTACCCTTGGTGGTGATAGTTTAGAAGATATTTTACCTGTGCCATTACCAAAATGACAGCCACTGTGGGTGCTTGAGCCAATATGACAGCCATTGACAGTGTTTCAGCTAATTTGACAGTCACTGACAGTATCTCAGTTAAAATAACAGCCACTGGCAGTGTCTTGCCTAGTATGACAACCACTGGCTGTGTCTCAGCTAGTATGACAGCCACTGTCTATCAGGTAGTATGACAACCACTGTCTGTGTTTCAACTAGTATGACAACCACTGTCTGTGTCTCAGCTAGTATGACAGGCACTGTCTGTGTCTCAGCTAGTACAACAGCCAATGGCTGTCTCAGCTAGTATGGCAGCCACTGTCTGTCTCAACTAGTATGACAGCCACTATCATGCCTCCACAAATATTGTGGCCATTGTTTGGAATGTTCAATTATAGTTCACATGAAGACACACAATGATAATAATGTGTTATATTTTTTTCTTTACAAATTAGAAATAGGTATTAATGTGAGAATTATTTTTCTATTTTGGTATTTCCATTGTTACTTCATAAAAATTCTAACCCAAAGTTGACATCTAAACCTAAAAAAAAGTTACACTTTGAGAAGAAAGAATAATATCATTTATAGTGGCAAAACACTTGTCAAATACTGTAGAGAACAATTTTAAGTTAGCAAAACATACAAATCACAACACAAGAAAAAGTGTGTATACACAGAACTGAGGTCCTTGATTGACTCTTCATGACCAACCACCACATCTCTCAAGCATATTCTTCATACCTGGCCAGTGCTGTAAGCAAGTGACATAACAAAGACTCAAGTGCGCTGTTGTTACCACCTGAAGTGTAATTAAAATTGCGTTGTGCTTTGCGGTACAATCACAGCACAGATGTTTGAAGTAAACGTTTTGAAAATGTCATAATGCTCTAGAGTTTTTAATAAGAAGGCACAGGTGATTTTTGTTTTGTCATCAGCTTTGCACAGGAAGGCTCTGAAGACCTGACTAACTACCATTATGGCATTAGCCAGGTACCAGGATGATGATACAACTACTACCACAATGTCCATACCAAAATAAATTAATGCATTGGTTCCTATACCAGGATATAGGTTAAGATAATGGGCTGTATATACAGAGGTAAGCTGGAGTATCAGGGTATAAATAACAGGATAAAATAAGTCAGTAGGATATGTCAAGAGTAAAATTTGGTTACCATACAGTGAGGGTCAGTCTGTAGTGTGTTCTCGAGTTTGGGAACAAAGATCCTTTACTATTTACCACAAGGAACTAGGGTGCATGAGTCAGTTATATATATATATATATATATATATATATATATATATATATATATATATATATATATATATATATATATATATATATATATATATATATATACGAGCACTACTTCACTCACAATTTGGTCATGCTATACAAGAAGAGATAATATGAGAGTAAAATATGAAGAAAAATGTGTACTTTTTACACATTATCCATATTGTGAGTAAATGGAAGGAAGATATTGTATTAGTTGAAGAAACACACAGAACCTGACCTGATATCATGACTGTCCTCCAGTGCCAGAAAATGTTGAGTTGTCGAGTTATTCCCACTGATACACATGAGTGTTATCTGACCCTATACAGTACAAGTATAATGATATAAAATTATTCCCCCGGCCAGACCAATACACCCAATTGTATAGACTTAATATAATTGAGTGATTGCCTATTGATCGACTGTGGTTCTACTGGTCACTTAGAAATTGTGAGAGGGATTAGATCATTATATATAATATATATATATACATACACACAGGGAGAACATTGTACATGGTTGCCTATATTGTATCTTCCTATACAAGGAGAAACACGTGACAGACTAAGTAAAACCTCTCTGTAATCAGAACTAAAAGTAATGAAAGGAAGCAAGAATAAAATGTATTTTGGAAAAAAGAAAGGAAGAATGAGAAGTTCTTGGATAAAAAAGGAGGAAATTTATAGAAACATTGAAGCTCATTTGTTTCTATGCAATGATAGGAGTAATCTATTAGCCATGATGACTCTACATTCCAGAGTTACCTAAAGTAATGTATAAGATTATTTCCATAGTAATATTCCGCCTCTGCTTTTCTTTGATGATCAGTGTTGTTCTTGTAATGATCCAGTACATACAACAAGCAGGTGCAGAATATAACATACAACGATCACATTAATGTCTGAACAGTTTTCTATAAAACAAAGGAATTGCTATGGCAGTTGTTGAGAGCACTAGAAAGGCCAAGGGGCTCAGTAGAGTGGCAAGTACCTAAGGGCATTGTGACATGGGCCTTTTAGGTAATCCTGACCTGTCCAAGTGTTCCCGTGGCCACCCAACTTATCCTCAAGCCACCTAAGTGATCTTACGCCACTTCCAACTTATTCTCTGGGCATTCAAGTAATTCAATGGTCCTCGAAGTAATCTCAGGATCTTAGTATTCATATGACGTGTTTGATTTTACATTTTATAGTCTGTCTAATTACCATAATCTTAAGTCATTTTACACACCTCACTTGTCAACAATATGTGCCATGAAATGCCCACTTCCAGCAGGATGACTGTGCCGTGGTAACATACACTAACAACATTTACGGACAATTTTACTGTTCCCTCTGTGGTGAGGAACACAAGTTGGCTTATAATCTGAGAAGACTTGATATCAATTGTTGTGTTACATTTTGTGTATATATTGTATAATTCGTTCAATTTCAATAGGTTAAACTTTTTAAAGATCTATTTGATCACTTGTGTCATAATCCTTAGTTTTTATCATATTACTACTACTGTCTCTTACTATTCTGGAGTTAAGGAGAAATTGGCACCACTCTGGTTGTAATCAAGAGGGATACTTTGGCAGACTGCTCAGAAAAGCAGAGTGGTCCATCCCCAGTGTTATAGCATCATCTAAGTATCTTGTTATTACAGTTCTAATTCTATTTAACACATCATTACCTCTATAAACTCCAATCACACTTTATAATTACACCATTTGTTTTAATAATGCCTCTCTAAACACAATACTCTTGGAAGCATTGTGAAACAGTTTTTTATAATCTGGTGCCACACCTCTTGACTCCTTAATGATAAGCTTCCAGTTTATTTGAGTCTGTGATCAAAATTTTTCAACAAATGCAAAAAAATAAAAATAAATAAATAAAAATATCCAGGGATGCCTTAAGCTGTTTCATCAGTAAATTTGCCAAAATAATGAAGAAAATAACATAAATAGCTTGAAGCTCGACCCTTTTTTTTTGGAATTTTTGTTCGAAGAAATTCCTGTTTGGAGGCACCGGATTATGTCTGAAAGGGGGGATATAATAATTAATGAAAAGTACATTTTTAAATACTGTGATAGTAGTGTTTTAAGTTCATAGTCCTTATTACATCATGTACAGTACTAATTATTTTATTTTTAATCAATTTCTAAATAAGGAGGTTAAATTATAGTAAACAAGTAGAGTACTGTATGTATAATTCTGTGTTGTTCTCACCATGGTGAGAGGTTTTACTGTATTATATATATATATATATATATATATATATATATATATATATATATATATATATATATATTTATATATATATGTATATATAAGTAAAACCTCGATTAACCGCCCACATGTGGGGGGAAGGGGCCGACGGATAATCGAAAAGGTCAGTTAATAGTATATAAAGTCTACGGAAATAAAACATACATTTTCAAAGTACCTTTCCCTAACCTACCTCATTTAAGTCCCTCTATTCATTTTTGTTCATTTGCCATTCATATTTCAATAGAATTTGCTTTAAAACATTAACTACTTTAGTAAATAAATATGAACCAGCACAGAAACAGTGAATAAAAAATGGAAAAGTCATAGAACATAATTATGTCATCACAAAAATTGTGACTTAAGTCCCAGGTTGCTGATCTGACTTTCTGCCTCATTTACACACAATTGCAGGGTCTCAATTGCTTCTCTTACTATTGACAACACAACATACATACAGGTACGTTGTTTCTCACTCTAAATTTGTGTTTCATTTTTGCATTTCTTTATGGTTCTTTATTACTGTTATTATTATTATTATTATTAGCATTATCAATATTAATATTATTACATTATCGCCCCCCAGGCCCCGATGTGGGTCAGTGACCTGTGCCCGGGTGGGCTAATCCTGTAAAAAAAAAAAAAAAAAATTTAGGGGTTCGATTGATGGTTAATCCGAAAGTCGGTTAATCGAGGTTTTACTTATATATATATATATATATATATATATATATATATATATATATATATAGTTGTATTAAATACCTGATATAGCAGGAACTAGTCTTCAACAGCTACTTAGGTCCTGAGCAGTAGAACAGGCAGGAGGAATATTGGCAGGAAGCAGGTGAATGTTGAGGGGGCTCCACTGGTCTTCCTTTCAACGGCCACCTCTGTTATGCCAAGGAAAATATGATTAACTGTGGTGCCCGTGTACATATCTCGCACTACATCATGTATGCTACTTATATTATTCATTAATCATAATTCCTTATCTTTTAAGTATCATTTGTCATTTCTGTCCCTTTCCCAATCATCACAGTTATCATTCTCTTCTTTATATCACAAAGCATGAAATGAACTTCCTTAAAGTGAATAAGCAGAGAAATACAGCAAAACCTTTTGCTAATATTTCTTTACAAAATTCTGGAAAGACTGAGGTTAGTTTTCACATCAGCCAAATTATATGCTTACTATAGGTTGAAGGAGGATTAGTAAAGAAAAACTTTCTACAAACATTACTGTATTAAAAGAAGGAGGATTGGGCCATGAAGATGGTTGGAGGAGTGCTGTTGAACCATACAAGCCTGGTCACAAAATGGCCTTGCTAGAACAACTGTTTCTTTCTGAGATTACTTATCACTGTTAAAATATTTCCTTATTATATTGTACATGAATTCTCGGTGCAATCCATCACCACTCATGAAGTTATATTTTGGTTGCTCTGATACACACAGATAATGTGGGTCTGTTTATATACAACACCCTTTCTTCTTGAGAATTACTGTAGATAAATACAGTACAGGTAATACAAATAGAATTTGATTGAATATTAAATTCTCATCTGATCTTTCTTAGTTTACAGAAGGCAAATTCATTAAGAATTTTATCAGATTTCAATAAGTCTCAGAGAAAAATGTGAAACTATGAAATATTTAAGTGTTACATACAGTATAAGATTTAAATACAAGTTGCTGACAACTGAGTAGTCAATGGATCACTAAATATTTCCAGAAAGAAACACTTGTTGAGTGTTAATTCACAAAACAAAAGTTACATTACACACACACACACACACACACTCTGGTGATAATATGATACCCGTCATAAAACAAGCATTATGCCAAGGTGTGGGGTGTCAGGGGAAGGGTGAGGGTAGGGTTGAGCGAGTTGGTCCACACACTCGCTGAGTAACTTACCACCAATACGGGCTCTGGGATTCCTGAATTTCTCTCATGGGTATGACAGAAGCTTAGAATCAATGGTCACGCATTGACGATAAGAGACTAGTAAAGCAAAGACTAAATGTGAGTTCGTTTCAAACTTGTAAGCCAAAAGCAGAGGTTGGTGCTGGCGGGTCCGTTGCTAGGTCTACAAACCTTTACTGGAGGCAAGTGATGGACCCTCTGTATCCCCAACAAAGGTGGTGGTGGTGAGGGGTGTGGTAGTGGTGGTTTGGGTAGTAGTGGTGGTGGAGGTGGTAGGAGTGGTGGTGGGTGGGACTTCCATGCACCAAAAATAAAATAAGTTTAGTCTCTGAGGCCAAGTGTTCTCGGCGAAGGTGAGAAAAGTCTACATCTACAGATGAGTGGTAGTTTATGACAAAGTTAATTGCATAGTGTGGTTGGCAGGTTATACGATATGATCAAGCAATATTTTTACAAATGATTATATAATGCTTAGTCGGTGTTGGCTGGTTATATAATAATTCAAAGCAACATTACATTAAAGATTATCTAAAATTATTTAGTAAAATGATGAATAAAAAGCACATTTCATATAAAATATATATCAACATTTCCTATGTAAATCGAGGATTAGGGTCAGTGTAACTGTAGTTGTGGGAGCCAAGATACTGTATAGCCTCATCTCACCTTTTTTCGTTGAGAAAGCAAACTCAGTGTTTGCACCCCACATGAACTTGTTCTTTACGAGGATTATGGCATGATAGTCAGTGGCTGGCTCTAGGTCGTTGATGGTGTGTTTCATGTAGTGCATCAGTCCCTGTGTTTCCATGTCTGTGGCCTCGTAGGTGTTGTCGTGCCACTCCCCAGGCTCGTCAGTGGAATCGTTGGCCTGTAAAACAACAAAGAGTTGCGGTTTCATTGTGAAATTTTTACATTATTTGAGGTAAAATGTACAGCACAATTAGTTAGTACAAGATGTAAGATAGGGGTTGTTGCTTCCTTTCCTCTTATGTATTTGTGCTGTAGTAAGTGACGTAGTACCCGAAGATGAACTTACCTTGGCCTTGCGGTAGGTAAGACGGTACTGGAGGATGGGATAGTAACTCTCGGTCTCCCAGGTAAGGGTGTAACTCGTCTCCTCACCACCATTAGGGTCGCTGGTGAAGTGTGGTGGTTTGGGCTGGCCTGGTGAACCAATACACACATTACCAACTCGTAACTTTATATTATACTTGTACAGGTATAACGCCATAAACTCGTGTGAAACTAAAGAAATTATCTCTCTTTTTTTTGCACTTTCTATATCATTCCTTCTCTCTAATCAAATGAAGCTCTAAATAAGTGACAATGAAAACAATGGTGAGAACAAATTTTCTAAGATTAATGCTTTCAAACCTGCCATGTTGAAAGAAACCACATCCCTCACATGTCAGGTTGAAGAGATCACATCCCTCACCTGTCAGGTTGAAGAGACCACATCCCTCACATATCAGGTTGAAGAAACCACATCCCTCACCTGTCAGGTTGAAGAGACCACATCCCTCACCTGTCAGGTTGAAGAGACCACATCCCTCACCTGTCAGGTTGAAGACACCACATCCCTCACCTATCATGTTGAAAGAGACCACATCCCTCACCTATCATGTTGAAAGAGACCACATCCCTCACCTGTCAGGTTGAAGAGACCATATCCCTCACCTATTATGTTGAAAGAAACCAGATCCCTCACCTGTCAGGTTGAAGAGACCACATCCCTCACCTGTCAGGTTGAAGACACCACATCCCTCACCTATCATGTTGAAAGAGACCACATCCCTCACCTATCATGTTGAAAGAGACCACATCCCTCACCTGTCAGGTTGAAGAGACCATATCCCTCACCTATTATGTTGAAAGAAACCAGATCCCTCACCTGTCAGGTTGAAGAGACCACATCCCTCACCTGTCAGGTTGAAGAGACCACATCCCTCACCTATCATGTTGAAAGAGACCACATCCCTCACCTATCATGTTGAAAGAAACCACATCCCTCACCTATCATGTTGAAAGAGACCACATCCCTCACCTATCATGTTGAAAGAGACCACATCCCTCACCTATCATGTTGAAAGAGACCACATCCCTCACCTATCATGTTGAAAGAGACCACATCCCTCACCTATCATGTTGAAAGAGACCACATCCCTCACCTGTCATGTGTATGGATGCCCTGACAGTGCCGTGTTCGTTGGCCGCTGTACACACATACTCGCCAAAGTCTTCCTCGGTGACCTGAGAGATTCTGAGGGAGTGACGGTGACCACCATTCTGTTCCTCCAAATGGTTGTCGAGGGTGAGAGTCTGGCCGTCCTTGCTCCAGGTGACCTCGGCTGTGGGTCGAGAGTGAACGATGCACACTAGCTCCACCTTATCACCTTCCCCTGTCCGCACGATGGCCTGTTGGGGAAATACAAAGTTAGCAAGAGTGAAAATGCCCTGTGTGGTTTAATTCTGTAGCCCTGCAGTGAAATATAAAGATTAATGTATTTTTAACCGAGCCCAAAGGACTTCCTCAAGCAAGCTGGGTTAACTGATTCATATGATTTAATTTCTTTTCCAACTGTGTGTGTGTGTGTGTGTGGTTATTTAAGTTGTTGCCGTGAGTTATTACTAGTATACACATATGAACTTCCTCACCCCAAGATAGAATTTACGGCTCTCGTGCCACTGAGAGTTAAGCGTGTAGGAATGCCCGTAGCTGGAGGCAGGAAGGCTTAATATCATATTTTATTGCACATGAATATTAAAAATTCTTCACATATTCAGCAGGGTATTCATAGAAAACTTCAATGTGCTGAAGGGGAGACTCAGCCAACCAATGCTGAAGGGGAAACTGAACCAGAAGTGATTTCATGGGTTTGGCTGGGTTTTTCCATGACTAAATTAATGAGTTCACAACGAAATTCACTCATTACCCACATCGACATGCTTCAGGAGATTGGTCTATCAAATGTGAAAGATTAATCCTTTGAGCATGATAACATTACCCTTTGAATACAAGGCCTTAGTCTATCTTCCTCCTGCTTCTGTTCTTCCCCCTGCTCCTGTTCTTCTTCCTCCTCCTCCTCCTCCTCCTCCTCTTCCTCCCTCTCCTCCTCCTGCTCCTCTCCTCCTCCTGCTCCTCTTCTTCCTCCTTCTCCTCCCAACACCCACACCCACCTTCTCAGTGATGATCTCTGGTTGATATTCGACCATAACGGACATGGAGGCAGAAACTGGTTCACCGATGCCATTATCAGCCATGCAGACGTAAGTACCTTCAACATGACGATCCACTTCCTCCAACAGCATGCTGAGACCCTGGAACACAACACAACACATGAGTGAACATAAAAATGGAGGGAAAATTCAGACCATCGATCAGATTGGTAAGGTTAGGTTAGGTTAGGTCCTGTCAGTTAAGGTCAAGTTCTTGGAGTAAGCACTGGAAGAGGTCTGCTTGCTTTATATACCTCAGCTGGGATACCACCAGGTCTTGTGGCTTTGTTATTTTTCATCCGACTAATGATAGTAGCTATGTACCTACACACACGTCAATCAGTCAATGTAATATACAAAAAGGCTGGACCAGGGCCTAATACATCATGCAGGTTGTCCTAATTACTGTCAATTTCTATACTTGTTTATCTACAGGGTTTATCAATATTCTGATTCAGCATTTGCATCAACAACATAACAACTGCACTACTCTTGCTAAGATAAATACATTAAATCCACCAATGAGGAACTGAAACAGAATATATCATTAGAAGATAATCTACCTGACCTGATCTGACAGACTTGAGTTTGTAGGATTTTGTAGTAATAATAATAATAATAATAATAATAATAATAATAATAATAATAACAATAATAATAATAATAATAATAATAATAATAATAATAATAAGAGTGTATTAAGGGATTTTGTGGAGAGAACCTCACCTCTTCCTCGTGAGCACCTGAAGGTAGTCTGCCCTCCTGACGGGACCAGTGGATGGTAGGTGTTGGATTTCCCTCACTCTGACACTCCAGCCTCACACTCTCCCCTTTCAACACGTGCTGCTCCGCTTCAGAGATCATCTTCAGCTTAGGGGCGTACTGCACCTCTAGCTCGTGCTTTATCTGTAGCGAAAGTCATTATTAACATGCAAATAGGAAGACATTATTTTGAGGACGATGACTTAATCCCTTGAGTATGATAACTTAACCCCTTGAGTATGATAACTTAACCCCTTGAGTATGATAACTTAACCCCTTGAGTATGATAACTTAACCCCTTGAGTATGATAACTTAACCCCTTGAGTATGATAACTTAACCCCTTGAGTATGATAACTTAACCCCTTGAGTATGATAACTTAACCCCTTCAATATGATAACTTAACCCCTTGAGTATGATAACTTAACCCCTTGAGTATGATAACTTAACCCCTTCAGTATGATAACTTAACCCCTTCAGTATGATAACTTAACCCCTTGAGTATGATAACTGATATCTGAACCCCTTGAGTATGATAAATTATCCCTTTGAGTATGATAATTTAACCCCTTGAGTATGATAACTGAACCTCTTAAGTATGATAACTTAACCCCTTGAGTATGATAACTTAACCCCTTGAGTATGATAACCCCATGAGTATGATAGCCCCCGGAGTACGATAACTCAACCCCTTGAGTATGATAACTTAACCCTTTGATTAAAATGACTAAACCCTTTGAGTACAATGATTTAAGCAAGTTGTGTATATTAAGTGAATCAGATACTTGTCCCAAGTGACTTCTGAAATACACTTGTCCGGAATTTTATTTCTTTTTAATTGTCATGAAAAATTTGGGGAGGAAATTTGCTTATTCTTATGTTTTGTGGGAAAGGTTAAGTACATATCTTAAAACATTCAAATTTATTGTATAAATTCACAGATCACTTGTGTCCGTCTAGACTCTAGATGGTGTCAGTAGCGGTAACACCTGTCATGTGATATCATAACGCCTGTTATGATATCACATGACGCCTTGGTGATTCCTTCGAAACGTTGACAAGTTGACTGACTAATCACTAGAGGTGGGCCGGCGGCTTAATGTAGAGGTAAATTACCTGTACCTGATATAGGTCACTAATCCTGGTAAACATTTACGGTGAGGTTGGGTTCACGCAGCGCCTGACACATCCCTGTCTAGGTATTTATTTACTTCAAAATATTATTTTGTCCACCGGGCACCTAGACATTAAAAAAAATCACTTGCCCGGCCCCATGGTTCGGGCAAAAGGGCTGCTAATCTACACAGCCTGGATCTAACTCTTTGCATACAATGGTTAAACCCCTTAAGTACGATGAATTAACCCCCTGAACACAAAGTCTTACACCTTTATACACGGTGACCTCTTCTCTTGAGCATGGTGACATTGTATTCACGGGGTTACCTACTGTTCTTTGTTGGAAATTATATTTCCATAATGGTCTTATCTTGCGAGGGTAAAACCAAGGCAGCGTGGGTACAGTGGACTCTAGAGCCAGAAGTGACCATACTTTTGAATCTGTCGATCCCATCATAGACTTATTGAGCCTTCATCGACCCCCAAACCCATACTCAGGAAATAATATAAAATTGTTAATGGATAATAACTTTTAATTGAAGAAGTTTACTCGTACATCCTTAATGAGATGGATGAGCCTGATGAGCGTTAACAAGGCCAAAGATATTTGGCTGAAGATTTGTGAGTCTTAAGTTCATCAGTGTTAAGTCAGTTTCTTTGTTTAATCAAGCGTGCATTCACATGGCTGAATCCAGCTTCGGCCATATATGAACTTAGAAATGCAACTAAAACGGGTCAGCAGCTGCCCTAAGATTGGGTAGCTGGCAGCAGTATTATCATTGCTCCAGTAGTCAATGAAGCCTTTACATTCGAACAGTGCTTTTGCCTCGAGATCAATGATCATTTATATTAATTCCTCTTGTAAGTAAGTCTATATCTCCATTTTTCTATTTCAACATCAAGTGGAGTAACAATCCAGTCATGAACCTGCACATTCTCAAGATCTTCAAAACGAACAATTAAGTATTTTAACGTTTAAATTTGAAATTTTCGACCCCTAGAATTTTATCGACCCCCCAGTCGGCCCCTAAACATTTATCGACCCCGGCACAGTTTCACGACCCCTGTGGGTCTATATCGACCACTTTAGGAACCACTGCTCTAGGGTCTAGACTAAAGCTCTTGTTAGCTACTTCACTCCACTGCTTTAACTTCCCCTAACTGTAACGTAAAATAACTGCCCACAGACGGGTGACCTTGTGATAGTATTTTGGTTTAGTATACTCCGACTACCACCATCACTAAACCTCTATCACTTCCACCATTCCTACCCATAACAGCAACAATCCTAACAATTACCTTGCACCACACTACCACAACAACCACCACCAACTGACCTCCAAGGGTGGCTGAGTCTCCACGCTGCAGATGTAAGTGCCAGCATCAGAGGCCCTTATGTTGGAGATCTCAACCATATGTCCGTTCAGCTTGTAGCGGCGGTTGCGTTGTACCTTCACATCCCCGACGAACAGAATCTTCGCCTTCGATGTCTCCGTCGCCGCTTTCTTCACTAGGATGACGTAGGGAGCTGTGTTGGAGGGAATGGGTTTGGTTATAACATATAAATTTAATCGACCCTAGTTAATCTCATTTGATTCCTAAGGTTTATATATTCTCATCTGACCTAACCTGACCTGACTTAATGTCCTTAACCTAGCCTAACATGACCTATCCAAATTTAAAGTGTCCCTAACCTAACCGAACCCTACTTAACATAACCTATCATAACTTAACCTGACCTAACCTAACCGAACTTAACCTGGCCTAACCAAATTTGAAGTGTCCCTAATCTAACCTAACCTGAACTAACTTAACCTAACCTAACCAAACCATATGTGTTTATTCACCCTCTGCTTAGGCGGCCAACATAACATGCTGTCCATCTCTGATATACTCTGACTTATATAATGTAATTTACTAATACACTCTGACATAATGCGATATGCTGATATACTCTGACATAATTTGATAATATACTCAAGCATAATGAACTTGGATATACTTGACACAAACACTCACTTGAATACACTGACACTTGACTCTTGATACACACATAGACATACTCACTGTGGGTGGTATACTCAAGACACACTGTGGGTGGTATACTCAAGACTCACTGTGGGTGGTATACTCAAGACACACTGTGGGTGGTATACTCAAGACACACTGTGGGTGGTATACTCAAGACACACTGTGGGTGGTATAATAAAGACACACTGTGGGTGGTATACTCGAGACATACTATGGGCGGTATACTTACACTCTTCGTTGGGTTGACAGTTGATGTTGATGGTGTCGCCCTCTTTGGCCACCAGGTGTTGGGGGCCCATAGCGAACTCAGGAGGTTCACCATAGTCGATCTCTTCCTCGTCTCCATCATAACCGGATTCTTCCATGTCATCGTATTGAAGCTCTTCCTCAGGCTCAGGGAAGGCAAAACCTGTACGTGAGAGAGAGGGGAGTGTGAGAGGTGAGGGGAAGAAAGAAGGGGAGGGGAGATGAGGGGTGAGGAGAAGAGGAAAAAAGGTAAAGAAAGAATATGAGGGATTATTATTGGTCACCCTAGATTTTCTTTTTTTGCTGCATTTTTATTTATATCTTTTCTTTTTCTTTTAATTCCTTTTTACTTTATTTCATCGTATGTTTCTTCGATCTGTTTTCTGTTTATTTTTTTTCATTTTTTTATGTGTTTTCATGTGTTATTATCTGCGACTTTATTCTTAATTTTCCTGCTTTTTATACTTTAACTTTTGTTTATTTTCTAGACCTGATAGCCCCAAGTCCGGATAGCCCCAGTCCTGATAGGCCCTGGGGTAAGTTCTGATAGGCCCCAAGTTCTGATAGGCCCCAATTCCTGATACAGGCCCAAGTCCCATTAGGCCCTAAGTTCTGATAGGCCCTAAAGTCCCGATAGGCCCTAAGTCCTGATAGGCCCTAAGTCCCGATAGGCCCCAAGTCCCGATATAGGCCCCATGTCCTGATAGGCCCCTAGTTCTGATAGGCCCCAGAGTCCTGATAGGCCCCAAGTCCTGATAGCCCCAAGTTCTGAGAAATTCCCCAAGTCCCTGATAAGCCCCATGTCCCGATAGGCCCCTAGTTCTGATATAGCTTCCTCAGAGTCCTGATAGGCCCCAAGTCCTGATAGCTCCAAGTTCTGATAGCTCCTCAAGTCCTGATAGCCCCAGTCCTGATAGCTCAAGTTCTTATAGCCCCAAGTCCTGATAGCTCCAAGTCCTGATAGCCCCAAGTTCTGATAGCCCCAAGTCCTGATAGCTCCCCAAGTTCTGATAGTCTCAAGTTCTGATAGGCTCCCCAAGACCTGATAGCCCCAAGTTCTGATAGCCCAAGTCCTGATAGCCCCAAGTCCTGATAGCCCCAGTCCTGATGGTAGCCCTTCAAGTTCTGATAATTCAAGTTCTGGGATAGCCCCAAGTCCTGGGATAGCCCCAAGTTCTGGATAGGCCCCAAGTCCTGATAAGCCCCATGTCCCATAGGCCCTTAGCCCTGAGAAGCCCCAGAGTCCTGATAGGCCCCAAGTCCCGATAGCCTCAAGTTCTGGATAGCCTCAGCCCCATAGCTCCCCAAACTGGATAGCCCCAAGTTCTTATAGCTCCCCAAGTTCTGATAGCCCCAAGTCCTGATAGCCCCAAGTCCTGATAGCCCCAAGTCCTGATAGCCCCAAGTTCTGATAGCCCCAAGTTCTGATAGCCCCAAGTTCTGATATAGCCCCAAGTCCCGATAGCTCCCCAAGTTCTGATAGCCCCAAGTCCTGATAGCCCTGTCCTGATAGCCCCAAGTCCGATAGCCCCAAGTCCCGATAGCCCCAAGTCCGATAGCCCTGCAAGTTCTGATAGCCCCAAGTCCTGATAGGCCCCAAGTTCTGATAGCCCCAAGTCCCGATAGCCCCAAGTCCTGATAGCCCCAAGTCCCTTGATAGCCCCAAGTCCTGATAGCCCCAAGTTCTGATAGCCCCAAGTTCTGATAGCCCCAAGTCCTAATAGACCCCAACTGAGCCCAGTCCCAATTGACTCACATAAACAAACTGACCAAAACGTAACCAAATTGTAATCCAGATTAACCTAACCTAACCTAACCTAACCTAACCTAACACAAATAACACACCGTTACGCCTATAGGGAGGGATGGATGACGCTCACACACACACACACACGGGTACGGTTTGGTAGGGTCGAGAAAAGATTGTTTCCGTTTAATGTGTAACAGACGGTGTGTGTGTGTGTGTGTGTGTGTGTGTGTGTGTGTGTGTGTGTGTGTGTGTGTGTGTGTGTGTGTGTGTGTGTGTGTTAAATTAATACCGCTATTTCCGAAAACGCAAGTAATAATAATAATAATAATAATAACACTACTAATAAAGCAACAAGTGTGTCCTAAAGATCCAAATAATAACAATAATTATAAAAATAAATAATATTATAAGAAGTGAGACAGAGAGAGAGAGAGAGAGAGAGAGAGAGAGAGAGAGAGAGAGAGAGAGAGAGAGAGAGAGAGAAAGAGAGAGAGAGAGAGAGAGAGAGAGAGAGAGAGAGAGAGCTAACTGCAACAATTTCAGAGTTGATTTGCAATAGTCTGGA
Organism: Homarus americanus; assembly: GCF_018991925.1. Lineage (NCBI taxonomy): Eukaryota > Metazoa > Arthropoda > Malacostraca > Decapoda > Nephropidae > Homarus > Homarus americanus. Next base: position 491,216 of record NW_024754704.1, read on the forward strand.
CTTAATAACTCAGTGAAGTGAAACACCTCTAATTCCTCTCTCCTCTTCCCTTCCACCCACCTCGCCATTCTCCTCCCTTCCTCCCACCCACCTGCCCTCCCTCCCACCCACCCTCCTCCTCCTCCTAGTACTTGAAATTCTTTATAGATACTCGTATTTCACTGGGAGTACTTTTACTTCTCTCTCTCTCTCTCTCTCGCCTCTCCCACGGCTTAAATACCACCACTTAGGTAGAGTAACTTCCTACCTGCGTCTCGTTAATTAAGGCAGTGAATTATGAGCTATGCAGGTAATGACAGGTAGTGCGGACCTGTCTGTTGTCACTCTGTGTGGGTGAGACGGGTGGATAAGGTGAGTGGATAAAGTGGGTTGATGGATTAATGTATATTGATTGACGAATAGATAGACAGACAGACAGAACCAGACAGACAGACAGATAGATAGACAGAGAGAGAGAGAGAGAGAGAGAGAGAGAGAGAGAGAAAGAGAGAGAGAGAGAGAGCACCACCACCACTACCTTAACGAGACAGCGAGGCTTCATTAAATACTGGGACAAAACGCCTTTACTGTGGCGGACATCAAAAGACTGGATGGTATATGGTAAAGGTAATGGCGCCTCGCTCTTCTGATGTCATCACTCCCCAGGGTCATTATACAAGGCCATTATAATAGTTAAAAGTTTGGGCTTTTTTCTCGAAGTATGTGGGTCATCCAAGCTTGATTTTTTTTATCATATCACGCTTGATTTTCTTTAAGCTTCGGTAAATTTCTTGTCCGTCACGATTGAATTTGTTAAAAGGAAAAGGTGGAATTAATCTTGTCGCATGTTTGTATTTCCAGACCTGTTTAGTGTTTAGCTAAGAGGAAATGCTTTGAATCACCACATTTACTGTACTGTCCTCACATCAACAGCTACCATATTCTCAAGCTTGCCATTTATACTTCACTCTGTTGTGTACAAACTTGTCACTAAATTTCCTCGCGATATTTTCTCTCTGTGAACCTTCTTCCCGTCAAAATATCGTCTCGGGTCATCTTTCAGGCGCCTCTGTCGAAAAGTTTTCACAATATTGTCGCGCGGATTCGCCATCTAAGCTCTCAAAATGCGTCACAACTTCCCAAAACATGTAATATATTGACTCCGGGAGCCCGCCATATTTGCCATCTCTTGAGGTAGACGCGTTGGTAATGTCATGATTTTGTTTCTAAATGATGTTGTTGCTACCCATATTATTATTATTATTATTATTATTATTATTATTATTATTTTATTGACGTCATGAGTCTTATTTGTTATTATTATTGACGCTTATCAATGTTATACCATTTATTATCATCATCATCATCGTCATCATCATCATCATCATCATCATCATCATCATCATCATCATCGTCATCACCATCGTTACCATCACCACCCACCAATTTACTCACCATAACTATCATATCCTCACCGCCATTATCATCCTACTCCTTCACCATCATACACCTCTACCACTATCTTCACTACCACCATCACCATCAACTACTACCACAACCATCGCCATCAACTACTACAACCATCACCACCAACCAAAACTGTCAACATCTTCCACCGCCATCACAATCACCACCATCTCCACCATCACAATCACCACCATCTCCACCATCACAATCACCACCATCTCCACCACCACTATCACCATCCGCCTTGCGCTATCCATTACACAACTTCTCCCCTCTTTCCGGGTTGTGTCGTGGACAAGTTTTACCCCCAGAGCGACGAGCAAATTTCCGGGTTGTGTAAGATGCATCAAGTTCTTACTACAGTGGTGAACTCTTTAAGGTAACACTGTACAATTACATTCTATAGTTTGAAAGGTAAAATAATTTCTAGTAGAGTCTCAGTACAATTGGAACGCCATTTAGAGAAGTTCTAAAGGGAAAATATTCATATTTTTTATTCTAATATCTGAAAATATTTCCTTCCAGCTCAAATTTACTTCAACTTTACTCTAAACTACGAGAGGAAAGTATTTGAAGTTTTGAAGGGAAAATATATATAGTTTTTTTTATACTACGTCCGAATCTATCCTTTATAAAACTGTATAGAGAGGATAACGACAATAGTGTTTAATTATGGACCAAAACAAACACACAGTGAGCACGCCGCGTTGTTATGGTCGCATAATGAACTCAGCCCCTCTCTCTCTCTCTCTCTCAGCTGTCTCACGCACGGCTGCCGAGAGCTAGGATACGCCCACCCCTACACGCCCGACGGAGTCTCTCTACGCCCAGCGGTCTGTCCACGCCTGGCTGCATTTACCTAGGAGATAAATGAGGCTCAGGAGAACGACCTAGCCGTCCCCATTCCATCCGTGCCGATCCTAGGACACACCCAGCCTGCTTCCTAGGACACGCCCATGGCCAGTTCGAATACCCTGATCCCCATGTCACCCATACCTACACCTCAGCTTCCCATTATGAGGACACGCCCATGCCCTTCTTGAGTGGCGTCAGGACCTATGTTGTCTGAACCACCAAGAGGAAGACTTTCTGAGGGTGGTGGTGGTGGTGAGGGAAGAGAGAAGAGGGTGGTGGTGGTGGTGGGGGGAAACAGTGGTGAATGTGAGGGAAGGGAGAGGTGGTGGTGGTGGTGGGGGAGGCTGAAAGGGTGTAGTAGTGGTGGTGGTGATGGGGGAGGATAAGTGTGATGGAGAGGAGGAGATGGTGGTAGTGTAGAGGGAAATAGTTAAGGGTGGGGGTAGGAGGGTAGAATGGAATGGAAGATGTGGGAGAGATGGAAGAGATGGAATGCTAGAGGTGGTGGTGGTGGTGGTGGTGGGAGGAGGGAGGTAGACTCTTCAGCTATAAACATGAAGCACTGGTGAAGGAGTCTCAGAAGGTGCTGGTGGTCACTACACTCAAGGGGTCGTCGTCACTCCACCTCACACCAGACACACACAGATTACCCAGCTGCTATAAAGGAACTCAAAGCTTTCATATGTTTCGCCCGTAAAAATAAAACCTCCAGCGCCAGTGCAGGCAGAAGGAGGGAGAATGTTCGCCTGGTGGGGCTTTGGCTTGGGGTTTCTTTGAGGAGCAGGAGGTATAAGGAGTAACGCCAGGCTTTTTTAATTGCTCGTAGTGGTGTTGTTGTTGTTTTTTAATGTAATGGTTTATACTTAGTAAGACCCGGAGACACCCCCTTAGACCCATTGAGACACCCCCTTAGACCCCTGGAGACACCCCCTTAGACCCGTGGAGACCCCCTTAGAACCCTAGAGACACCCCTTAGAACCCTGGAGACACACCCTTGGGCCCTAGGGGGCACCTTAGAACCTGGAACACCCTTAGACCACTAGAGACACCCCTTAGACACCTGGAACCCCTTAGACCCGTGGAGACCCTTAGACCCCTAGAGACACCCCCTTAGACCCCTGGAGATCCCCCCTTAGGCTCTTGGAGCCACCCCTTAGACCTGGAGACACCCCTTAGACCCCCTGGAGACACCTCCTTAGACCCTAGAGACCACCACCCTAGAGACCCCTGGAGACACTCAGGAGACACCCCATTAGACCACCTAGAGACACACCCTTGGACCGGAGACACCCCTGGTACCCCAACACTCCCCTTTAGACCCCTGACGACTCCTCTTAGACCCCAGAGACACACTTAGACACCCTCTTAGACTCTCAGAGACACACCCTTGGGCCCCAAACTGACTCCCCCTTAGACGACTCACTTCGTAAAGGGTAGCCAATCTTACCTCTCTCGCTCCCTTAAGAAAAGCGAATCAACAGAACGTGTTTGTCAAAGGGTTTTAACCCCCGCCTTCAGTGGTCTACCCCTACCACCCGCCGGCATGCCCCCCCCCTCCCCGCCACGATCTTCACGACTAGCCAACACAAGGCAATCCGCACGATCAGCAACTTTATGGCCATCTTCTACTCAATTTGCACCAGATCGAAGAACATTAACGAAATCAATGCAGCGTCACCTTTTAAGGAACTCAATACCCTCAATTCCTTGGAGGCTGCTCCATGGAGAAGACGCTTCAACCCCTTGAGGAGCTTCTTTACGACGGCTATTGAAACGGCCATTAAACTGTACCCACTTCTCCAGCAGGAACGTAACGAGAGAATACCTTCTGCAGTGTGAGTTAGAGGTCGGGAGCGGCGGTGGTCCTCACTCGCGCCGTCATCCTCCGCCACCTCCGACTCAAGAGGAGGTCATCAAAGGCGCCAAAAGTTCCCGCCAGATCTTTTATGGCCCAAGATTTCCCGCCAATTCAATTTCCTCAAGTATTGCGCGCCCCAAAAAATTATTTTGACATGAGTGTTTTCTGAGGCGAAATTCCAGGAATAATCCATTCCGGGAACTGGGTGCCCCGCCAGGGTTATAATGCTAACAATAACTCCTCGTGTGATCAAGACACAGGGACCAAGACAGTTAATAAGGTCTACACGAGTTGAAAATATACATAGAAAATTTACACAAATTTTAGATAATTCATTTTGTAAAGCTGCAACTTTTAAAGACGAGGAAATTGTATGTAAATAAGAAAGAGATGAAAGCACAAAAAATAAATAAATAATTCGGTAAAAAATATTAGGCGCTATGACGTGTCTCACACTTACAGCAAACATTGTGAAAACTAATATAATGCTTAAATATTGTAGACACTGCCACCAACAACACGTCTCGTTACTGTGTCGTAGCAGGGAGGCTACAGTGTCGACGTTCTCCTCCAACTCTGAACTTAAGATATAACTTGACCCTAATTTGAATTTGATGGAACTTTAACCCGTATATACAAGATCGTTAAGATTGATTTTTTCCCTTAACTGATAACGTGAGATCCCGCTAACCTAACCCCACTATGAAGTAAGTTAAAGTTAAAGATTCACCCCATTAACTTTCCTCTTAAATGAATCCATCTTACTGGTTCACTTAAGATGGAATCGAAATTGAACCGAGACTCGACCGTAGGAAAGAGCTTCTCATAAATCGTTAATTAGATGATAACAAAGAACATGCAAGATTTATGGGGTGGAGAGGAAGCTGGCTGTGAGGAGGGGGGGGGAAAGGGAGAGGGGGGAGGGGAGAGGGTGGAGAGAGCAGAAAATGAGAAGGGAAGACAGGAGGGTGAAAAAGATGGGGAAGAGGTAGAGGAGGGAAGAAAGGGATGGTGGAAGGGGGCAGGTGGAAGGGGAAGGGAGGAAATTAGTGCCCCTCCTTTCTCCCCCACCCAAACTTCTTTACTTATCACAGGACACACGCCACTACGCCTCCCTCTGTAATGACGTTCGCGTACATTAAAAAAAAAAAGACGATCATATAAATACAGGATTTTGTGTGAAGTATCACCTTCATAGTACACACACACACACACACACACACACACACACACACACACACACACACACACACACACACACACACACACACACACACACACACACAGCAGAGATAAGAGGATTGAGAGGATTTTAACTTAGCGTCATAAAGCGAGGAGACAAAACATGTTTAATTAGATCCGGCACGAAGCTCCTCATCCGGCCTGGAATCAGTCGGGTGTTTGGACAACAGCCGGCCCATCTGGCTCCTGCTTCTCGCTGTCTTACCCGGAGGAAGATGACGTGAATTATATTAAATAGACTGGACATATTAGCTCTCTCTCTCTCTCTCTCTCTCTCTCTCTCTCTCTCTCTTTATCCTCTAAGGCTCGCGCGCGCCAGCACACATGAATATTCTTCGTTGAAAATAATGAATTCACAAGAGGACCTGTTTACTATAGCTAATTAGGTCCAGCCAGGTGAGTCGGGGGGGGGGGGCAAATCGGTCTCATGAGTAGGTCTTAGCGGGCCACCTATTATTTTCAAGGCGAATAAATAATCCTTGTACACTTAATGCGTATGACCATTACCCCTGAACATCATCCCAGTGCAGTTCCGCAACAATGGGATTCGAACCATGTGTGTTGAGCTTGGGATTCGAACCATGTGTGTTGAGCTTGGGATTCGAACCATGTGTGTTGAGCTTGGGATTCGAACCATGTGTGTTGAGCTTGGGATTCGAACCATGTGTGTTGAGATTGGGATGACTTTGTAAATGAGAAAAGTATGAGTTTCTATAATAAGAATTTTGTTATAGATCCTACCATCGTTTACAAAGTCACTTTTTGTGTATTTGATTGCGGTCTTCCTACTCCTGAAGGGGAGGCTACTGAAGTGAACTAAAAAGAAATTATATAATATGAAGCTAATGTGATGGATGGTACCAGAGCAACCATCTTGTTGAGGTCTGCCTCAAGAGTAGATGCCACAACCCTCATTAGGCCACGCTTACCCCCATCCTGGTCTAGCCCAAGGATAGGTGGTAGGATGGGTGAAGGATAGCAGTAGCATAGATGATAAGACACCAAGGATAGCTAGCAGGTGGGTATAGATAGCAGGTGAGTAGATAACTAAATTGGAAACCACACGTCAGTGAAGTTGTCAAATCCTCCAGTTTCCGTCTCCACCTCCTCCGCCGACTCAAGTCCCTCGGAGTTCCTGCCCCCGAGCTCCTCAGTGTTTACTCAACATTCATACTTCCCAAGCTCACCTATGCCTCCCCTACCTGGTCTTCCTCCCTAAATGCCACACAACGTAAACACCTAGAAAAAGTGCAAATGAGAGCATGCAAGATTATTCTCTCCCCTTCCTACTCCACATACCAAGAAGCTCTCAACATACTGACCCTCTCGGCTCTCTCTGACCATCACCACGACCTCATCTGCAAATTTGGTGAGAAACTTCTGTACCATCCTCGACACCGGCTCCTACTACCACCCAAGATCCCTCGTCCGAGAATTGCTGTTCGACACCACAACCGCATCCGGCCCATACGTGCACGAACTGATCGCTATAAGAACAGCCCAGTCCCAACCATTGTAAAAATTATCAATAATTTGTAATAAACCAGTGTATTCACTCCCAGTAAATACTACTTCTTGCACTGTCACCATGTTGAAATGCCCTGTAGTTTGAGCTTTTCCCCATCTAGTTATTATATATCTTATTTGTATCACTTATGTTACTTGTATATTATTTGTAATTCCAAACCCATTCCCCAATTATGTAACTGTATATTTTCAGCCTTCTGGCTGCCAAGCTCTTTCAATAAACCGTTAATTATTATTATTATTATTATTATTATTATTATTATTATTATTATTATTATTATTATTATTAGAGATAAAGGCTAGACAGAAGGATAAACGGAAGGACAGGCGGAAGATAGACGGAAGAATAGGCGAAAGGATAGACTGAAGGATAGACAGAAATATATTCGGAAGGATACAGAAGGATAGACGGATAGACAGAAGGATAGATGGATAAACAGACGGATAGACAGAAGGATAGATGGATAAAAAGACGGAGAGACCGAACCAAGCGCTAACATATAATTCCTTCAGTTTGTCCTTAAGAGTTTCATTAAACCTGTGAGAGTGTATACCTGCCCTCACTCCCTCTCCTTTCACTGTCTCTCTTTTCTTACTTTCTCTCATTTATCTCCCTCCTACCCTCTCACTTTCTCTCCCTTCTTACTTTCTCTCAGTCTCTTCTCCCCTTCATTATTCACGCCTCTCCTTTCTCTTCTCCTTCTCTCTCTTTTACATAAGTGGAGAGGTAAGGGAAGAAGGGAGGAAAAGAAGGAGGAAAGGAGAGAGAGAGAGAGAGAGAGAGAGAGAGAGAGAGAGAGAGAGAGAGAGAGAGAGAGAGAGAGAGGTGTGCCTCAGCCCTCACCTGCAGGACGTCCGCCAGGTGGCACCTAAGAGCAGGTTCTTGACCCTTCCCGGATACACACTACCTTCTTTAGTGCCACTAGGGACTGCCACGCCCCTTAGTGGTGTCAGGGGAGGTGCCATACATTTAGTGGTGTCAGGGAAGGGTGCCATACCTTTAGTGGTGTCAGGGGAAGGGTGCCATACCTTTAGTGGTGTCATGGGAAGGTGCCATACCTTTAGTGGTGTCAGGGGAAGGGTGCCATGACTTCAGTGGTCGGGAGAGGTTGCTGAAGCACGGTGGTTCGGGGAGGTTGCGTTGTTCACACACCCCGCCTCCAGTGTCGTGGGAGAATGCCTGGCGTGTGGTGATTGTCAGGGGGCGGTAAATAAGGGTTCACCTGGGTGTATCAGGTGACTGGGCCCATCTGGGAAGTGTAGGACTGTGGCACCTTGCTGGCACCTGTCAGTGTGTGGGGTACACCTGGTTTCTACCTGGCTAGGATTTAGTCACCAACACCAATCACCACCCCTAACCAACCCTCACCACCATTTACTAACCCTTACCACCACCCCTAACCATTATCACCACCATCACACCGCTCCTTCCTGTCTAAATAACACCCCCACCCACCTCATGACAGCCATCACCTATCCCCACCATCATCCATCACCCCCCCACCCACCTCATGACAGCCATCACCTACCCCACCCACCTCATGACAGCCATCACCTACCGCCACCATCATCCATCACTCCCCTCACCCTTTAACAGAATCCCCCCTCCTCTCATCACACCCCCTCCCTACCATACTCTTAATCTTGCTAGAGTCATATTGAACACACACACACACACACACACATCCTTGGCCACAGGAGGGTCAAGACCTATCAGGCCCTGCTCCTGCTGTGCTGCCCCCCTTGGCTATATTCGGCCATTCCTCAAGTCCCTCTCCCGACCCATCCTCACCACCGGGATATCAACATAATCAAAATTGACAATTTCGTTTCGGAAAGAAGTGGGACCAGTGTTGAACAGTGATGAACAGTGTTTAAGCCAGTGAATTCAGCGCTAGACAGTACCAGTGAGAGCCGTGACCCATCAGTGAGATAAGCACCCCTGGGAACCAACCACTATTTTCTGACCAAGCGATGTTAATCACTCCACCCTGGGAACAACAGTGGGCCGGCTTTACACCTGACTACGAGATAACACAACACTACCTAGCAGAGAGCGAGGTACTGTGACACCACCCCACACCACCCTGTGTCTCCATGACCACGTGAGGTCCTTCATATTAACACCTATGGACGAGTTACTGCACCACGTGGCCTACGTGACCTCACACAGTAGGGCAAGAGACCAGCCCGGGCCATCAACTGGAAACTATAATAATTTGTATGTTCAACTCATTTTCCTTCTCCTTTCAGTAATGAAAACTTTTGTTAAACGACCCACCTACCCCAGGTCTTGGATGTAATAAGTCATTTTTGCCTAATGTATATTTTTAGCCTTCAGGATGCAGAACTTCCTCAATAAACCGCTAATTATTATTATTATTATTATTATTATTATTATTATTATTATTATTATTATTATTATTATTATTATTATTATTATTATTATTATTATTATTATTACACACACACACACCCAAAACCCAGTTACTTCAATCCACCTATTCGTCGCCCATCCATCCATCCCGGGTTGAATATCTGCCCCTCCCCCCCACCCATCAGAGCTTCAACCAAGCCTAAATCCCTGTCTAGATGCGATAGAATTAAAGTGATCAGCAAGAGAGACTAGAGTGGGGGTGGGGGGTATGGGTGTGGGGGTGGAGGGCTGGGTTATGGGTCGGGGGTGTTGGGGGTTGGGGGTGGGGGTTGGGGGTGGGAACGGAACACGTAGACTCATCATGTATGCTCATGCATGCGGGTGGTTGAGGGGCAGAGGGGAGAGGGAGGAGGGGGAGAAAGGAAGGAGAGAGGAGAGAGGAATGAAGAAAGTGAGGAGGGAAGAGTTTTATTTTGGATGGGAAGGAGATTGGGGATTTGGGGGGGAGGGAAGGGGGGGTAGAGGGAGAGAAGGGGGTGGAACAAGGGAAGTTGGGGTTGTGTGGTGGTGGGGGTTGTGTGGTGGTGGGGGTTGTGGTATGTTGTAGATGGTGGGTGTTTTGGCGTGTGAGTGTCGGTGGTGGTGGTGGTGTGGTGGTTCAAAAGGGTAGTGGTGGTGGTTGTCTAGGAGAGGGAGAGGATGGAATGATTTGGGAGGGCACAGATAGTAGTTAATAGTGGTAGTTGTGGTAGACGTTGGAGTGGTTAATAGGGTAGTTGTGGCTGATGGTGGTAGACGGCGGATAGTGGTTAAAGGTGGTAGTTGTGGTAGTATGTGGTAGACGGTTGCTAGTGGTTAATGGTGGCCGTGCAATTAATATCTGTTGCTGGTAATATATATGCATCTCTATCTCTCTCTCTCTCTCTCTCTCTCTCTCTCTCTCTCTGTCTCTCTCTCTCTCTCTCTCTCTCTCTCAACCGAAAAACAGTGCCGTGACGAGAAAAGTTAACCCCCCAAACTTCCGACCTTATCAACTCACTACAAAGACCCCCACCAATACGGCGTCCTCACGTTGCCAAACCCTCCCCAACCACACCGTCTCTTAACTCTCACATTCCTCCCCAACAATCGTACCAGCCTCCCCACCCTCTCCAACTATGTTAGAGTCCTCCTCACCTCACTCTCCCCAACTATCGTACCCTCCTCCCTGGGGAAAGGTGGACCTCTTGTCCTCACGGGGAAATATGGTTAAATCAACAGAACGAAACTCGTCTCGGAATAATGATGCTTCAGCAGACCGAACTAGAATCGGAACTGTGGATTTTAGACGGAACGAATCGAAACTTGAACTACGGGATATGGACAAGGGTGAATCAGACAGAGAGAGAGAGAGAACGTAACGTCTTGGAATAGTGAAGCTTCGTGTTTCCTAACGAGATCTGGAACTGTGGCTCTAACATTGTCTTGAAACAATGATTCATATAATACGAACATATTACAAACTAAGGATTCCATAAAAAAAACCTCTACCATCGTGAACTTATCCATCCAACCTGGCAAATCTAACCACCCAACCTGGTGAGCCTATCCACCTACTACGACGAGCACATTATAACCATCTGGCATCTGAGTCAACTGAAGCCAACCGAACCGTGAACAATAACGATAACAAACAGAGCAGCGGAACCAAAACACTTCACACCAACAGTGCAACATATGATGAGACAGTACCAAGACAATGACTCAGAGGCAGAGTTGAACAGTGAACCAGTGAAGCAACAGTAAACCAATGAAGAGAACCCAGACTAAATAATAATGACAGGTGACTCAGAAGATGAACTAGCTCGAACTAGTGATTCAAAAGGAGTCAAAGTCGTCTTAAACCTACTGACTCGGACACATAGAACGAGAGAGAAAGAGAGAGAGAGAGAATGCTGATGAATAAGAATGAATAACAGTGCTTCGAGAAGAACAAAAGCAATCTTGAACCACTAACTTAGAACCCCAGCGTGTTCATTTATCCAACTACCAGTGCTTCGGTCCAAATGAAACGAAACCGAAACCTGAACTAACTGAAACACACACACACACACAAACTTAACAACAATAACAACACATAACAAAACTAGTGCTTCGAGAGGAACAAAAGTCATCTCTAACTATTGACTCTGAACCCCTGAAGCATCCCGTACATCCGTCTGGTGTCTGGACCAACCGAAGCCTGAACAAGTGAAGCAATTTCCTCTCTGGCTGATACTCTCCGGCTACACATCTGCTTCACTGAACTCCCCCGAACCTCTCGAGAGAAAATATACGAGTCTCGCAAAGTGTAGGGCACTGGAGAGAGAGAACTGTGAGATGTGGAGAAGAAGAGAGAGACAAAGTGAGATAACAGAAGACAGGGTAAAGAGGATAAAGAAGGAATGAAGGAGAAAAAGAAAACAGGAGGAAGAGGAGGTTGAGAGAGACAGACAGAGGGGGAGATAAGAGGAAGATGAGGATAAGAGACAAAAAGAGATAGGAAGAAGAATAAGAGACAGAGAAAAGTAGGAGGAAGAAAGGGAGACAAAGGGACGTGAAGATAAGAAGAAAGCCACAAATTAGGATAGGGGAGAGAGAGGAGGCATAGGAAAAAGGCAAGGATGATAAAAAAAGGGAGAAAGAGACAAAAGGAGACAGCCAAAAATAGACATGAAATAACAACGGAAGCGGGGAGATAGGACAATGTGATAGAGTAGAAGGGGGGAGATAGGAGAATACAGCGAAAAGGGGGAGATAGGAGAATATCAAGAGAAGGGAGGGACAGATAGTGAATAAAAGAACACATGGACATAAAGAGAACATTCAGAAAACATACGAACAAGGAAAGGAAGAGAAGACAGAGAAAAAAAGAATTAAGCAAATTAGCGAAAATAAAATGGTTTCCAGAATGAGAAAAAGAAGTAGATGGAGAAGAGAGGAAAGAAAAAGAACAGAAAACAATAAGAGAGGGAGAGAGAGAGGAGAGAGAGAGAGAGAGCGCCCCAAGGGCCGTCGTCTCCAGACAATACACATCCCTGGGGACTTCCTCACTACCCCCTTTCTCAACACACTGAAAAAAACCGGGAGATTAAGTCAAACAAGAAGGGAGAAGGGAGAAGGAGAAGAGAGGGAGAAGGAAGCAGAAGAAGAGGGGAGGAAAAAAAGGGAGGAACATGGAAAAAGAAGAAGAAAAATGAGAAGAGGAATAAGATGAGAAAGAGGAGGAAGGAGGAGTAACAGGAGGAAGTAGGAGAAGTAGAAGGAAGAAGAGGAAGAAGGAGGAGGTGGTTGTGTTCTAATCAGAATTGAAATATTCACGCCTCATTAATATTCATTGATAGCCTGAGGACAAAATATTAGAGAGAGAGAGAGAGAGAGAGAGAGAGAGAGAGAGAGAGAGAGAGAGAGAGAGAGAGAGAGATGACTTTTAGAATGAAGCAAAACTATATAGAGAAATATATCTATTGCTCAGGTAATGTTTGTTCACTAGATTACAGGTAAAAAAAAATTAAACAACTTTTTTTTTTGCATTCCCAAACTGTAGGTGTCAAAGGAGTAATACTTTTGTACACACACACACACACACAACACACACACACACACACACACACACACACACACACACACACACACACACACATGTACATCTTCCTCCCATCCTTCCTTCCCTCACCATTCTCCCTCCCCTCACCCCCCTTCCTCCCCATTAAAACAAACCAGAAAAATCTCCCTCTATTGGCGCAGAAGCCGCCATTTTCCCTTAGGCAGACTTGCTCTCCCCTCCGGCTCTCAAAAGTTTCCAACCTTAATTTTTCCTCAACTGGGGATGTGAGAACGTAACTAGTTGCAGTAGAGTCTAATTAAACTTACGACATCATCTTGACTTTCATCTGTGCGTTATAGATTTGGTTAGACACGTTCTCACATCATTAAAGTTAGGTTAGGTTAGGTTAGGTTAGACACGTTCTCACATCATTTAAGTTAGGTTAGGTTAGACACGTTCTCACATCTCTTAAACTAGTAGGAAGAATTAACTTACGATCCTATGAGAATACATCTTTTTTGTCCTATGTTAACTAAGTCATTATAAATACATTTTCACAATACACATAACGAGAAAAAAATCAACATACGATTCTGTTAAGGTGGAAAAATAATCATACGTACTTTACCAACCACCACCCCCCTCCACTCACCCCCTACCCAACACACACCCCACCACCACCTACCCCATACCCCATCACCCCCCACCACTTCCCCATCACCCCCTCCCAATGCCCACCACCCCCTACCCAATACCCATCACCCCCCCCACACCCCCTCCAACCCCCCACCCCCCCCACCCCCATCACCCCCTACCCACCACCACCCATCACCCCCCCTCCCCCTCCTATACCCCATCCCCTCACCCCATCACCCAGCCCATCACCCCTACCCAATGCCCCATCACCCTCCCACCCCCCTCATGAAAGTGACGCCATGGACCACTGTGGTGAATCTTAGTGTAAACAACCAAGCTTTGGGTACAACTTGCATAGAAGCTTGAGTCAGTCTTTGGATGTTGGTTAAGCTGTTGAAGCGAAGATAAATAATAAGAATAAAATAACGAACAAAAAGGACAAAACGAAGAAGAAGAAGAAGAAGAAGAAGAAGAAGAAGAAGAAGAAGAAACCAACAACCACAAAAGTTTAATTTAACCACCCTCATGTGACGTCACGAGGGGAAAAAACCTTCTTAATATCGACATGAAACCAAAGGGGCAGAAATTAACATGGGAAGTATATATGGGGCAAAATGTTGGACCATAAACAGAATTTTACATAAGAGGGAGAATTAATGTTGATTATATACTGTATGTGATGGCGGTGTTAGTACTCTGAGACTGTAGTGGGTTGATATACAGTTGATTATAGTGTGTGTGTGTGTGTGTGTGTGTGTCTGTGTGTGTGTGTGTGTCTGTGTGTGTGTGTGTGTGTGTGTGTGTAAATTGAGTTGTTATTTCTACCTACACCCACAACCCCTCCCCATATAATAATGGTCGGCCCTCGTGTAACAAGGATGGACGGCCTAAGGGCCACCTAGGCGTGAATTTGTTTAAGGTGTAGAAGCTGCCGCCAACACAACAACCACACCCTAAGTTAACGAGTTGTATGACCCAGTGTCAAGGAATAGTCCGAGAAGACCGGACAACTCGCCAACTGCACTGGCTAACCATTACCCCGGAACACTATCCGCAAATCGATTGACATCCAGGTTCCCAATTACTATTGAGTAGACAGAGGCAAATGGTGTAAAGAAACTTGTCCTTAGTGTCACCCTGCCCCGGGATCGAACCCGGGTTCGCTCGCTTGCGAGGCGAGCATGTTGACCATCACACCACACACACACACACACACACACACACACACACACACACACACACACACACACACACACACGTACAGTTTATTAGAAGCATAAAAAGTGACTCGTGACGTCATAGCAATCAGCTGACTCTGGGTATTGTGACTTTTTTTTTAATTCTATGGCCGCATTGTTTACAGTGGCCGTTTATATACAGTGTCCTTTACGTCCGTCCGTCCGTCCGTCCAATGAAAGATTGTCTCACAGTTTATTTTTATTTCTTATTTTTAGCTGAGATTTTGATAAGATTTTGACTTGGCTGAATTTGGGGGATTTTGTCCAGAGATGAATTTTTGTACGATCGGAATTTTATTGACCGGATTTTCGTTATTTGGATTTAATATTTGGGGAGTTTATTCTCTGGTATTTAGTCCTTTTGGGAATTTGTTATGTCTGCATCTTTGGCATTTTGTCCGATAGGGTTTTGTCCAATAATCAACACAAACGATCCTCAGGTCAACTAACGGAAACAAACAAACAAACACGACCTCTAGCTACAGCCTCGGTCACACCAACACCCTGTTTAATGAGAGAGTGGCAGAGAATGAAGGTTGATACTTGCACACACACACACACACACACACACACACTTCCTGACGTTAGGTTCCTGTATTATATTATCCAAGGGAGGGAAGTGAATCTGTTTTATCGAGGAAGGAAGGAAGGAAGGAAGGAAGGAAGGTTCTTTAATGAAGGAAATAAGAGACGTTTTATTAATTAAGTTCTTTAACTAAGAACAAGTAGAGAGCCTTTGGGAATCCATCTTTGTGTCGTAACTTAAGATAATGAGTTAATGACGTTCTCACATCACCAGTTAAGGTAAAAAAAAGAAAATATTGAAACCTTTGAGGGTAAGAAGCGTTGGTTATGGCGGTCTGTGTAATGCAGCAACAGCCATCAGGGAGAACGAGGCGTTAATACCGGGTTGTTTTAGGTACACAGATCCGGGTCCTGTAGGCGGTATAAGTAAATTCCTCCCCAGAGCAACTCTATCACCTTATTGCCACTAATGAAATTCTCCTGTAATGGCTCTTGCAGGGACGTCTTAATGGCGTTGTAAATAAACCCCAGAGAGATAATGGTGGATTGGCGCCATTAAGGTCACTCTGAGTTATGAATAGTTAAGGATAATTTTATCGTTATTGGACGACACATAACAACCACTATTACGATAATCCTCTCTACCCTCACGCCTGCCTTGGAGTCCAAAAAATAATCGTACGTTGATTTTTTTCCCTTAACTGGAGATGCAACAAGGTATCATATTCTCCGTCTTTTAAGGTTCGACACAATGATGGAGTCTCAGAAATATCGTACGGTATAATAATAATAATAATAATAATAATAATAATAATAATAATAATAATAATAATAATAATAATAATAATAATAATAATAATAATAATAATAATAATAAAGTCTTTTCACCGTAAAAATCCGATTAAAAAATAACAAAAACATCTGGTACATTTGGCTATTAAGCATGACGTCATCCGAGGCTTTTAATCCAATCTCCATAATCATTAACATAATATCTGATGATGTTTTCCTTCAATTATTCCTCTCAAGAGCTTCATTTAACGTCGCTTCATATGGAAATTCCACAATAAATTACAACATATTGACGGCAGCTTAAAAAGAAGAAAATAATGTATTAGCCCCAAGTACAAAATTAGAATAAAACGTAAGGAATAGGAAAAAATGCAGCCAAAAACAATGAGTAACAAGTCAACAAGGTAGATTATTAGCGTGACACGAGACAGAACTCCGACCTAATTAGAACAGGTGGGGGAGGCCCTGAGGGGGATGGAAGACCGTGCTAACCCACAATTATGTCGGCAGACTTAAGTAGTAAGCTCCGCCATCACAGACCCCAACAGCAGGACCCCTAAACTCCTTGACCCCCAAAGACTGGTTCTTGTTACTTTAGAAAGAGAGGAAGGAAGCGGTGAAGGACCCCCAAGGACTGAGAGAGAGAGAGAGAGAGAGAGAGCACCTCCACCACCCACTCCCGTCAACTACTACCATTACCACTACCACCATTACCACTACTTCCACCATTACAACTGCTACCACCACCACCACCACTACCACTACTACCACCATTACCTACTACACCATCACCATCCTTCACAGCTACCACCATTACCACCCACCACTACCACCCACCACCACATTCCACTGCTACCATCACCATCCCTTCAGCTACCACCATTACCACCACCACCACTACCACCACTACCACCATTACACTGCCCACCCATCACCATCCTTCCAGCTACCACCACTACCACCACCACCACCACTACTACTACTACAACAAAAGCAATACGACACTATGGATCCTTGGCCTAACAACACCTCAACCTTAACAATACAATAGAAAACAGGTGAGGGTGAAGGGAGGGGGGGGGGTGAGGGAAGGGAGGGCGGGGGTGAGGGTGAAGGAGGGCAGGGTGAGGGTGAAAGGAGCAGGGGTGAGGTGAAGGAGGGGCAGGGGTGAGGGGGTAAGGAGGAGGGAAAGGAGGAGGAGGGAGGTGAAGGGAGGGGCAGGGGTGAGGGTGAAGGGAGGGAGCAGGGTGAGGTGAGAGGAGGGCGGGGGTGAGGGTGAAGGGAGGGCAGGGGTGAGGTGAAAAGGGAGGGCAGGGGGTGAGGGAGGAGGAGGGGCGAAGGGGTGAGGGTAAAGGAGGGGGCAGGGTGAGGTGAAAGGAGGGGCGGGGGTGAGGTGAAGGGAGGGGCAGGGGTGAGGTGAAGGAGGGCAGGGGTGAGGATGAAGAGGGAGGGGAGGGGTGAGGGAAGGAGGGGCAGGGGGGTGAGAGGTGAAGGGAGGGGCAGGGGTGAGGTGAAGGAGGGCAGGGGTGAGGGTGAAGGGAGGGGTAGAGGTGAGGTGAAAGGGAGGAGGCAGGGTGAGGGTAAGAGAGGAGGAGCGGGGGTGAGGTGAAGGGAGGGGCAGAGGTGAGGGTGAAAGGAGGGAGCAGGGGTGAGGTGAAGGGAGGGCAGGGGTGAGAGTGAAGGAGGGGCAGGGGGTGAGGGTGAAGAGGAGGGGGCAGGGGGTGAGGGTGAAGGGAGAGGGGCAGGGAGTGAGGTGAGGAGGAGCGAGTGAGGTGAAGGAGAGCAGGGGTGAGGGTGAAAAGGGAGGGGGCAGGGGGTGAGGTGAAAGGAGGGAGCGGGGTGAGGGTGAAAGGGAGGGGCGGGGGTGAGGGGTGAAGGAGGCGGGGGTGAGGGTGAAGGGAGGAGGGCAGGGGTGAGGGTGAAGGGGAGGGTGGGGTGAGGGTGAAGGGAGGGGCGGGGGTGAGGGTGAAGGGAGGGCGGGGGTGAGGGTGAAGGAGGGGCGGGGTGAGGGTGAAGGGGAGGGGCGGGGTGAGGGTGAAGGGAGGGCAGGGGATGAGGGTGAAGGGGAGGGCGGGGTGAGGGTGAAGGGGAGGGGCAGGGGATGAGGGAGGTGAAAGGAGGGGGCGGGGGTGAGGGTGAAGGGAGGGGCAGGGGTGAGGTGAAGGAGAGGGGCAGGGGTGAGGGTAAGGAGGGGGGCAGGGGTGAGGGTGAAAGGGAGGGGCGGGGGTGAGGGTGAAGGGAGGGGCAGGGGGTGAGGGGTGAAAAAGGAGGGGGGAGGGTGAGGGTGAAGGGAGGGCAGGGGGTGAGGTGAAGGGAGGGGCAGGGGAGTGAAAGGTGGAGGAGAAGGGAGAGGTGAGGGAAGGGACGGGGTGATGAGGGTGAAGGAGGGCAGGGTAGGGGTGAAGGGAGGGGGCAGAGGTGAGGTGAAGGGAGGGGCAGAGGGGTGAGGGTGAAGGAGGGCAGAGTGAGGTGAAGGGAGGGGGGGGGTGAGGGTGAAGGGAGGGCAGGGGTGAGGTGAAGAAGGGAGGGCGGGGGTGAGGGTGAAGGGAGGGAGCGGGGGTGAGGGAGTGAAGGGAGGGGCCGGGGGTGAGGGTGGAAAGGGAGGGAGCAGGGGTAGGGGTAAAAGGGAGGGGCAGGGGGTGAGGGTGAAGGGAGGGGCGGGGGTGAGGTGAAGGAGGGCAGGGGTAGGAGTAAAAAGGAGGAGCAGGGGAGTAGAAGTAAAGAGGAGGGAGCAGGGGGTGAGGTGAAGGGAGGGCAGGGGGGTGAGGGTAAAGGAGGGGGAGCAGGGAGTAGGGTAAAAAGAGGGCAGGGTGAGGTGAAGGAGGGGCAGGGAGGTGAGGGTGAAGGGAGGGGCAGGGGGTGAGGGTTAAAGGGAGGGGCAGGGTGAGGAGTGAAAGGGAGAGGCAGAGGTGAGGGGTGAAAAGAAAGGGAGGGCAGAGGGGTGAGGGTGAAAAGGGGAGGAGGCAGGGGTGAGGTGAAAAGGAGGGGCAGGGGTGAGAAGTGGAAAGGGAGGGGGCGGGGGTAAGGGTAAAGGAGAGGGGCGGGGTGTATGGTGCGGTATACTGAGGGGAGTGTTTCCTCTTGTGTTCAGTACGATACTCCGCCATATTGTTCCTAGGTCATATTTTTTTAATGTTCAGTTTCGAAACTGGCTAACCCACACTCAACTAACACAACCCCTAACTAACACAAATACAGCTCAACCTTCAACAAAACCTATACAGCATTAAGGTGTTTAATTATCAACTGAATCATAAACTAGCAACTATCTTCACATTAATCACCAATTTTGTTTCTCAATAAAAGTAATAGTTTGTTTAGAAACAATACGTAACTTCAGTAGCCACTTCGTTCAGGGTACATGTGCACAGCCCCCCACAG
>NW_024754704.1:510757-520757 GCF_018991925.1 Homarus americanus
ACGGCAGTTACGCATTAGGTGCCGGTTCGCCTCCACGGCGGTGCACGGGCTCCCGCCTCCATGGCGGGGGCGTCGCCTCCCGCCTCCACGGCGGGTGCGTCGCCTCCCGCCTCCACGTTGGGTGCGTCGGCTCCCGCCTCCACGTTGGGTGCGTCGGCTCCCGCCTCCACTGTTGGTTCTTCGCCTCCCGCCTCTACGGCGAGGGCATCCCTCCTGCCTCTACGGCGGAACCGCCGCCGTCCACCTCGAAGGCGGGTGCTAGAGGTAGGTGCGTCGGCTCCCGCCTCCACGGCGGGTGCGTCGGCTTCCGCCTCCACGTTGGGTGCGTCGGCTCCCGCCTCCACGGCGGGTGCGTCGGCTCCCGCCTCCACGGCGGGTGCGTCGGCTCCCGCCTCCACTGTTGGTCCTTCGCCTCCCGCCTCTACGGCGAGGGCATCCCTCCTGCCTCTACGGCGGAACCGCCGCCGTCCACCTCGAAGGCGGGTGCTGGAGGTAGGTGCGTCGGCTCCCGCCTCCATGGCGGGGGCGTCGCCTCCCGCCTCCACGGCGGGTGCGTCGCCTCCCGCCTCCACGTTGGGTGCGTCGGCTCCCGCCTCCACGTTGGGTGCGTCGGCTCCCGCCTCCACTGTTGGTTCTTCGCCTCCCGCCTCTACGGCGAGGGCATCCCTCCTGCCTCTACAGCGGAACCGCCGCCGTCCACCTCGAAGGCGGGTGCTAGAAGCCAGGTGCGTCGCTCCCGCCTCCACGGCGGGTGCGTCGGCTCCCGCCTCCACGGCGGGTGCGTCGCCTCCCGCCTCCACGGCGGGTGCGTCGGCTCCCGCCTCCACTGTTGGTTCTTCGCCTCCCGCCTCTACGGCGAGGGCATCCCTCCTGCCTCTACGGCGGAACCGCCGCCGTCCACCTCGAAGGCGGGTGCTAGAGGTAGGTGCGTCGGCTCCCGCCTCCACGGCGGGTGCATCGGCTCCCGCCTCCACGGCGGGTGCGTCGGCTCCCGCCTCCACGGCGGGTGCGTCGGCTCCCGCCTCCACGGCGGGTGCGTCGCCTCCCGCCTCCACGGCGAGGGCATCCTCCTGCCTCTACGGCGGAACCGCCGCCGTCCACCTCGAAGGCGGGCTAGAGGTGGTGGTCGGCTCCGCCTCCACGGCGGGTGCGTCGGCTCCGCCTCCACGGCGGGTGCGTCGGCCCCCCTCCAGGCGGGTGCGTCGGTCCGCCTCCACGGCGGGTGCGTCGCCTCCCGCCTCCACGGCGGGTGCGTCGGCCCGCCCACTGTTGGTTCTTCGCCTCCCGCCCTACGGCGAGGGCATCCTCCTGCCTCTACGGCGGAACCGCCGCCGTCCACCCTCGGAAGGCGGGTGCTAGAGGTAGGTGCGTCGGCCCCGCCTCCACGGCGGGTGCGTCGGCTCCCGCCTCCAGGCGGGTGCGTCGGCCTCGCCTCCACGGCGGGTGCGTCGCCTCCCGCCTCCACGGTGGGTGCGTCGGCCCCGCCTCCACTGTTGGCTCGCCTCCCGCCCCACGGCGAGGGCATCCTCCTGCCCTACGGCGGAACCGCCGCCGTCCACCTCGAAGGCGGGTGCTAGAGGTAGGTGCCGGCTCCGCCTCCACGGCGGGTGCGTCGGCTCCCGCCTCCACTGTTGGTTCTTCGCCTCCCGCCTCTACGGCGAGGGCATCCTCCTGCCTCTACGGCGGAACTGCCGCCGTCCACCCCGAAGGCGGGTGCTAGAGGTAGGTGCGTCGGCCCCGCCTCCACGGCGGGTGCGTCGGCTCTCGCCTCCACGGCGGGTGCGTCGCCTCCGCCCACGGCGGGTGCGTCGGCTCCCGCCTCCACGGCTGGGCGTCGGCTCCCGCCTCCACGGCGGGTGCGTCGCCTCCCGCCTCCACGGCGGGTGCGTCGGCTCCCCGCCCACTGTTGGTTTTTCGCCCCGCCCCCACGGCGAGGGCATCCCTTCCGCCACGGCGGAACCGCCGCCGTCCACCTCGAAGGCGGGTGCGAGGTAGGTGCGTCGGCTCCGCCTCCACGGCGGGTGCGTCGGCTCCGCCTCCACGGCGGGTGCGTCGGCCCCGCCTCCACGGCGGGTGCGCCGGCTCCCGCCTCCACGGCGGGTGCGTCGGCTCACCCCACGGCGGGTGTCGCCCGCCTCCACGGCGGGTGCGTCGGCCCCCGCCTCCACTGTTGGTTCTTCGCCCCGCCCCACGGCGAGGGCATCCTCCTGCCTCACGGCGGAACCGCCGCCGTCCACCCCGGAAGGCGGGTGCTAGAGGTAGGTGCGTCGGCTCCGCCTCCACGGCGGGTGCGTCGGTCTCGCCTCCACGGCGGGTGCGTCGTCGGCCCCGCCTCCACTGTTGGTTCCTTCGCCTCCCGCCCCTACGGCGAGGGCATCCCTCCTGCCTCTACGGCGGAACCGCCGCCGTCCACCCCGAAGGCGGGTGCTAGAGGTAGGTGCGTCGGCTCCCGCCTCCACGGCGGGTGCGTCGGCTCCGCCTCCACGGCGGGTGCGTCGCCCCGCTCCACGGCGGGTGCGCCGGTCTCGCCTCCACGGCGGGTGCGTCGGCTCGCCTCCACGGCGGGTGCGTCGCCTCCCGCCTCCACGGCGGGTGCGTCGGCCGCCTCCACTGTTGGTTCTTCGCCCCCGCCTCACGGCGAGGGCATCCTCCTGCCTCTACGGCGGAACCGCCGTCCACCCTCGAAGGCGGGTGCCAGAGGTAGGTGCGTGGCTCCCGCCTCCACGGCGGGTGCGTCGGCTCGCCTCCACGGCGGGTGCGTCGGCCCCGCCTCCACGGCGGGTGCGTCGGCCCGCCTCCACGGCGGGTGCGTCGGCCCGCCTCCACTGTTGGTCTTTCGCCTCCCGCCTCTACGGCGAGGGGCATCCTCCTGCCTCTTCGGCGGAACCGCCGCCGTCCACCCCGAAGGCGGGTGCTAGAGGTAGTGCGTCGGCTCCCGCCTCCACGGCGGGTGCGTCGGCTCCCGCCTCCACGGCGGGTGCGTCGGCTCGCCTCCACGGCGGGTGCGTCGCCCGCCCACGGCGGTGTCGCCCGCCTCCACGGGTGCGTCGGCTCCCGCCTCCACTGCTGGTTCTTCGCCTCCCGCCTCTACGGCGAGGGCATCCTCTCCTGCCTCTACGGCGGAACCGCCGCCGTCCACCTCGGAAGGCGGGTGCCAGAGGTAGGCGTCGGCTCCCGCCTCCACGGCGGGTGTGTGGTTCCGCCTCCACGGCGGGTGCGCCGCCCTCCACGGGTCCCCGCCCCACGGCGGGTGCCGGCCCCGCCCACGGCGGGTGCGTCGGCTCCCGCCTCCACGGCGGGTGCGTCGCCTCCCGCCCAGGGTGCGCCCCGCCCACTGTTGGTTCGCCTCCCGCCTCTACGGCGAGGGCATCCTCCTGCCTCTACGGCGGAACCGCCGCCGTCCACCCGAAGGCGGGTGCGTCGGTTCGCCACGGCGGGTGCGTCGGCTCGCCTCCACGGCGGGTGCCCGCCTCCACGGCGGGTGCGTCGGCCCGCCGCCTCCACGGCGGGTGCGCCGGTTCCGCCTCCACGGCGGGTGCGTCGCCTCCGGCCCACGGCGGGTGCGCGCTCCCGCCCCACGGGGTGCGTCGGCCCCGCCTCCACTGTTGGTTCGCCTCCCGCCCTACGGCGAGGGCATCCTCCTGCCTCTACGGCGGAACGCCGCCGTCCACCTCGAAGGCGGTGCTAGAGGTAGGTGCGTCGGCCCGCCTCCACGGCGGGTGCAACGGCTCCCGCCTCCACGGCGGGTGCGTCGGCTCCCCCTCCACGGCGGGTGCGCCGCCCGCCTCCACGGCGGGTGCGTCGGCTCCCGCCTCCACGGCGGGTGCGTCTGCCCCGCCTCCACTGTTGGTTCGCCTCCGCCCTACGGCGAGGGCATCCCTCCTGCCTCTACGGCGGAACGGCCGCCGTCCACCCGGAAGGCGGGGTGCTAGAGGTAGGTGCGTCCCTCCTGCCTCTACGGCGGACCGCCGCCTTCTCCTATAGGGCGGGCGAGTCGCCTTCCTCCCATAAGGCGGGCGAGTCGCCTTCCCACTATAAGGCGGCGGGTCGCCTTCCTCTCCAAGGCAGGTGCGAGTAGGTGCGTCGCCTTCCTCGTGTACGGGGGTGTCACCTTCCTCGTACGGGGGTGCGTCACCAGGTACGGGGGTGCGTCACCTTCCCTCGTACGGGGCGCACCTTCCCCGTGTACGGGGGTGCGTCACCTTCCTCGTGTACGGGGGTGCGCTCACCCTCGTGTACGGGGGTGCGTCCGCCTTCCTCGTGTACGGGGGTGCGTCACCTCGTATACGGGGGGTGCGTCACCTTCTCGTGTACGGGGAGGCGTCACCTTCCGTATACGGGGGTGGCCGCCTTCCCGTGTACGCGGGGTGCGTCACCTTCCTCGTGTACGGGGCGTGCCACCTTCCCCGTGTACGGGGGGGCCACCTTCCTCGTGTTCGGGGAGGTCACCTTCCTCGTATACGGGGGTGCGTCACCTTCCTCGTGTGTACGGGGGTGCGTCGCCTCATACGGGGGTGCGTCACCTTCCGTGTACGGGGGTGCGTCACCTTCTCGTGTACGGGAGTGTCACCTTCCTCGTATACGGGGGGTGCGTCACCTTCCTCGTGTACGGGTATGGGTGCCCTCGTTACGGGGGTCACCTTCTCGTATACGGGTGCGTCGCCTTCCTCGTGTACGGGGGTGCGTCACCTTCCTCGTATACGGGGTGCGTCACCTCGTGTACGGGGGTGCGTCACCTTCCTCGTGTACGGGGTGCGTCACTTCTCGTGTACGGGGGGCGTCACCTTCCTCGTGTCTGGGGTGCGTCACCTTCCCTGTGTACGGGGGTGCGTCACCTTCCTCGTACGGGGTGCGTCACCTTCCTCGTGTACGGGGGTGCGTCACCTTCTCGTATACGGGGTGCGTCACCTTCCTCGTGTACGGGGGCGGTCACCTTCCTCGTGTACGGGGTGCGTCACCTTCCGGTGGATGGGTCACCTTCCTCGTGTACGGGGGTGCGTCACCTTCCTCGTACGGGGGTGCGTCACCTTCCGTGTACGGGGGTGCGTCACCTTCCGTACGGGGGTGCGTCACCTTCCTCGTGTACGGGGTGTCACCTCGTGTACGGGGGTGCGTCACCTTCCTCGTATACGGGGGTGCGTCACCTCCTTCGTATACGGGGGTGCGTCACCTTCCTCTACGGGGTCACTGTGTACAGGGGTGCGTCACCTCGTGTACGGGGGTGCGTCACCTTCCTTGTGTACGGGGTGTCACCTTCCTCGTGTGTACGGGGTGCGTCACCTTCCCTGTGTACGGGGGGTGCGTCACCTTCCTCGTGTACGGGGGGCGTCACCTTCCTCGTGTACGGGGGTGCACACCTGTACGGGGGTGCGTCACCTCCTCGTGTGGCGGGTGCGTCACCTTCCCGTGTACGGGGGTGCGTCACCTTCCTCGTGTACGGGGGTGTCACCTTCCTCGTGTACGGGGTGCGTCACCTTCCTCGTGTACGGGGGTGTCACCTTCCTTGTACGGGGGGTGCGTCACCTTCCTCGTGTACGGGGGTCACCTTCCCGTGTACGGGGTGCGCACCCTCGTGTACGAGGGTGCACACTTCTCGCATGGGGGTGCGTCACCTTCGTACGGGGTGCGTCACTCTGTGTACGGGGGGTGTCACCTTCCTCGTGTACGGGGGTGCGTCACCTTCCTGTGTACGGGGGGTGCGCTTATATCTGTCTGTTTGTTCTCTTGCAGTGACATACAGGTGAACCGTGACCTTCAGTGTGTTGTGTGTGTGTGGGTGTAGTCCTAGTGCGTGTTGCTAACTTATACTGTTCGTTCGTCTTCTACGGTGTGACAGGGTGAATCCTGCATCAGTGTAAGCGTGTGGGTGTAGTCCTTCCAGTGTAAGTATAATCAGTCAGTCGCCCTTACAGTAGTAACTGCAGACTTCCAGTAAAACTTAAAGATAGAATTGTACTTTGTCTGTCTCTTACGGTGACAGGCAACTGCATCGGAAGTGTGTTGTGTGTGGGTGTAGTCCTAAAGTGTGATGCTAACTTGTATCTGTTCGGTTCGTTCTGTTAGACAGGCAGAAACCCATCAGTGTGTTAGTGGTGTGGTGGTCCTAGTGTGTGTTTAGCAGTGAACTGATATCGTTCTCAACTGTCTCTTACGGTGCACAGGTGAACCGTGACCTAGTGCAAGGTGTGGGTGTAGTCCTAGTGCGTGTTGCTAAGTTACATCTCATATTCAGGTCTGATTCTGCTTCGCAGGTGACAGGAAATCGCATCTGTGTGGGTGTGTGGGTGTAGTCTCTAGTGTGCGTGTTGCGCGAACCCCATATCTGTTCGTCTGTCTTTACGGTGTGACAGGTGAACCGCATTCTCAGTGTGTTGTGTGGGTAGTCTCAGTGCGTGCGAATTAGTATCGTCGCTGTTCGTTCTGGTATAAAGAACCGCAATCGTAGTTGTGTGTGGTCCTTAGCGCGTGCTGGCGTTGACCAGTATCTGTCTGTCTGCTCATGGTGGGCAACCGCACCAGTGTTGTGTGGGTGTAGTCCTGTAAGCGTTAACTTGTACCGTTCGTTCGTCTTCATAGTATAGTAAACTGCAGACCAGTGTGGGCGTGTGGGTGTAGTCTGTGGCGTTAAACTTGTATCGGTTCGTTCGTCTCTTACGGTGAACTGCACTCAGTGTGTTGTGTGTGTAGTCCTAGTGTGTGTTAAGCATAACCTATGATTCTGTCTGTCTGTTCCTTACGGTGTGACAGGTAACCTTGACCCAGTGGGTATGTGTGTGTGGTGTAGTCCTAGTGTGTTGGGCAATGAGAGAGCCTGGTTCTGCCTGTCTTTTTACGGTGTGACAGGTGAACCAGACCCAGTGTAAGCGTGTGTGGTGGTGGTCCAGTGTGTGGGGATGCTAATTTGTATTCTTGTTCTGTCTGTCTCTACGGTGTGACAGGTGAACCGTGGAATTAAAGTTGTGTGTGTGGGTGTAGTCCTAGTGCGTGTTACAACTTATATTCTGCCTTTGTCTTGTTCTCTTGATGGTGTGACAGGTGGAACTGTGACCTAGTGTGTTGTGTGTGGTGTAGTCCTAGTGTGTTGCTAACTTATATCTGTTCGTTCGTTCTTACGGTGTGAGTAGGTGAACCGTGACCGAAAGTGTGTTGTGTGTGGGGGTGTAGTCCATTTAGTGTTGTTAATTTATATCTGTTCACTTATTTTTTATAAAAGACAGGTGAACCGTGACCAGTGAAAGGTGTGGGGTGTGTAGTCCTAGTGCGTGTTTCTAACTTGGTATCTGTCTGTCTGTTCTGATGGTGTGACAGGGTGAACTGTGACCAGTGTGTTGTGTGTGTGTGGGTGTAGTCCTAGTGCGTGTTGCTAACTTGTATCTGTTCTGTTCCCTTACGGTGTGAGATGGCAAGAAACCGTGACCTAGTGTGTTGTGTGTGTGGGTGTAGTCCTAGTGCGTGTTATGGTTAATTTATATCTGTCTGTCTGTCTCTTTATAAAGAAGAACTGTGACCAGTGTGTTGTGTGTGGGTGTAGTCCTAGTGCGTGTTAGCAGTAACTTATATCTGTTCGTCTGTCTCTACGGTGTGGTAATCTGAATGTGTGGGTGTAGTCCTAGTGCGTGTTGCTAACTTAGAGATTCTGGTTCATCGGTTCTTTTGCTGTGTGTGACAGGTAACGAATTTAGTGTGTTGTGTGGGTGTAGTCCTAGTGTGTGTTGCTAACATATATCTGTCTGTTCGTCTCTACGGTGTGACAGGTGAACCGTGACCATAGTGGTATGTGTGTGGGGTAGTCCTAGTGCGTGTTGCTAACGGTATTCTGCCCAGTTCGTCTCTTTACGGTGTATAGGTGAACTGCAGACCCAGTGTGTTGTGTGGGATGAAGTCCTAGTGCGTGTTGCTAACTTATATCTGTCTGTCATGTCTCTTACGGTGTGACATAGGTAGAACCGTGACCGGTGTAAAGGTGTGGTGTAGTCCTAGTGTTGCTAACTTATATCTGCTCCGCCTGTCTCATGGTGCATACAGGGTGGTATCAGTGTAAAGCGTGTGTGGGGTGTAGTCCTAGTGCGTGCTGTTGTAACGCCATATCTGTCTGTCTTGTCTCTCATGTGTATAGGGTGAACCGTGACTCAGTGTGTTGTGTGTGTGGATGGGGTCCAGTGCTACAATTGTATCAGGTTGTTCTGTTCTCATGGTGTGAATGGTAAGAACTGTGACCTGGTGTGTTGTGTGTGGGTGTAGTCCTAGTGCGTGTAAGTTATGAAGACATATCTGTTCTGTCTGGCTCTGTAAAAGAGCAAAGAACCGTGACCCAGTGGTGTTGTGTGTGGGGTGTAGTGTAAGTGCAAGAAGTAATCTATCTGTCTCTCTTGCTGGGGGTGGGACAGGTGAACTGCATTCTAGTGTGTGTGTTGCTGTGGGTGTAGTCCTGCAGTGTATGTAAGCTGTTAACTTATATCTGTTCTTTACGGTGACAAAGAACCAAAAAGACCCAGTGTAAGAAATTGCGTGCTGTTAACTCAGGATTCCAGCCTGTCTCTTACGGTGTGACAGGTGAACCGCACCAGTGTGTTGCAGGTCCAGTGCGTACGTTAACTTGCGATTCGTCTTCACGGTGACAGGTAACCGGACTGCAGTGTAAGCTGTGTGTGGGTAGTCCTAGTGCGTGTTGTTGGTATCTATGAGCATTCCATCAATTGTCTCACGGTGTGACAGGTGTAACCGTGACCCAGTGTGCTGTGTGGGTGTAACTGCAGGTGCGTAAGGCGGTATCGAACATCTGTTTTCTTACCGTGCGAGGCAGGTGAACCGCACCCAGTGTGCGTGTGTGTGTGTATCCTAGTGCGTGTTGTTAAAACTTTGTATCTATTCAGTCTTGTCTCTCTCAGCGCAGTGACAGGTGAACCGTGACCTAGTGTGTTGTGTGTGGGTGTAGTCTTAGTGCGTGTTAAGCGAATCATAGTAATTGTCTGTCTGTTCTTACGGTGTGACAGGTAACCGTGACCTAGTGTTGTGTGTGGGTGAAGTAAAGGGTTAACTATATCTGTCTGTCTGTTCTTACGGTGCAGGTGGAACCAGACCCAGTGTGCTGTGTGTGGTGTAGTCCTAGTGCGTGTTGCTGGTTAACTTACATCTGTTCAGTCGTCTCTTATGTACAGGTAGTTCCGTGACCAGAAAAGGTAGTGTAGTCCCCAGTGTAATAATTTGGTATTGTTCGTCTGTCTCTACGGGGTGATACAGGTAACCGTGACCTGCAAGTGGGGTGTAGTCCTAGTGCGTGTTGCTAACTCTATATCTGTCTGTCTGTTCTTGTTGGGTATAGGTGAAATCCGTGACCTAGTGTGTTGTGTGTGTGGGTGTAGTCCTAGTGCAAGGTTAACTTATATCTGTCTGTCGTTCTTGATGGGGTGCAGGGTGAACCAGACCTAGTGTGTTGTGTGGGTGTAGTCCTAGTGCGTGTGTTAACTTATATCTGTTCGTCTGTCTCTTTTACGGTGTGACAGGTGAACGTACTCAGTAAGTGTGTGGGTGTAGTCCTAGAGGGTTAAGTAACTTATATCTGCTCTGTCTGTCTCTCACGGTGATGGTGTGGAATCTGTGACCTAGTGTGTTGTGTGTGTGTGGGTGTAGTCCTAGTGTGTTGCTAACTTGTATTCGTTCGTCTGTTCTTGCCAAAAGATAGGTGAACCGTGACTCAGTGCGTTGTGTGGGTAGCCCAAAAACGGACTTATACCAAGTCTGAAGTTCTGCTCATGTGGTGGTAACCGTGACCGCAGTGTGTGTTGTGTGTGGTGTAAAACTCAGTGCGTGTTGCCAACTTATATCTGTCTGTCTGTCTCTTACAGCGTGAATAATTCAGCATTTACAGGTCTGTCAGTGTTGGGATGTTTTTGTTTTAAATAGCTTGTCACATTAAGCCTCAAGGCATAGTATGTTGTTTATTTACTTATTATTTTTACAGGGATTACTCCACTGGGAACAGGTTACTGACTCAATATCA
>NW_024754704.1:523257-585757 GCF_018991925.1 Homarus americanus
CATTGTTGGACAGCTTAGTGAGGGGTGTGGGGGGGAGGGGAATGGGAGAGGGCAAAGGGAGGGGTAAGGGAAGGGGAAGGAATATGAGAGGGAGGGGGTAATGGGAAGGGGAAGGAATATGAGAGGGAGGGGGTAATGGGAAGGGGAAGGAATATGAGAGGGAGGGGGTAATGGGAAGGGGAAGGAATATGAGAGGGAAGGGGTAATGGGAAGGTATAAGAGAGAGGGAGGGGGTGAAGGAAGGGGAAGTATAAGGGAACGGGAGGGTGTAAGGAAATTTGGTGCCACATTTCCGCTTGGCAGGGGTCAGGTTGGGTCGGCCTCGGCCACCAAATATAACTTGTGTGTTTATTGACCAAAAATGGCGGGTTAAAAAGATTTTGTACCGCTGTTGTACATGGCGAGATCTGCTGACCCCTGCTTGTTTTATTGGCTTTTGTATAACGTGTGGCTGTAGTCCGCTGCTGTGGTGAGGCATCGTGGTGTTGTGGTTTGGCTATTGTGGTACTGTAGTATGGCTAGGTGGCTTAAACCTAATGTAAATATCCTTAGAAAATAATACTCTCTCTCTCTCTCTCTCTCTCTCTCTCTCTCTCTCTCTCTCTCTCTCTCTCTCTCTAAGCCTTCAACCAAATCTACCCTCGCTTACACGTGTCATAAGAGAGATATTAGTACACACACACACACACACACACACTCAATAAGTCAAGCGTGACCTATATCCCTGTGTGAGTCTTGGCCAAGGTGAGTCAGTCTAGAGGCCGCTCCTGGACGTGAGTGAGTCAGGTCACCCACACTTGGCCTCGGATACCTCACCCTCACACTGACTCACCCTCACACTGAATCACCGCCTCACCCTCACACTGACTCACCGCCTCACCCTCACACTGACTCACCCTCACACTGACTCACCGCCTCACCCCCACACTGACTCACCCTCACACTGACTCACCAATTATTTTATCGTAATTATATAATCAAACATAAAATTATACAATGAAATAAAATCATCACACGATTAAATAAAATGACCAAACAATCAATAATTATCATAATCAATATAATCAAATCCAGGTAAACAAGTGAACAAGCCAAAATACCTGTATATTTAACCAAAATAAATTCATAAGTAATTAATTAATACAACCAACCACAAGTTAAAGGGAGGGAGAGGGAGACGAGGGAGAGACAGGTAGCTTCAGGTACACAGGTGATGGTGGCCTTGTACACAAAGCTTATGGTGGAGAGAGAGGAGAGGGTAGAGAGAAGGGGTAAGGGGATGAGGGAGGTCAGATTTAATTAAGTCATTATAAACCACAACCGCTTTTCAACCACACCGAGCCGGAAGACCATTAAACCACAACACAACACTAAACCACACCACAAGGCCATTAAACCACAACACAACACTAAACCACATCACAAGGCCATTAAACCACACCACAACATTAAACCACAACACAACACTAAACCACACCACAAGACCATTAAACCACAACACAACACTATACCACAACACCTGACTTAATTAAACCCGCCCAGTAAACCCCCTATGGCTCAGGTCATTGTTTTAAGACCCGGTTTTAGTTATATCCTTCTCCAGCTGGCAGCGCCTTAATGGCCGCCTTTTAAAAACCACGCCATTAAAAGGTTTTATGAGAGAGTTTTCTTTTTTAATACCTTTCACACCTGGGAGGGGGAGGGAGGGAAGTATGGGAGGGAGGGGAAGCAATTTTATTAGTCAGTATGTTTCCTTTTAGAGAAGTTGTGTAGAGGAGCGATTATGGTGCTTGTGGCGTATTAATCATCGCCATCATCATCATTATTATTATTATTATTATTATTATTATCATCATCATTGTGGTGTTTTATTATTAACTTGGTAATACAGTTTTAA
The DNA here is from genome assembly GCF_018991925.1 of Homarus americanus. Classification (NCBI taxonomy): domain Eukaryota; kingdom Metazoa; phylum Arthropoda; class Malacostraca; order Decapoda; family Nephropidae; genus Homarus; species Homarus americanus. The sequence goes on from NW_024754704.1 coordinate 525,155, forward strand.
GTGGTGACGTGTTTGGTGATGGCAGGTGAAACTTGTGTGTGTGTGTGTGTGTGTGTGTGTGTGTGTGTGCGTAATGGATCGAACCAGGAAAGTCCAAGATGTAAGGCCAGTGTCTGTCGTCTCCAACTTCCCACTCCACCACGATGGCCTCCGGCGTGTTCTGATTTGTTCCCTGCAACTTAGTCAATGAAGGAGAGAGAGAGACTGACTCCCTCCCCTCTCTCAATAGTAAACACACTCCATCTATCACTCCACACTCCATCTCTCACTCCACACTCCATCTCTCACTCCACACTCCATCTCTCACTCCACACTCCATCTCTCACTCCACACTCCATCTCTCACTCCACACTCCATCTCTCACTCCACACTACGGTAGCCTCATTAAATCAACAGAAAAAGCGATGGCTGACAAGTATATTAACATCCCTCTCTGGCTACTTCCCGCCAAAACAGTAGTCCTTCCCGCCCTCCCCCTCCTCACGCACGCGATCACGCTGTCTGTGTTTGGCTACTTTTCGCCGCCCCCTGATTAATGTTCCTCCCGAGTTTACTTTCCACTTGGATTGGTAATACGCCTCGCTACTTTCCGCTGCTCCGGGTTATACCATAATTTCGTCACTTTCTGCCGTATTTGAGTTATATTTCATTCCTTTCCGCCATGTTCCTTTCCGGTATATATATTTATCATTACTAACACTTATCTTCCGACACTGGTTTAAGCTTCAAAATACTCGGCTAGTTTTGATATGTTGGGTAAATTTGATGTCATTCTTGGCTATTTTTCGCCTCTCTTAAGCAGATAATTATCGCCGTTCAATCCTATGTTATTAATCGTATCTCTTGTTATATTTTTAGCTGTTTTCGACTTTTGTTTCTTGTTACTTTTATCTCCCGTAATTTCTCGACCCTGTTGGTTATCCCCCACCCCCAACCCCCCACCCCCACCCCGGGATAAATCCCTTAAACTCGTTATTTGTCGCCATTAACTCAAATCTCGCACGGGACGAACTTCCGCCAAAATCTCGCCCAAATTCAGTTACGGTTCTCCCAGTCAGGTCATTTCCGCCGGCAGGATTTGAAATTAGAGATTTTGCGGCGGATAGAAAGAGGCTGAAAGTGACCACGTGTGGGGGGCGAAAGTGACCTATATCAAGGTAGCGTGAGACATGGTCATAACTTCTGGTACCTGAACCCACCAGACTTTTGTCTATATACCCTCCCTACCAGCCTACCACCCACTACCACCCTTCTACCACAATCCCCCCCTTTTACCCCCCCACCCTCAAGTAAATATACCATTTATATCACAAGCCAACTCCCACGCCTACCAAACCCCTACACCCCTCCCCTTCCTACCACCCCCTCCCTACCATTATGATGTACTGCTACCTACCACAGCCAATTACCTACTTCCACATCTCTCTCTCTCTCTCTACCACTGTCTGGACCACGTGTTACCCTAACCACAATCTCTACCTTACCATCACTACCACCACAAGGGTTTACCATCTTCAACCACTATTCCTACCACGATCTATATATTACTACCATCCTCACTCACCCACTACAACCACTACTACTATACCAAAAATATTTAAACACTACCACCATTCCCTACCACATCTACCACTACCATCAACTCTTACTACATACTACTACCACAACTACCCCATCATTACCACAATCCCTACACCACAAATACCACAACCTTACCACTACCATTTCCACAACCTACCACCCCACCACTACCACAGCCAACCACTACCACAGCCAACCACTACCACCCCACCACAACCATTACCTCCCTACCACCCCTTACATGACCATAACAATATATTAACTACAAGATTTAGTGATAATAAATTCTTTACTTAATGACTCCAGTCTCTCTCCTATGCCCCATCTTATGATCCTTTCCCTCATTACCCCCTCCCGTCCCTCCCTCCTCCCTCCTTCCCTTACACCTTCCATCCTCCTTCCATTCACCCCCAACAACGTCTTCTCCCTCCTCCCCAACAACACCTTCCCCCTCCCCTACATTCCTCCCCTCCTAAACACCTTCCCTCCTCCTCCACAACACCTTTTTTTTCCTCCTCCCTCTAACAACACCTTCCTCCTCCTCCCTCTAACAAGACCTTCCCTCCTCCTCCTCTAACAACACCTTCCCTCCTCCCCAACCCTTCCTCCTCTCCCCAACACCTCCCCCTCCCCCTCCTCTACCCCCTTCCCCCTCCCTCCTCCCTCTAACAACACCTTCCTCCTCCTCCCTCTACCCTCCTCTCCCTCTACCCCTCCCCTCCTCCTCTCCCTCCCCCCTCCTCTCTCTGACACTTCATACCACCAAGTTGGTCGGAGATGAAAATCAATTTGGCCTCGAAAGATGATTGGCTGAGGCAGACAGGTCATTACATTGCTTCTCTGCTCTGATTGGTTAGTTTGGGTGGGATGGAGGGGGGTTGCTGTCTCCTCCTGTCATCGATCATTGGCTACTTCTCCGTAATTGCCCTAGCGCTTGATGGTGATTGGCGGAGCGCTGAACAACCAACGACCACTTAATTACGTCGTTTAAAGAGACTTAAAACTACACCCCGACGATAAATTACAACTGCGTCTTGATGTTCAACGACGATGACGTGGTTAACGATACGATGGTGGTTGGCTGTAGTTAAAGTTAGGTCAGTTTGGTTAGGTTAGGCTGCTATTTAGGTTGTTAAATTAGGTTAGGTTAGGTTAATATAGGTTAGGTTAATTACTTAGGTTAGTTTGGTTGGGTTAAATTATGAGTTTAGTTAATTATGTTAGGGTTAGTTGGGGTTAGGCTTAGGGTTAGGTTAGGCTCGACCTGACAACATTCTTAATCTGCCCTTAACACAAGACTTTCTCCAGCATCTTGACTTATCACCGGCTGCCCCGTGACACAAGCCCCGCACCTGGGTCATTACCGGAGTAGGGGCGCGTGTCCATACCCACCCCCCCTCCTGAGGCCTTGGCGGGGTGAAGCAGCCAAGTATATCAGTTGGGAGGAGGGAGGGGGGGAAAACACGGCAGTCAAAAACACCCCTAACACGACCCCCCCCATGACCCTTCTACCATCAGCTACGACCCTCCCCAAGCTAGTCCATTCTGCCATGACCTCCATCTCCCAGCCCCCTCCCCACCCCCTGCAAAAATTACACCCTGTTAGCTAACTGCTATGGCTGGTCTCCTGCACCTGGGACCACGTGAGAGTACCTTCCTCCTCTCCTCCAATCCCTCCTCTTCCTCTCTTGTCCTCCTTCCTTTCCCTCCCTTCTTCCTTCCTCCCTCATCTCCCCTCCCTCCTTCCTATTTTCCCACCTCCTCTTCCTCTCCCCTTCTCCTTCTCCCTTTCCCAAACTCCTATCTCACCCCTTCCTCCTCCTTCCTTCCCTCCCTCCTTCCTCTTTCTTTCTCCCTACTCTCCTCCTTCCCCCCCTTCCCTCCTTCCTCTCTCCCTTTCCCCATCTCCTTCCCACCCCTTCCCTCCTTCCTTCTCTCCTTCTCCTGGACTGGGACCACTTCAACAGACCCTTTAGCACAAACTGGAAACCAACACAAACATCCTGTCACAGCCCCGTCATCCACAGGACCACCCACCCTCCCACCCACAGCACCACCACCAACCCCTCATCACCACACCACCACCACCCAGCAGCCAAACGACCACCAGAGCACCACCACCCCACTCACCACCACCCCACTCACCACAACCCCACCCAGCACCACCCATCGACAGCACCACACCACCACTCAACCCATCATCACCCTCAATCAGCACCACCACCCTACTCCTCAGCACCACCTCCACCCAGCAGCACCACCCCCACCCAGCAGCACCACCACCCCAACCCAGCACAACCCCTCACCCAGCAGCACCACCCTACTCCTCACCACGACAGCAGCACCACCACCTAGCAGCAGCAGTACTTCTTCATACTATGAGCACCACTCAAATAATAAAATTACAGGTGGTCCAAAATGAAGCCCTAAGATTCATCACAGGTAAAAGATACCCCTTCACCAGAACCACAGCTGAGATACAGAGAGACCTGAGAATAAAACCCATCAACCAGCAGCTGCACACCCTGCTGGCACAGAGTCTGGTAAAAGATAGAACGATCAGAGCAAGAACTCCTTCAAAGACTCCCACCAGACAACAACAACAGCCATACATGGTTCCTAAAAGTTACCAAACCTCAAAAGGTCCATTACCACCCCTGATCTATACGGTCAGGAATAGACAGCCTCCCTAGACCAGCATCCGCCAGTAGGGTCGGCGGAATATGTAATAAGGCCTCAAAACACCCATATGGGACAGGTAGGATGTCTAGTGCTGTACCGACTGACAATAACTAACCCATGACACAACCTCTAACACACCATTAACTTCCTTCCCCCACCTCTAATCTTCTTTCACCTCTCCTTTCTTACAAAAAACACCCCACCCGTCACCACACACATCACCACCACCACCCAACCCCTCATCACCACCACCCATCCTCACTCCAGCACCACTCACCCAGCACCACACAGCATCACGGCAGGAAGGTTTGGTTGCAGTTAACAGGTGAGATGGTTGGAGCAGTAACCAGATCACGGTGTGGCCAGCGATCAAGTTGGTGAGACAGACAAACAGACACACAGTCATGGTCGACAAACATACACAAATGCATCATCCAATAGACACAGACATACAGAAAGAAACACACACACACACACACACACACACACACACACACACACACACACACACACACACACCAATGATCAATAGACATACAGACACAGACACACAAACCAAGTGACAAACACAGACACACAGATAAACAAGAACAAAGAAGAAGAAGGAGAGGAAGAATAAGTACCAGCAGTAATCAGATCAAGCAAGAGGTGGGGCAGGAGAGAGCGAGTAGGCGGGTAGGAAGAGGTGGGGAAGACGCTGGGTGGGGGGGGGGGAGGAGAAGATGCGAGGGGGGGGGAGGAGGAGGTAAGGAAGGGGGGATAGAGGAGGTAGAGAGACCTTAGAGAGTCCTGACACAACTAACAAGATTCCATTGTTCTCGTGGCCATTGAAACTCGCTTACTGTGTGTGTGTGTGTGAGGATTTACTTATCTGGGCCTGTTGTGTAGCTCATGGGGGCCGCCAGCTGGAAGCCTCCCTCCAGTATGTTAGCTTAAAGGGTGTGCCGTGCCGTGTCGTGTCGTAAACTCACAGCACCCTCGATCTGGGGTGTCAAGCTCACAACACCCTCAATCTGGGGTGTGTCAAAGCTCACAACACTCTCGATCTGGGGGTGTCGCTCACAACACCTGATCTGGGGGTGTCGTAAACTCACAGTAATTATAGGTCTTGTTGTGTCGTTAACTCACAGCAGCACAAGGAATCTCTGGGTCTGTTGTATCGCAAACTCAGCATCATGGGGAGGGAGGTCGCAAGTTTACAGACGGTACAGTACTGTGACGTTAGCTCTGACCATCGACTACCCAAGACGGTGGTTCTGTTGCGTCACAAGCTCCGGGTACCAGCGTCACAAGCTTCGGGTACCAGCGTCACAAGCTTCGGGTACCAGCGTCACATGTTGTCAATAAACACACCTGGTGAAGCAGACCTATGAGCATACATTACTGGCGTTGATTACAGTGTCTACGGGCGGTGGCGGAGACGGACTGGCGCTACGTACACCACAATAAGAGTCCTTCCCCCTTATCCCTTATACAGCTGATGAATACGGTGTTGGTTGAGAATCTGTATTGTAGATGTGCGACTCCCTGGCCCTCTGTAGTGGTAGTGGAGGGCGGTGGTGGAGAGACAGGACAACAAACTTTAAGACTGGTTCCTGATGGTGGTGGAGGTAGGTGCAGAGGGTATTAATGGTGGTGGTGGAAACGGTGGCAGTGGTGGTAGTAGTGGTGGTGTTAAGTATAGGTGGGTGGGTAGTAGTGGTAGTCAGTGAGTTATGCAGTGTGAGTATGGAGTACAAGTTGGTGGCAGTTATTTGATGGTATGGTAGTATGTGGATTTATGGTAGTGGTGAACTAGTAGTGGTGGTGGGTGGTTTCGACGGATATTATAATAAAAAAATCATAACCCATAACGTCCGGGACACACACACACACACACACACACACACACACACGCACGCACATCCCCCCGTCCCTGAGCCTGTAGTGTAAACATCTCGATCACAAATGTAATTCTAACGTTATATTTAGAAGTAATATTTTTGTCTCAAGTCCAGCATCAAGGAGTAATGTTTACGTCTTAGCTAAGGGATCATTCATCATAGGAGCCTCTTGAGGATCTGAGCCTCTACGTTAGTCTCCACAGCCTCTAGGGAGTCTCCACAGCCTCTACGTTAGTCTCCACACACACACACACATCTGTAATCCAGCCCGTGTGTGTGTAGGCCTAGGCTCACTGTACGGCCTACACTCTCTACAGCCACATTTCCTGGCATGGTGGTAGTAGTGGTAGGGGACAGAGGGATGACGGGGCAGTGTGGTTACCATCCTAATTACGGTTTACGACAGAGGGGCAGTAAAAATCGCTCGCTAGTAATAAACTCTATGGTCACATTTACTTAGTGGCTTTGTATTGGTCGACTCCCGTTGTGTGACACCGAGGTATACTGTGAATCATCCCGTGGCATCACCTTGTCCTGACCCCCACGTGGCACCTGTATGACACCCGACACGATTCATACGTGAAACAATAGAAATTAACAAAACAAAACAGTGACGTTTATGTTGACTTATACAAGTACCAACTATATTATTATTATTATTATTATTATTATTATTATTATTATTATTATTATTATTATTATTATTGTCTTCCTATGATCCAATGCTGTATGGTGACCTTTCATTGACGTCACCCTGACCTCTAAGAATGGGCCTTTACCTCCCAAAACCAATGACCTGTACCTCTCTTAATCTCCAACAATGGCCACTACCTCTCTTTGCTTCCAAGCTCTAACAATGGCCTCTTACCTCCCACAACCTCCAACAATGGCCTCTACCTCTTAACCTCCAGGCTCTAACAATGGCCACTACCTCCCTTAACCTCCAAGAATGACTTCTTACCTCCCACAACCTCCAACAATGGCCTCCAGAGAGCCTTTTATGGAGCGATTCTCAGAAAGTTCATCAGCTTAAGATTCTGATGTGAGAAGCGATTTATCTTACTTAATGCACGACACATAATGGCGGGCGTAATGGCGTCGGAATTACACTGAGACTAGACTACCCTGACAAGATGAGCGGCTCTCTCTCTCTCTCTCTCTCTCTCTCTCATCCCGTCATTAACGAGCAGCCATAATTATCATAAGAAACATTAATCACCATCGCCATTAATCACCATTATAATAAATACCACCACAACCATTCATCACTACCGACCCAACCACTATCGTTACTACAACCATCACCACCAAGTCCGTCATGGTGTAGGTCTCCGGCTCACCCGCCCCCAGTATTTTCTGTTTCCAAGCTTAGTTTTACCTTTTTCTCTTCGTATCATATTTCCATCATTACAATAAGATAAATTCTCTGTACTTTTGCAAATTAAAAGAAAATCAGCAATCAAAGGAACACTCACGATGGTCAGCGTTTACCAAATTTGACAGCCGATCACCTCATTAGGTTTGGTAACAAGCAGCGCGGCAATACAGGTCATCTGTCATCAGTAATTAATACATTTAATAGACCATCCTATTAACTACCAAAAATGTGCTGAGTCATGCCCCAAGGAGTGCCAGCACCACTGCCCCCCTTCAGGTTGTTGAAAGACTCCAAGGGAAGTACTGCCCATCCCTTAACTGTAACTCCTTTCCCCACTGTGAGGACGGTAGTGGCAAAATTCCTAACACTCGGCGTTTCAGTTTGTGAAGCGGAGCGTTCTCTCTCACCTCTGGGTAGGATTAAGACCTGTGTGAGGTCATGGCTCAGACAATCTCTATTCTCTCAACAGTGTCATCTCACACCACCAAGAACTCTCAAAGATGTTCAGAATAACTTTAGTCACTTTGTGCTGAACTAGAAGTAACATATAGGAAGAAAACTTTGGTGCAAATGTACGAGTTCTATACCCATGTATGTCACTGCCAATATTAGTCTAAACTAATAATTTATTCCTATAAAATATTTGTTAACATTAATAAAGCTATTATAAGAACATAAGAATGAAAGGAAACTACAGCGGGCCTATTGGCCCATACTGGGCAGCCCAGTTTACACCCATACAGTACAGTATATCCGTCCAGCCTATGTTTGAAGCTATCCAGCGCATTCGAGTTAATGATGATATTTGGTAACTTGTTCCACTCGTCCACTACTCTATTTCCAAACCAGTGTTCACCTATTCTGCGCCTAAATCTAAATTTGTCTAATTTAAAACCATTGTTACGAGTTCGTTCCTGGTTGGATAGTTTGAGTACCTTTGTTTAACCCTGACTTCCATTTACACACCTCTATCATATCGCCCCTCGCTCTACGTCTCTCGAGGGAGTGCACATTAAGATGCTTTAACCTGTCTCTGTACTCAAGGCTCCTAATGCCCGGGATTAGTCTTGTCATTCTCCTCTGAATTCTTTCTAGGGATTCTATATCCATTCTGTAGTACGGTGACCAGAACTGAACTGGGTAATCCGAGGTCTCACAAGCGCAAGATATACAGTAGTTTTAGATGACCTCGCTAGTCTTGTAACTAACACCCCTTTGTATGAACCTAAGTACTTTGATAGCCTTGTTTCGAGCAAATACACATTGTTTACTTGGCTTAAGATTCTTACTTATCATTACAGCCACCCACCACCACAACAACCACCATCACCACCACCACCACAACAACCACCACCAAGTACCCCCCCCCCTACAACTCCATCACTATAACCAAGTACAGTACACATAATTACGGACACAACAAAAAGAACAGAAACCTCGTCCGTAACTTTTTTTTTCCCCTTCAGAGTCGAGGGAGGGAAGATTTCTACCACCCCGGGACAAGAAGGGTACAAGTGACATTTTTTCCCATTTTTCTCATTAAGTGTAAATTATTTCCCTCAAGTCCTAATGATTGTGTGATAATTAAGTCTGTTCTAGTGTGATAATTGGCTTTTTTTTTTCTTCTAACCTAACCTAACCAAACCAAACGATACGTAACCAAGCCTAACCTAAATGCTTTAAGACCTCAGTGTGTTGAAGCACAGTAATACATTTACAATAACATAATACTCAACTCCCAAATATATGGGACCAAAATCCCCTCCCCAAAAGTGTCACTGGTAGCCGTGTTGGGGAAGTCAAATAGGTTAAGAGGTGGGGGGGGGGGGGAGGGGGGGGGGGGGAGGGAGGGAGGGGGAGGGAGGGACGTGTAGGCGTAAGAAGAAGAAGAACAACAAAAAACAAACACAGAAAAAAGATAAATGAGGTGTTAGCGTGTTGTGATGGACAGGTGTAGTTCCTCCTCCTCCTCCTCCTCCTTCCTGTCTGTTACCGTCTCTGTTTACCTGTTTTCTGTCTTGTCTGTTCTGTCTGGGTTTTTTTTATTTCTGTTTTTTCCTGTTTATTTCTGTTTTTGTCCTAGCTATTACCGTTACTCTTCCTCTGCTGTACTGTACTGTTGGAGACCCCCCCACCCCCCCTCCCCCCGCCATTACCGTTACTTACCCGTTTCTCCCCCACCACATCCCTTATACCATCCCCATTTTTCCCCACCACTTCCCTTATACCCCACCACCACCACCCGTCTTTTCCCCTGTACCAATCAATCCGTCCCTAGCACTATGGGGGAAACTTATCCATCTCAGAAGAATAACCATCCCGACAAAACACACAGACACACACACACAGACACACACACACACACACACACAGGGATGGTATAACTTGTTCTACTTACCGATAAAAAAAAAACTAAAAAAAAAAAATTACCTTCAGGGCTAATTACCTCGAGTTATCTACCGGTTTGTCTTATGTTTTATCTTATTTATATATTTATAATTATTATTTTATTCAGAGTCAATTATATTCTAAATTATAGTTAATGTTGAAAGGTAATGAATACAGTAAAAATGTATATCCTAATAATAATAATAATACTAAAGTTATCACACGTCACTATTAGCAAAGTAGGTAGTATTGAGAGAGAGAGAGAGAGAGAGAGAGAGAGAGAGAGAGGACATATTACCCACACTGGTCCACTCACAACTTGGTTCCCTCTTGAGTGGCGTGTTAGTGGCATATAAACGGCCGCCCACCGCACTTTGATGTTACCCTACCTTACTCTACCCTCCCCTACCCTACCCTACCCTAGCTAACTCTACCCTCCCCTACCTTACTCTACCCTCCCCTACCTTACTCTAGCTTACCCTACCTTACACTAGCCTACCCTACACCTCCAAGTCCACCCTAGCCCACCCTACCCTACACCCCCGTCCACCCTAGCCTACCCTACCCTATACCCCCGTCCACCCTAGCCTACCCTACCCTACACCCCCGTCCACCCTAATGCCCCAAAAAGGTTCGTTCGCTGAATTGTCCTCGTAAATGGAGATATAAAAACGCACTCAGCTGGTTTTCTTAAAAGCTAAAACACCAAAATGTCTTCAGTATTACCCTGATACTCGACCTTAACTACACACGTGCACTATAACATCGAGTAAACTTAACATACACTCGTAGAATCTCCCCCAAAACATTCCCCACCTTAACTTTATATCTCCCCAAAAATTCCCTATCTTTACTTAATCTACCCCAACATAATCCCCATCTTTATCTTACCTTCCCCCCCCCCTTTTTTTCCCAAAATTCTTCAGTTTTATATTTTCCAAAAATCTCCCATGTCAATTTTATCTCCCTAAATATTCCCCACATTAATGTTATCGCCTATCTGATTGGTTATAAGTGACAGTATCTATAACAGATAACTTTTTTTCCGGGTATTAGCCCACCCGGGCACAGGTCACTGACCCACATCGGGGGCGAAATAATAATAATAATAATAATAATAATAATAATTAGTTCATGGTAAATAAAATTTATAATAAAAAATACAAAATTAAAAATTAAATAATAACAAAAATATTAATAATAATAATAACAACAACTCTGATAAAAATAATAATAATAATAAAGAACCATAAAGAAATTCAAAAATTATAAAAAGATCAATCGTGAGAAACGAAATATATATGTCGTGTTGTCAATAGTACGTAGAAACAATTGAGACCCTGCAATTGTGTGTACATGAGGCAGGAAGTCAGATCATCAACCTGGGACTTGGTCACATATGGCAGCAGGGTCTACCATTAGACAACACATTATGCTTCCAATATCTTCCCAGGTGGTAGTACCTCCCTGTTTGGTAGCTGCCCACTACCTACTACGTTATCGTAAATATGTGGTTATTTATGGATATTATCTCATCACCTCAAGTTAACCAAGTGAGAGAAATACCTTAAGTTAACCAGGTGAGAGAAATACCTCAAGTTAACCAGGTGAGAGAAATGCCTTAAGTTAACCAGGTGAGAGAAATACCTTAAGTTAACCAGGTGAGAGAAATACCTTAAGTTAACCAGGTGAGAGAAATACCTCAAGTTAACCAGGTGAGAGAAATACCTTAAGTTAACCAGGTGAGAGAAATACCTTAAGTTAACCAGGTGAGAGAAATACCTTAAGTTTAACCAGGTCAGAGAAATACCTTAAGTTAACCAGGTGAGAGAAATACCTTAAGTTAACCAGGTGAGAGAAATACCTTAAGTTAACCAGGTGAGAGAAATAAGTTAACCCAGGTGAGAGAAATACCTTAAGTTAACCAGGTGAGAGAAATACCTCAAGTTAACCAGGTGAGAGAAATACCTTAAGTTAACCAGGTGAGAGAAATACCTCAAGTTAACCAGGTGAGAGAAATACCTCAAGTTAACCAGGTGAGAGAAATACCTTAAGTTAACCAGGTGAGAGAAATACCTCAAGTTAACCAGGTGAGAGAAATACCTCAAGTTAACCAGGTGAGAGAAATACCTTAAGTTAACCAGGTGAGAGAAATACCTCAAGTTAACCAGGTGAGAGAAATACCTCAAGTTAACCAGGTGAGAGAAATACCTCAAGTTAACCAGGTGAGAGAAATACCTCAAGTTAACCAGGTGAGAGAAATACCTTAAGTTAACCAGGTGAAATACCTCAAAGTTAACCCAGGTGAGAGAAATACCTCAAGTTAACCAGGTGAAAATACCTAGAGTTAACCCGGGTGAGAGAAATACCTCCAAGTTAACCAGGTGAGAGAAATACCTCAAGTTAGCCAGGTAGGAAGAAATACCTTAAGTTAACCAGGTGAGAGAAATACCTTAAGTTAACCAGGTGAGAGAAATACCTTAAGTTAACCAGGTGAGAGAAATACCTCAAGTTAACCAGGTGAGAGAAATACCTTAAGTTAACCAGGTGAGAGAAATACCTCAAGTTAACCAGGTGAGAGAAATACCTTAAGTTAACCAGGTGAGAGAAATACCTCAAGTTAACCAGGTAAGAGAAATACCTTAAGTTAACCAGGTGAGAGAAATACCTTAAGTTAACCAGGTGAGAAAAATACTTAGTTAACTTGGGTGAGGAAATACCTTAAGTTAACCAGGTGAAGAGAAATACCTTAGAAGTTAACCAGGTGAGAGAAATACAGCAAGTTAACCAGGTAAGAGAAATGCTGTAAAGGTAACCAGGTGAGAGAAATATATGTAAGTTAACCAGGTGAGAAAATACCTTAAATTCTTGGTGGGAGAAATACCTCCAAGTTAACCAGGTGAGAAAATACCTCCAAGTTAACCAAGTAAGGAAAATACCTTAGAAGATTAACTTGGAGGTGAAGAAATACTTATCAAAGTTAACCAGGTAAAATACTGTAAGTTAACCAGGTAAGAGAAATACCTTAGAAAGTTAACCAGGTGAGAGAAATACCTCCAAGTTAACCAGGTGGGAAGAAATGCCTCCAAGTTAACCAGGCAGGAGAAATACCTTAAGTTAACAGGTGAGAGAGAGAAATACCTTAATTAACCAGGTGAGAGAAATACCTCCAGAGATTAACCAGGTAGAGAGAAATACCTTAGAGTTAACCAGAACGTTGAGAGAAATACCTTAGAGATTAACCGAAATTGAGAAAATACCTTAGAGTTAACCAGGTGAGAAAATACCTTAAGTTAACCAGGTAGAGAAAATACTCAAAGTTAACCAGGTGAGAGAAATACTTAAGTTAACCAGGTAGAGAGAAATACCTTAAAGATTAACCCAATTGAAGAAATACCTTAAGTTAACCAAGGTGAGAAGAAATATATGTAAGTTAACCAGGTGAAAACCTTAAATTAACCAGGTGAGAGAAATACCTCCAGGATAACCAGGTGAGAGAGAGAAATACCTCAAGTTAACCAGGTGAGAGAAATACCTTAAGTTAACCAGGTGAGAGAAATACCTCAAGTTAACCAGGTAAGAGAAATACCTTAAGTTAACCAGGTGAGAGAAATACCTTAAGTTAACCAGGTGAGAAAAATACCTTAAGTTAACCAGGTGAGAGAAATACCTTAAGTTAACCAGGTGAGAGAAATACCTTAAGTTAACCAGGTGAGAGAAATACCTTAAGTTAACCAGGTGAGAGAAATACCTTAAGTTAACCAGGTGAGAGAAATACCTTAAGTTAACCAGGTGAGAGAAATACCTTAAGTTAACCAGGTGAGAGAAATACCTTAAGTTAACCAGGTGAGAGAAATACCTTAAGTTAACCAGGTGAGAGAAATACCTTAAGTTAACCAGGTGAGAGAAATACCTGAAGTTAACCAGGTAAGAGAAATACCTTAAGTTAACCAGGTGAGAGAAATACCTCAAGTTAACCAGGTGAGAGAAATACCTTAAGTTAACCAGGTGAGAGAAATACCTCAAGTTAACCAGGTGAGAGAAATACCTTAAGTTAACCAGGTGAGAGAAATACCTTAAGTTAACCAGGTAAGAGAAATACCTTAAGTTAACCAGGTAAGAAGACTAATTACTTCATCAACTTACGAATCTCTGTGAATCTAGATGTTTTTTACCTGTCCTTATTACCTAGAGTAGACAGAATCAACCCTGTCTATATACGTGTCTATCTTACAAGTACAGTAGACAGACAGAGGTGACAGATATGTATGATAGACTAGTGTAAATAAGACAGATATGTATGAGAGATGTATGATAGATAGACAGATATGACAGGTACATAATTAGACAGAGACACAAGACAGAGAAGTAATAAAACAGGATTCATAAAAAAAATTGGCAAAAACTAGATAAAGATGAAGAGATAAAAAAGATAAATGGTGATAAGATAAAAGTGATTTAGACAGATAAAGAGAAAGACGGAAATAGACAGAATTACATGGAGAGAGATAATGATAAATACAAAACAGACAGATACAGACGAATACAAACAGAAACATAAATGAACATAAGAATAAGATGACATGTAAATTAACAGACAGACGTAAATAGAAACAGAGAGACGGGAAAAACAGACACAAAGACAGATAGACAGATAGACAGACATACATAGACGGAAAGACAGACAGCAGTACACACCAAACCATCGATTTCTTAAGGTGAGTAGTGACACTGAATTATATATGGCCATGAATTAATACTTATATAGGCCTCTAGTAATGTATTGTGGGGAGAAATGATTTATGAGGGGGGTAATGATGAAAGGTAATGTGGGGTGATAGTGAGGGAGGGAGTGGAAGGGTAGAGGAGAGATGAATTAAATGGTGTGGGCGGTGACTGGGAGAAAATGGTAAGGGGTGTGAGTTTGGAGAGGGTGGATGAGAAGTGGATGAGAATTGGATGAGGGTGGATGACATACAAAAGAAATAGAAGAAGGAGGAGGTTGTTCTTATTTTCCTCCCTTCCCCTTCCACCATCCCCTCTCTACATACACCCCACCCCCTTCCTACGATCCCCCTCCTCCCTACCTCCTTAACCTGCTTGCCCAAAACGCTGTTATCTCACCACTAACAGCCCCTCCTCCCCCACACAAACTGCACCAAATGTTGTCTCTACTGCGTGAACACAGAGAGAGAGAGAGAGAGAGAGAGAGATAAAAAATTATCTACCTCCACTCCCTTTCTTACTTCCTTCCTTCCTTCCTTCCTTCTCTCCTCTCTTCCTACCCTTCCCTTCCTACCCTCCCCAGCCTCCTTCCCTCTATTCCTCTCTGACACACACACACACACACACACACACACACACACACACACACACACACAAAATGAGCTGTTCCTGGGGCCGCCCATCGACACCCACATCAACACACCCAAGAGACAGGAGTCATCAACGCCCCTATTTACACCTGGAGTTTCACCTGCCACCGCCCACCAGGTGACTCGGGGCCAGGTGACGGCGTTCATTGTTATGGTCGGAGTCCTATAACACGAATTTGGCGCCTGATTATTATTTTTGTCGTTAATTTTCTCTGAAGGGGGATGGGGGGAGATGGGGTGGTGGGGGGAGATGGGGTGATGGAAGGGGTGTTGGTAGGGGTGAGAGGGGGTGGTGGGGGAGAGGGGAAGTCATAGGAGGGGGTTTGTAGGAGTGAGAGAGAGTGGGGGAGGGAGACATATTGACTTTCCCCGTACTTGGAGATGTAGAGGGAGGAGGAGGAGGAAAGGAGAGGGGGTTGGAGGTCAGCCATGAAATGCTAGGAGAGAGAGAGAGAGAGAGAGAGAGAGAGAGAGAGAGAGAGAGATTTTATGGAGGAAAAAATCCTAAAAATTCCACAAATCCTAACTAGCTACTGTGCTATTGCGTCACTGAAGATCGTAAAAATAGCCGCTAGGTAATGTGACACGACCACACTCTACCACACTACGAGAAGTAAGTGTGGTAGGGGCAGTCTCAGGCAACACGACCACACGCTCTCTACTGGTAAATTAATGGATCTATGCCTTCTCATGGTAACCCTAACTACACCTAGAATGTTTATAGTATCACACTACCACACACACACCACACAACACACTACCGCACACCACAACACACTACACACAACCACACCACAACACACTACCACAACACACTACCACAACACACTACCGCACACCACAACACACTACCACAACACACCACCACACCATACACATGACCACACCACAACACACCACCACACCACCATACCATACACATGACCACACTACCACACCACCACACACTAAATATCCCTCAAGTCTCCACCACCTGTGTCCCAGAACCTACAGATAACATCGATAATTACCTCCCCACCTCCTTAGTCCAGGTAGATATTGACTTCTTGAGCTCTAGACCAGGTGTGTGTGTGTGTGTGTGTGTGTGGGGTTGCGACAGTGCCAGGTCATGAATGCCACCGTCTATATGGAACAAGTGTGTGTATCTCTCTCTCTCTCTCTCTCTCTCTCTCTCATTATACTCAGACGAGATTAATTAATTAAAGTCATCATACTCAAAGGATTAAAGTCATTATAATCAAATGGTTAAAGTCATTATAATCAAAGGGTTAAAGTCATCATACTCAAAGGGTTAACGTCATCATACACAAAGGGTTAAAGTCATCATACTCAAAGGGTTAAAGTCATCATACTCAAAGGGTTAAAGTCATCATACTCAAAGGGCTAAAGTCATCATATTCAAAGGGTTAACGTCATCATACACAAAGGGTTAAAGTCATCATACTCAAAGGGTTAAAGTCATCATACTCAAAGGGTTAAAGTCATCATACTCAAAGGGTTAAAGTCATCATACTCAAAGGGTTAAAGTCATCAAACTCAAAGGGTTAAAGTCATCATACTCAAAGGGTTAAAGTCATCATACTCAAAGGGTTAAAGTCATCATACTCAAATGGTTAAAGTCATCATACTCAAATGGTTAAAGTCATCATACTCAAAGGGCTAAAGTCATCATACTCAAAGGGCTAAAGTCATCATACTCAAAGGGTTAACGTCATCATACTCAAAGGGTTAAAGTCATCATACTCAAAGGATTACATCATCCTTCAATACTGTACAACTGAGAGGGAAGTAAGCAAGGAGGAAGGAAGGTAAGTAGGGAGGGAAGGAGAGAAGGAGAGATGTAGGGGGATAAATAAGCAGGGAGGAAGGGAAGGAAGGGAAGGAGGGAGGGAGGGAAGGAAGAAGAGAAGGAGAGATGTAGGGGGATAAATAAGCAGGAGGAAGGAAGGAAGGGAAGGAGGGAGGGAGGGAGGATGTAGAGAGAGAGGGAGGGAGGAGGGAGGGAGGAGGAGGGATTCAGCACCTTCCTGTACTAAACTATAGCTGACGTCACCGCTCACAAAAAAACACGAGGAACCATTAACTCCTCCTTCGAACTACCTGGCGGCCATCTACCCACCACCTCCCTCCCTCCTCCTCCTCCTCCCCGTCAACCTTCTTCCCCTTCCCGTCCTTCCTCCTTCCCCACCTCCTTCCCCTCTTCCTTTCCACGTACCTCCCTTCCTCCTCCTCCTCCTCCTCCTCCTCTGTCTCCGCTAAGCCCCACTTTTCTGGTTCTCATTCCCGCTTACACTGCTGTATCTCCTGAGTGAGGTAGTGTGGGGGTAGTGGGGGTAGTATGTGGGGGTAGTGTGTGTAGGGGTAGTGTGTGGGGGTAGTGTCTAGGGCAGTATCTGGGGACTGAGGATAGTGTCTGGTGGTAGTGTCTAGGGGATAGTGTCTGGAGCCTGGAAATAGTGTCTGGGGCCAGCTGGAGGACGATTGGCTACGACCTGGGAGGGGAGGGGTGCCAGTGATCCCAGGACGGTCTAGCCAGTGCGAGAGAAAAAGCTTTTTAATTCCAGAGGGCATGAGAGAGGACCCCGAGCTGTGGAATGTGTCGGTGCGTGCCTAGCATGATGACCTGCCGGGGGTAGGGGGTGAGAGAGGGGGAGAGGGGGGAGGAAGAGGGGGGGAGACGGGAAAGGGGGAACAGGAGGCAAGAGGATGAGGAAAAGGAAGGAGAGTAATTGCAGGGAGGAAGAGAAAGCGATGGGAGGAAGAGGAAGAGTATGGTAAGGAAGAAGAGGTGGAGGAGCAGGAAAAGGAGTAAATGGGAGGGACTAGGAGTAATGGGCGAACGGGAAGAGGAGGAGGAAGAGGCAGGCGAAGGAGGAGAGGAAAGAAGAACAACAAGAACAACAACAACAGGTGCAGGTAGACTTAAACTATGCAGAGGAAGGTGTGTGTGTGTGTGCGTGTGTGTGTGTGGATGATCACAGGAATATAAAGCCACACCTGTGCACGTAGTCAGTCATACAGCAAGGCCAACACACACACACACACACACAGTTCTAATGGTGTATGTGCTCAATTCTTAGATACAAACAACAACAAAACACTATTGTGGTTGGTTTTAGTTGTCCTGAGAGAGAGAGAGAGAGAGAGAGAGAGAGAGAGAGAGAGAGAGAGAGCAGTTTCCTTCAGGTCCCTATTAAGGTTCTTTTCCGATCAATCAATCAGGTCATATGAAGGTTTCAAGCACATGGGGTCCTCTCAGGTCACCCCCAGGTCCCTAAATTTATCACAGGTCACCCCAGGTCCTTAACTCTGCCCGAACCCACTCCCAGGTCCCTTAACTACCCGAACCCACTCCCAGGTCCCTTAACTACCCGAACCCACTCCCAGGTCCCTTAACTACCCGAACCCACTTCCAGGTCCCTTAACTACCCGAACCCACTCCCACGTCCTTCACCCCCAGCAGAGAGCGACGCCCCACCACAGTCTTCACCAGCAGCAGTAAAGATCGTGGTGAGGGAAGAAAGAATCCATTTTTAAAGGAGGCTGTGGAAGAGTACCGGGAAATACAGAGAGATGATAGAGAAATACTGGAAATTGTCTGAGATATTGGTGATGTTAGATGTGGAATGGCTGGAAATACCCAAAAGGAACAAATACAAATAAAAAACACCCTGGAGATAAGAGAAACTTCTAAAGAGATGTTAACGAGGAGAAACAAGGAAGAGGGGGAGGAGAAACCCGGAGATACAAAGAGATACTGAACAATGGTGAGAGACCCTGAGAGACACGGTGAACGTTGAGAGACACGGTGAACGTTGAGACACACGCCTGAAGGGTAGATCGTGAAAGGGAGTTCCTGTGGTTCTGAGACACACTATTACAAGGCTGAGAGGCACCTGGGAGGAAGGTATCACGTGAGAAGGGGGGGATACAGCTGAAAGTTCTGGGAGACGTTGATAGGTCCTGGGAGCTGGGAGGCACCTGGTACACTATGATACTGAGGGAAGTGATGCTGAGAGAAACAGGTGAGTGGGGGAGAGGTGCTGGGGGGTGTACTGCTGGCAGGTGGAGACTAGCTAGAGACATTGTGGTGGGAGGTAGAGGGTACAAGATGATGAAAGGAGATGCCGGAAAGAAAGTGGAAGAGGATGTGGAAGACAGGAGTGGGAGGAAAGGTTGAGTGATGCTTGGAAGGGGTGGGGGGAGGGGGAGGGGGAGGACGCAGGAGGATTGATGATACGCTGGGAAGGACAACAGGTGATGGGGGAGGGTGGGAGGGAAGGGCGTTCACTAACAGCCTCTGTGTGTGTGTGTGTGTGTGTGTGAGGGGATGATGACCTGCCCAGCACATCAAACAAGGTCAACCAGTCCCCACCCACCTGTCGGCCACACCCCTACCCCGCCACCTGGTTGACTCCTTCCTCTACCCTTGGCTGACCCCTTCCCCTACCACCACCTCCATCTGGCTGACCCCCTCTCCACCACCTACCTAACCCACTTCCATCTGACCCCCTTTTATGCTTAAGCGTAGGGTACAAGCCAGGCTAAGACAAGCAAGGTGGCCTCAAGACCCACCAAAAGTTCCTCATACACTCATTTGATAATTATTCCTCAAAATTCAAAAAATAAATAGTTCCCGACCAAACACACACACACACACACACACACACACACACACACACACACACACACACACACACACACACACACACACTAAAAATTACAGACATTAGATCTACTTGGCAAACAGACAAAAAAAAAAGAGACAAGGGGAAAAAAAAGGGCGTCTCTTAGGTGCCAGTCAAACAGCAGTGGTAGAAACCCTTGAGGACGCCACCACTTGTATTAATCATAACTGTGCTCCTCTGACAGTCTATGGTAGGGTGAGGAGGAGGGAAGGGGGTGGGGAGTGGTATGAAGAGTTTACTAGGCCCAGTTTTACAAGGAAGACTTACTGCTATAATTTGATGGAACAGAATTCTACTGGTTCTTTATGATACAAATTATTATTATTTTTTTGGGGGGGACTGCCATAGAGTTTACGAGATGGAATTTAATGCGAGTATATGGGACAGAAATTACTCTTCATGGAACAGAATTAACTGCTATAATTCCATGGAACGCGATAATTTCACGGGAGAAGTAAGTTGGTGGGTCCTGTTAAATGTTTCAACCGTCTAATTTACCGTCATCAAGTTGGGGTTTGTGAAGCGCCCGTCAGCTCCGTCTAGCTCTAGCACCTGTCTGTTGGTCAGTCCATCTGTCTAGTCTGTCTCCAGCTACCAGGTCACCACGCGCATGACATATACACACACACACCGCACACACACACACACACACGCAGCTCTAGGCACACACACACACACATCTGTTGTCCTGGGTGAGGGAGAGGTGTTTGTGAGTGGGGAGTCTAGAGGGACATGAATGGAGTGGGAGGCGTTTCATGAGTGGGTTTAATGGGTGAGGAGGGGGGGCGGGGGTATTCCTTATAAGGGAGATGGTGGTGATGGGAGGGGGGGTAGAGTCCCTCGTGAGAAAGGGTTATTCCTCCCGGATTTGCACAGGACCTGGACAACACCTGAGACCTGGGCAAGACCTGGAACTACGACCACAATTTACTTTCAATGAAACATGAAGAAACAGTGAATTTTCATCACACACCTCCTGAGTTATTATTCCGCGCTCGTTGGTACTACAATATACAGTAGCAGTCAGTGTACGCTGTCTGTCCACACAACACCATTACCACTGTTCTCTGAGTTTTGCAGGAGGGGTGAGCTGGCTACTCACCATGTATAGTATATATCAGGTATATAAATCATATATATAAATAAAATAATAAACTATGTACAGTATATACACACTTATATAAATTTTGGTATATGATTTATAATATGAAAACACTATAATAAATATACGTATACCTGTCAGGCTCAAGCACCAAAAACCATCAACACGTATGGACGTTTCTAAACTCAAGCGAAATTTTGCGTCGTGGGTTTTCCAGCAAAACTAACCTAATCTGGCAAACACTAATCTAGCCAAACTACCTAACCTAATCTAGCCAAACCTAACCTAACCCTTCCTTAAACCAAAACCACGAAATTTCACTGCTGTTTAAAGACGTCCACAACGCTCTGTAACATTTATTTTCAATCGTTGAGCTTAACACATACGATAAATAAATACTCAGGGTCACATATTAAAGATCTAACGTGATAATCGTGTTTATGTTTCCACCTTTTGGACATAAGTGTGGGAGGGGCTGTCGTGGTGAGTCTTAAGTCACTTACAAAAACAAAGTTAGTTGTCCTTGATGTCAGGTCGTGATAAAGGTCTGGCGCCTCTCACAAATGTCTCGCCTCGATCACTTAAAAATATATATCCATTGTCTAAAATTATTTATAACTAAGTAATATAAATTGTTTGTATTATGGAGAATAGGTTAACTAATACACTTGAAATAAATTACTAGATATAAATTAATCAAATTGAAATTAATAAATAAACGAACTACTTATGAATGATGATATGCAGATACACAGTACTCAAGAGGCCAAACCATCGTACTCAAGAGAACTGGTTCGTTACTCAATAGAAACCATCATCGTAATCAAAAGGCCAGGTCATTGTACTCTAGAGGACAAGTCACAGTACTCGCCACTCCTAAAATAAACAAGAGAGGTGTGGATGTAGTACTGTACCTGGTGGGGAGCATGTCGTGTGTAAAACAGAATGGAGGAGGTATAGCTGTGTATTTGGGAGGAGAGAGTGTGGGAGGTGTGGGGAAGTGTGTGGGGGATGTGTGGAGTGTGGAGGGGGGTGTGTGGGGGGAGGTGTGGGGGGTGTGTGGGGGGGTGTGAGGGTGTGGGATGAGTGTGTGTGGTGTGTGTGTGTGTGTGTGGGGGGAATGTGTGTGTGTGTGTGTATGGAAATGTGTGTGTGTGTGTGTGTGGAATGTGTGTGTGTGTGTGTATGTATGGTGTGTGTGTGTGTGTGTGTATGGGGGAATATGTGTGTGTGTGTGTGTGGGGGTGTGTGTGTGTGTGTGTATGGGGGTGTGTGTGTGTGTATGGGGGTGTGTGTGTGTGTGTGTGTGTGTGTGTGTATGGGGGTTGTGTGTGTGTGGGAATGTGTGTGTGTGTGTGTGTTGTGAATGTGTGTGTGTGTGGGGAGGAATATATATATATATATATCGTATATGTCATGGGTTTCGGTGAACCTGTATTTTCCAGGTGAGGATTCACCTGTTGAGGCTTAGCTGAGAGATACATGACTTTACCTTCACCTACTGAGGCTTCAAATATAACCAACTGAGGCTTCGCTGGGTAAATATTGACTTTTTTGTTCACATATTGAGGCTTTGCTGTACATCTACCTGTTTGTGTATGTGTGTGCCACCACCTGAAGCTTCACTACATAAGCTAATAACCACCAGCTTCACTCAAGGCTTCAGAGAACAAATTTTAAGAGCGAACCTTCCAAATCTAACCCTCCTTCCCCTAACTGCATGTAGTCAATTTAGGTAACCTTCACGTCACAAGTCACTCGTCAACATTTATATTCAATACCTGTAACTTGTGCCAGCGAGGCGATCTATATCAAGCATTTAACACTATATTTACACAACACATTTATAACATTTATTTGCATGTTTTCCAGGAATATATATGTATTTTTTTTCCACTCTCATTGTTGTGAGTTTTACAGGTGAGGTGTGACCTATATTATGGTATACTGTCATTTATATTTTTAGATCTTTAAATTGGTTAGCGTATTTTATGTTTAGGAGTCATGCATCCAGTCGTCTCTTGGTGTTATGTTATGGTGTTATGGTATTAAGTTATGGTGCTGTTATGGTATAAGTTGTGGTGCTGTTATGTGTTATAAGTTATGGTGCTGTTATGGTATAGTTATGGTGCTTATGGTATAAGTTTGTTGTTTTATGGTATAGTTAGTGTTGTTGTAATTGCTAGTTATGGTGTTGTTATGGGTATTGGTTATGGTGTTGTTATGGTATTGTTTGGTGTTGTTATGGTATTTGTTTGGTGTTGTTGTTATGGTATTGTTATGGTGTTGTTATGGTATTGGTTATGGTGTTGATGGTAGTTATGGTGTTGTTATGGTATAAGTTATGGTGCTGTTATGGTATTGTTATGGTGCTGTTATGGTATAAGTTATGGTGCTGTTATGGTATTAAGTTATGGTGCTGTTATGGTATTAAGTTATGGTGTACTATGAGATAAGTTACGGTGTTATGACGTTGTTATGGTGTTATGACGTTGTTAGGGTGTTGTTATGGCGCTCTAGCGTTATATTATGGTATTAAGTTATGGTGTACTATGAGATAAGTTACGGTGTTATGACGTTGGGGGTGTTGTTATGGCGCTCTAGCGTTATATTATGGTATTAAGTTATGGTGCTATGACATTGTCTTTACGATATGGCATTATGGTGTTGGGCGTTATGTTATGGTGTTATGACATATATTTCCCTCCTAAATTACTTAATAATAATAATGGTTGGCCCTCGTGTAACGAGGATGGACGGCCTAAGGGCCACCTAGGCGTGAATTTGTTTAAGGTGTAGAAGCTGTCGCCAACACAACAACCACACCCTAAGTTAACGAGTTGTATGACCCAGTGTCAAGGAATAGTCCGAGAAGACCGGACAACTCGCCAACCGCACTGGCTAACCATTACCTCGGAATACGATCCGCAAATCGATTAACATCCAGGTCTCAATTACTGTTGGGTAGACAGAGGCAAATAGCCCATTGTTTCACCCTGCCCAAGGATCGAACTCGGGTCCGTTCTTGCGAGACGAGATTGCTGACCATTCCACCACAGGTCGCCACATATATGTACACACACACACACACACACACACACACACACACACACACACACACACACACACTATATAGTCGTCATAATCATATACATACAATACTTGTCTATTTAACTCTTAAGCGGACAATTCAACTCAAAACTAATTGGGGACAAAAATATTTCCTTGGGGCTAAAATGTCAACAAGGAAATTGAATAAGAAGAACCATTCATAACAGAGTCGAGTTGGCATCCATTCCATGTCTTAAAAACACCCGAGACGACGACCATATTTACTAAAGACCAATCACAACACACTGGACCTAAAAACAAGGGCATTGATTGGCGGAAGAGATCATAACAATGGGTAGATGAGAGTAAAAACAGTGATATGTTTCCTGGGAATATTCACCTCTTGAGGACGATGACTTCAGTCTTTGTGTACACCTGTGAGTCTGTACACCTGTGAGTCTCAGTCTGTGTACACCTGAGTTTGTACACCTGTGAGTCTCAGTTTTTGTTCACCTGTGAGTCTGTACACCTGTGAGTCTCAGTTTTTGTACCTGTGAGTCTTAGTTTGTGTTCACCTGTGAGTCTGTACACCTGTCAGTCTCAGTTTGTGTACATCATGAGCCTTAGTTTGTGACCTGTATTTTTTGTGTACACCTGTCAGTCAGTTTGTGTACATCTGTGAGCCTTGGTGTGACACCTGTCAGTCTCGTTTGACACCGTCAGTCTCAGTTTTGTACACTGTGAGCAGTTTGTACACCTGTCAGTCTAGTTTGTGTACCGTCAGTCTCAGTTTGTGTACACCTGTCAGTCTCAGTTTGTGTACACCTGTTGTCTCAGTTTGTGTACACCTGTCAGTCTCAGTTTGTGTACACCGTCAGTCTCAGTTTGTGTATACCTGTCGTTTGTTTGTCATGTCAGTCTCAGTTTGTGTACACCTGTCAGTCTCAGTTTGTACACCTGTCAGTCTCAGTTTGTGTACACCTGTCAGTCTCAGCTTGTGTACACCTGTCAGTCTCAGTTTGTGTACACCTGTCAGTCTCAGTTTGTGTACACCTGTCAGTCTCAGTTTGTGCACCTGTCAGTCTCAGTTTGTGTACACCTGTCAGTCTCAGCTTGTGTACACCTGTCAGTCTCAGTTTGTGTACACCTGTCAGTCTCTGCAGTTTGTGTACACCTGTCAGTCTCAGTTTGTGTACACCTGTCAGTCTCAGTTTGTGTACACCTGTGCAGTTTGGTCATTGGCCTTAGTTTGGTACACCCGTCAGTCTCAGTTTGTGTAGAGAGTGCCAGCCATCACCCGATTCTTGCCCTGACAGCTCGGTACCTCACCTTGATGTTACACTAAATTAGAATTTCATTGCGTTTGACCGTTTTCGTCGATATACATACATACATACATACATACATATATACATACATACATACATATATAATATACATACATACATGACAACCAGGAAAGATTTAGAGCGGATAGTTACAAGAGCTTCGTACGATACAGCATTGTATTTTGTATATACCTGAACAGTGGTGTGAGAGAGAGAGAGAGAGAGAGAGAGAGAGAGAGGGTATGTAATGTGAGGGAGGGAAGAGGGATAGAGAGGAAAGGAAACGAGAAATATGTAAGGATTATGGAAGAGAAGGAAAATAAATAAATAAAAGGGAGGGCTCTGCTTCCTCCCTCCCACTCCCTCTAACCCTCCTTCTCCCTCTCCTTCCCTCCTCCTCCTCTCACTCCCTCTCTCCTCCAAAAGACGATCAGAACCTCTTCTAAGCCTCAAAATGGACCTTAACCCTACTGCGATTTGCACCTCTTTTAGTGTGTGTGTGGGGGATGATTCTGGTCACGGCTTCACGGAGATTCTTGTTTCTCCTTCTCCTCCTTAGATTTCCTTCTCTTCCTCCTCCTTACATCTCCTTCTCTTCCTCCTTACATCTCCTTCCTCCTCTTCCTCCATCAATCTTCCAACCCATCTATATTCTACTATGACACCCCTCCCCCCACCGCGATGTGTGTACCCTCTAAGACTTCCTCCTGATGTAATTACTCCCTCGTTACGAACTACTTAATTACCCTCTTATCACTCTGACCTAATTAAGTTTGTCTGGTCATCCGAGGGTTAAATTATTACATCATAGACCTGACCTCTCTTTTTCTCTCTCTGCAAATTACCGCTATAATAAATGTTAAACCCTGGCGTATAATTTTCTGATCTCTGGTACTATAATTTTGTAGAAGCCGAACGATCATTATCAGCCAATAATTACCTTCACCTCATTAACTAATTAAGGACCTTGAGGGACAAAAAATGGTATACTGTACTGTACTCTTTAGGGCACGTTATTGTTACTACTACTACTACTACCAACTTGAACTACTACTATTACTACTGCTACTACCAACCTGAACTACTACTACTAAATAATGACATTACTACTATGCATATGAACAGTTGACAGCCATTTATGCAAGCCATGTACGCTATTAGACGGAGTAATGAAGTCATCTGTAAGCTGGGTGTGTTATTGGGGCACTGTAAGCTGGGTGGTATTGGAGCACTGTGTTGGGGTGGTATTGGAGCACTGTAAGCTGGGTGTGGTATTGGAGCACTGTAAGCTGGGTGTAGTATTGGAGCACTGTAAGCTGGGTGTGGTATAGGAGCACTGTAAGCTGGGTGTGGTATTGGGCACTGTAAGCTGGGTGTGGTATTGGGCACTGTAAGCTGGGTGTGGTATAGGAGCACTGTAAGCTGGGTGTGGCGTTGGGGCAATAAACTCACCTCCCTCCTACCCAAAACCGAACATTTTCCTGCACGTATATAGCCTAACCTAACCCAACCTAACCTAACCCAACCCAACCTAACCCAACCTAACCCAACCTAACCTAACCCAGCCCTACTTCTTACAGCTAACCCCAGCCCAGCCTGCGCCTAGCAGCCCAGCCTACTTCAACCTCCGGCTGCAATTAACAGCCGTATCTGGCAGGGAACAACAACACCCCCCCCCCTTCCTCTGGTTACTATTGACGAGGAAATATAAGGAAAAAGTGAATGTTTTTTTTTCTTTTGTATCGCTGTTATTGTTACTTGTGTTATTATTACTATTAGGAGAATTTATTTTTTTACTATTTATGTATATGGTTCAGGTACATACATACATATACATACATACACACGTACATACATACATAGATACACACACACACACACACACACACACACACACACACACACACACACACAAACGTACATATACATAGATAAAACACACACACACACGTACATAGATACACACACACACACACACGTACCTCCACACATACACACACACACACACACACACACACATACATACATAGATAGATACACACACACACACAGGTCGAGTGACAAATAACCACAACATAAAAGGTACTAAAAAGCCGGAGTGTTTTATGCAAATCAGTGACGCAATTAACATACGATTTAACACTCAGCCCTAAACTAACCTACCCTACAATAACCCTAACCTACCCACCCTAACCTACCCATCCTGACCTACCCCATCCTGCCCTACCCCATCCTGCCCTACCCCATCCTGACCCCCACAAGTCCATGAAAGGTGTTAAAAAGTAGTCATTTATTATGTAAATCAACGAGGTAATTAAAAAATGATTTTACACTCCCATGCATGCAGTAAATAATGAGGGAGGAGAAGAGGTAGGGAAAGAGGGAGGGGAGAGAGGAAGGGAAGGGGGAGAGAGGCGAGGGGAGGGGGTGCCAAGGCCTCATCAGGACACCATTAACCAACTCTTGCCTTCGTTATAATGATTTACCGAGTTTTAGGGGAGGGGCTTCCAGGGGGGCTTCCAGGGGGCGAGGTTTCCGGTGAGGTTTCCAGGAGGGAAGTTCCAGTGAGGGATTCCAAGGGATGTGTTTTTGTTTTTGACGGCTTGATAAATGTTCCATAATGGACTTCATAATTAAATATCAACACGCGCGCGCGCACGCACACACACACAACGTAAACACTAGAAAATGTGCAAAAGTGAGCAAGCAAGATTATTCTCTCCCCTTCCTACTCCACATATCAAGAAGCGCTCAACACACTGACCCTCTCGGCTCTCTCTGACCATCACCACGACCTCATCTGCAAATATGGTGAGAAGCTTCTGCACCATCCGCGACACCGGCTCCTACTTCCACCCGAGATCCCTCGTCCGCGAATTACTGTTCGACACCACAACCGCATCCAGCCCATACGAGTTATAAGAACAGCCCAGTCCCAACTATTGTAAAAATTATCAACAACTCGTAATCAACCAGTGTATTCACTCCCAGTCAATCTTACCTTTTTGCACTGTGTTGAAATGCCCTGTAGTATCACCTTCTCCCCACCTAGTTATTATATATTATATTTGTATCACTTATGTTACTTGTATATTATTTGTCAATCAAGTGACCCATTCCGCAATTATGTAACTATATATTTTCAGCCTTCCGGTTGCCATGCTCTTTCAATAAACCGTTAATTATTATTATCACACACACAAAATAATAGGCCTTCCCCCTCTAAGATCACGCCCACCATCCGCTGGTAACTTATCCTGTCGCCACGCCCCCCTGCCTGCAACCACACCTTCCTGCCTGTATTTACTCATCTACCTATAATCGTGTCCTCTTTAGCTTGTAGCCACGCCCCCCTGCATGTAATCACGCCCTCTTTAGCTTGTAGCCACGCCCTCCTGCATGTAATCACGCCCTCTTTAGTTGGAGCCATGTCCCCTGACTGTAATTACGCTCCTCTGCCTGTATTTAATCCTCGACTGCCTGTAATCATGTCCTCATCTGCTTGTAGCCACGCCCCCCTGCCTGTGGCCACGCCCCCTGCCAGGATAATCACGGCCGCCCACAATGGAACTATGGAGGCAAATTGTTGCAACAAAGGCGATGCCAACTATGACTGACGCATCCTGTTACTGCCGCCCTCAACAATACCCCTCACCCTCCTGCCGCCACCCTGTCACGCCCACCCTACACCACGCCCTCCTGCCACCCACCCTACCACGCCCTCCTGCCACCCACCCTACCACGCCCTCCTGCCACCCACCCTGTCACGCCCTCCTCACCCCAACCACAACCTCCCTGCACCCCTCCAAAACACCCACTCGCGCCTTCTTACCCGCCTCTCTCTCTCTCCCTCTCTCTCTCTCTCTCTCTCTCTCTCTCTCCAATGATAGTAACAACAACACTATGACCCCCAACTCTACTGACTTAATCTCCCTTAAATCTGGAGCTGTGAGGGAGGACAAACACACAAATATTTAACTTTGTCTTTAGTATCTATCTATCTATCAGGCTATCTACTCAGGGGATGAAGGGCGTGACACCCGGCTGAGAGATGCCTGAGCCAGGGGGGTGACACGAGGCAGAATTGACACAGCACCAAGAATTGACACGGGCCAAGTGACACACAGGCCAGGGGGGTGACACAGAGACAGGGAGGTGACACAGGACGGGGAGGTGACACAGACAGGGAGGGTGACACAGGACAGGGAGGTGACACGAGCAGGGGATTACACGGGCCGAGGAGGGTGAAACAGGCCAGGAAGGATAACACGGGCCAAGGAGTTGCACAGGCTCAGGGGGTAACATGGGCCCCTTGAGGGGGAGGGGGGCACGATCCTGAGGGGTGATGATACGGGCCGGGGGGGTGACGTGGGCCGGGGGGTGATACGGACCAGGGGGGCTGACATGGGCCTATGGGGTGCAGGGTGGGTGACACAGGCCTATGGGGTGCCACGACTCCCCCCGGTGACATGGGCCAGGGGGTGTAGGGGACGATCATCACCACTGACACAGTATGTAGAGAACACTAGTGAACGACGGTGACTGAAATTTGCTATAAAAGTTTAAAAGAGACAGTCAGCTGCAGTCGTTGTGTCCAATACCTGTAGCAGAGCCCAGCAGGGGGTCGAGTATACTAACTGCGGCAAGATAAATAAACTGAGACGTATCTTTGTAATTAAACTGTCTGGGAAAAATGTTGTAGCTCCTGTGGATAATGTGCAGCTTTTGTGAGACAAGAGGAAACGGCGGGTGTCTTGCTCGCAGATGAGCTTATTATCTTAGGTAATCCTTTACGTCTTACGGGAATCTGACACAGTGGGTTCAACAACACCTGTGGACGGCTGGGGTGAGGTTGGGGAGGCTACCTACTAACTGTGATGGTCTGAGTTTATCAAACATTCAGTGTCCTGCCACAAGAAGCACACCAGGCGGAGGTTCCTTTAAATACTTAATTACACTAATGTGATCACGGTCACGAGGGGAAAGTGCACAACCAACAACTGTGGCAACATCCGTCTCAGGAAACCTCACTGGTAACGTGTTGTATGTTACTCTTGTATAAACAACAGCGGAGTCAATACACTGCCTCACGGTACACCAAAAACTACACCAGTAAAGTCACTAGACTAACATAACCGGACCTGACCCAACCCAAATACTGTACGTTAAATTAACATTGAGATTAATTATGGTAAGTGTTCCCTGCCCTATGCTGCCGTGCCAATAGTTTAATTACTAATTTATTTCAATTATAATATATATACTCGCGCCTCAGGTGAAGAACCACTGCACTAGAGAAACCATTAGGAGCAACTGTTGAGGTGAAAGAGGATCCCATTAGGAACGGTGAATACTAAGCCTTCGGTACGCAGGGAGGCCGGCACTGTACTCGACCACCCTCTGGACCAGTGGTCCCCAAATGGGTTCACAAGATGCATCATAAGAGGTCGCAGAGAGATCATGGGGTCGATGGGGTCCCATAGAGCTCATAGTCCAGGTGTCAAGGACTGAAGAACGTGGCCCAGGTGCTGTCTCGTTAAGTCGGGACCATAAATTATGGTCAAGGGAATGATGCAGTTACTCTCCTTGTGCCAAGTCAGGTCAGTCCAGGGAAGGCGAACTCTGATGACACGTTACCTAACAAAAAATGGCAGCAACTTTCAATGATAGATTCCCTGAGTTGCTTACCGAGTCTTTGGATTTTTTTCAGTTTCTGTTCAAGACAACGAAGCAAGGATGAATTGTGCCATCTATGATGACATAACAATGTTTCGGGTTATTTATCAAATTAACATTAGTTAAAAATCAAACCATCAAGATTCTAATACACATTGGAAGCTCCTATGTCTGTGAGGCAGCTTTCCTGTCAATGGTGTTAACAAAAAATTATTACCGTAACCGCATATCAACTTAAACTTAGAAGATTGTGTGCCGTGTTGTTTAATCACATAATTATATCCCCAGTTAACAGATTATTTTTGAAATGATAATACACACACGTTACATGTGAATTATGACAGATGTAACTTGTATTCAAAATTAATTATATGCCGATGCACACAAGTCACATACGAAACACGTGATGTATGACACACAGTAGTTGTAACTAAGAACATTGTATGTTAGGTCGCTTCACCATGTAATTACATCCCAGGTATAGAACATTAAATTACCAAATACACATGACAGAGCTGTGGATTGTCTGCCAGGGTTTACTTTTACACTTCTCAATTATGTAATACATTTTCCGTACTTGTTTTTATAGTTAAATACGTTTATCAATATGTCCGTATTTACTCTAATGATCCTCATATATACAGCACATGTAATGACTTAGGGTCGCACTGGAGAGACGACAGTACTAGACGGTGTCGCTCTGTACAATAGACGAGCACCTCTCCACTCGCCCACTGAACCTCAACTCTCTGGGAACTAGTTAAACCAGACACGAGGGAACCAAAATTACCCATTACTTTCAATACAAAGTTCAGGCTGGCTGACCAGACCAAAGGCGGCACTGAGACCCCAGGCTGGATGACCCGGCATTCCTCACCATGGTCTAGAGCTGTGTGTTGCCTACGACTCAGTTTAAAGAAAAAAGGAGAAAAAAATACATCACATATACCAAGGCCACTACGGAAGCCAAACACATTCCTGGGTAAGAGATTGGAGCGCTCGGCATCCTTAGCAAGTAAAGGTGAATAGCAGACACGTTGCTATAATCCTCCAAGACGGCGGGTTGTAACGGCAGCTACTCTCAGGGAAGCAGACCAACCGGCTCACCTGGCCACCCCAACATATTTCACCTGGAGACTAAACACCCTAACCTAACAATTAACCTACCCAGTTTATTTCACTTCAAGATTAACCAATAGACAGATAGACAGACAGACAGATAGATGGATGTGAGAGAGAGAGAGAGAGAGAGAGAGAGAGAGAGAGAGAGAGAGAGAGAGAGACTCCCCCTAAAGCAAAAAATTATTGATGACTGACTGACTGATTGGCTTATTAATTTATTGATAACTGTCTCACTCACTCACGTTTGATCAATCCGCACTAACGCACTTTATCACCACCTCTACGTCATCATGTATCACCACCTCTACGTCATCATTCATCACCACCTCTACGTCATCATTTATCACCACCTCTACGTCATCATTCATCACCACCTCTACGTCATCATTCATCACCACCTCTACGTCATCATTCATCACCACCTCTACGTCATCATTCATCATTTAATTATCCGCTCCCCAGTGCCCTTTAACACGATAGTCTCATTATAAGATAGCCGTCATCCTCCCTTTATCACCACTACCTCCACCTATCACCCTCCACTACCCCTATCACCCTCCACCTACCCCTATCACCCTCCACCTTCCCTATCACCTCACCCACCCCCTATCACCCCTCCACCCCTACCCTATCACCCCTCCACCTACCTATCACTGCACCTACCCTATCACCCCTCCACCTACCCCCTCCCACCTTCCCCTATCACCTCACCACCTACCCCTATCACCCCTCCCACCTACCCCTGTCACCCACCACACCACCCCTATCCTGCACCTACCCTATCACCCTCACCTCTCTCCCACTATCTATTACAAAACATTATTCTCCCTGTCTCGGGAGAAGCTTTAACGTAGATCTGTAGAATCAACTTAGCGTCATTATATTAAATTGAGCAATTAAATGTTTCCTCACGTTTGCTGAATTAGAAAGATTATCCTAAGACCCGCTGGGACTCCGTAACGGTGTGGCATTATAAGTGCCGTGGAGTTAGATGTGTTCTCACTCGCCCGGCAAAAAATATCGTTCATATCACAAATATGCAGAATATCGCCAGCCTGTGTGTGTGTGTGTGTGTGTGTGTGTGTGTGTGTGTGTGTGTGTATTCCGAAGTGTGATCATGTCTGTGCGCCTGAGTGTGTATACTTATATCAATGTATGACATCACGTCAATGGAATTATACGTGTCCGTGTACATGTGCACGGCCGTATGACATGAACTTATCTGTGTGTGTGCAAGTGTGTGTGTGTGTGTGTGTGTGTGTGCGTGCAAGTGTGTGCGTGCAAGTGTGCGTTAGGCAGCAGGAAGTGTGGAGAGACGGTGAACTCAGGTGAGGTAGCGGTACAGGCTGGGTACGTGGGCCGGGCCTCCCACACACCTGCACGGGCCGCGCCGAGGTCATCACATCAAGGTCAACAGTTAACCCGGGTCCTCCTGGGTCAAGGTGGCTTTGCAAGTCAACCCAGAGTCATTAGGGTTTTAATAAGTAAGGTCAAAGGAGGGGAGGGAGGGAGAAGTGTTGTTTTAAATTAAATTTGATGACACACACACACACACACACGTCTCTCTCTCTCTCTCTCTCTCTCTCTCTCTCTCTCTCTCTCTCTCTCTCTCTTCTCACCCAGGACAACACCTCCTTAAGAACTCGGTTCCCTTCAACAAGAACACTTTCCCAGGTAGTAATGAGGAAAAAGTTCTTGTAAGTCGAGTACTGCCTACTTTGTACGCGTGTGTGTGTGTGTGTGTGTCTGAGTGTGTGTGTGTGTGTGCGTAATGAAAAAGAGAGAGAGAGAGGGGACAGCCTACAGAAGCCTACTCATTCTAGGAAGGGGGAGGAAGGTGTTTTCTTGTGGTTCTTGGGAGGGGGTATGATGGTAGGGAAGGGGTAGAGGGGTGATGGGAGAAGAAGGGGGTGATAGTGGAGTAGGGTGGAGGAGTGATAGCGTGGAAAGAGGTAGAGGGGTGATAGTGGAGTAAGGTGGATGGGTAATGGGGAATTGACTGATAATGGAGGAGGAGGAGGAGGTGGAAGGTTGATGGGGAAGGGGGGCACAGGGAAGGGGAGTGGAGGAATGATGGGATGGGAGTGATAGAGGAGGGGTAATGGGAAAGGGTTGGCCAGGTGCTAAACAGGATTTATTTTGTTTTATTATTAAGGGGAAATTAAGATTTTTTTCTCTCTCTCTCTCTACATAAAAATCAACCCTCCGTTAAAACCATAAAAAAAACCACAACACATTTCATTAAACGTTCATCGCCCCTGTCCGTTAAGTCCGTTAATTCCGTTATAACTGCCGCAACGAACCACAAATTAAAGGAATGAAAAAGACAATCTTGGGTGAATCTTCCTGCGGGAGAATCTTGGTGGTGTTTCAATTTGCCGGCTGGACGACCATAATTGACCAAAATTGATCCAACCATTTGCCGGACAAACTTTCAGGCGGTCGCTGAAGACGTGTGTGTGTGTGTGTGTGTGTGTGTGTGTGTGTGTGTGTGTGTGTTTCATTATTACTCTAAAAATTGTCACATTACTGCTATTTCTCGATTATTATTATTATTATTATTACTGTAAATATATGTGAATGATGATCAAAAATATTCATTGGTGGGAGACTGGTGGATTCTCTGCCGTGATTGGTGTAAATTCTAGCTAAACATTATCCATGATTGGTGGACTGTGGTGAATTCTCGTCTGTAATTGGTAAATAAAAAATAATAAATTCTTATCCCTAACTGGGCTGGTGAGGAGAGACTGTACTCTACTGAATACTCATACATATTCTAAAAGTTTTAATAGTCACAAACTAATCATTATTATATTCATCAATTGACTGTAATTAAAAGAATATACGAAAAAAATAATACCACTCTACTTAAATATTATATATATATTAAAAAAAATACTCAGAATTGCGATCAAAGTTGAGGTAAATTCGCGTCAAAACAAATATCATTCACAAACTTATTTACATTATAAAAAATATCTTATTCTCGGTCTTTTATTGTGAGGTAAAAACTGTAGGACAAAAAACAGAATTACGATCGATGCTGAAGAAGAAAAATCATCATAATTTTAAGAGTAACTCAACCCCAGGGATCAAGGTCAATTCTTACACCCACCTGGCCCCGCCCCGCCCCGCCCCGCCCCGCCCCGCCCCGCCCCCTGAGTGTAGTGGCCGTGTTTACAATGTTTATTAGAAGTCTTGTTTTCTCTTCTGTTGACGATATGTTTACATGAAGATTCCGTCTGTTTGTTTGTTTTTGTTTCTTGGCGGTGCTTCAGTTAACTCGGGGTTATTATTAATGGGCACTAAGTCTTAAGTTTCTTACAATAGACAAACAACTTTTAATATCTCACAAGTTACTTTTTAAAGTCGGGGATTTTTTTTTTAAAGCGCAGTATTTCTCCCTCCGGTAAACTTTATATAAATCTTAAATTCGCGTTAATAGTTATTCAAAATTCCAGGTGTAAACATTCGGTCATTTACCACACAAACCTTAAGTCTCACCCCCCACACACGCGGTCTATATACTGTACAATGTATACCGCACACACCCGCCCACTATTCACTAACTTCACCACCTTGAAGCAAATTGAATTTCCCCTTTACAATGGGCCAGACAAAGAAGAAATGATCGATGAATCCAGCATGATGGGCAGCTGTTCACGGGATAGACCTTGGGGAGGGGGCGCACAAGGAAGGGGGGAACGGGGGAGGAAGGGGAAGGGGAGGGGGGTGATAGAAATAGACTAAAGGGAAAAAAGAGGGTAGTGAGGAACATCAATAAACGCGAAAATAATAAGCAAGGTTCAACTAGTCCAATAAGTAAAGAAAGTCAATTTAATTAGCTCTGTATTACTGAGTGGCGAAGGAGGAATAAGAGAAGACGAAAAGAGAAGAAAGGTGGGCATGAAAACATAAACAAAATATATATAGATGACAACTCAGAAGTATAAACGAAATAATTACAAGTGTAAATACCAGAATTGAAGGTATAAAGGCCATAATTAGAAGTATAAACGCCATGATTAGAGGCACGAGCACCAACAGTCACATATAGACGAAGATAAAGTTGGTGTAAGACAAAAAGAACCGCCATTTTTGAAAAGTATAAACGCCAGAACTCTTGAAATATAAACACCACAACACAGAAATATAAACACCATAACTGAGAAATATAAACACCATAACACAGAAATATAAACGCCATAACTGAGAAATATAAACGCCATAACACAACTATAAACACCATAAAATCCACAACTGAGAAATATAAACTCCAGAACTCCAATATAAACGTCAAAATCTTTAACCCGGTCAACACAATGCAAATCCACAGTTGAGCTTCATCCCTTAAACACGACTTTTAATTTAACCCCCCCCCCCCTCGTGTCTCTCTCTCTCTCTCTCTCCCTCCTACCACCAACTTTACCCATTAATATTTCTGCCATATATAGAGCATAAGTATTATTGACATACCCTTATAATATTACCAGATACACATTGACTTGTACAGAAGCCCATTTACTCTAAAATTAATGGAGATTCTTGGGGCAGCTTTCTTGAAATTTATAGAGAATTTCTCACTTGAATTCTCCTTGTTATTTCTCTTTTATTCTCTATTTCAATAATCATCACAATCTTCACTACTTCCTAAATATACGATTATCATTATTATTATTATTATACCTGTTTATGTTATCTTGTTCCTTAACGTTACCCTTTTTTATTGTATTTCCATTTGTACACAATCATTATTCCCGTCTTTAAACCTTCTGTAGTCTGCGTCTTTCTCCATTACTGTATTCCTGTAACGTCTCTTCCCTATACCTATAATACCGTATTCTATCTATGAACTGATTTAACTTTTATCATTAAATTTTATTCCTTCATCAGTACGTAAAACTTCTCTGGTTACAAATCCTGGATATCTATCAAATAAACATTCAAGATAGAAGGAGGTTTTGTTTAGCTCGCTCTGGTAACTAAAAAATAAGTTAGAAAAGATTTGTTTTAAATTGACAACCCTTTTCATCATTAATCTATATATCACCCAATACATCTATGAGTGAACTGTGTTTTTGTT
This sequence comes from Homarus americanus, assembly GCF_018991925.1. NCBI lineage: Eukaryota > Metazoa > Arthropoda > Malacostraca > Decapoda > Nephropidae > Homarus > Homarus americanus. The sequence continues at coordinate 562,495 of NW_024754704.1, forward strand.
ATATCAAAAGCAAAATACAAAAATCCGAATTAAATTTCAAAAGCTCTTTCTCTTTAAAAATCATTAAAATATATAAATAACTCGAATATAAATGTTACTATTTTAAACTATAAACTCCACAACCCAAAAATATAAACGCTAGAACTCCCACGTCTCTGTGTGAGGAAACAAACAAGTGAGCCTCGCAACGCATAACCTGTTCTCTTGGGCGAATCCCTAGTTGATGGAATTGAAGGTGGCGTGTGACTGTCAGGTGTGGTGGTGGTGGTGGTGGGAGCGGGAGACGCTCCATCTAGCTGTCTCCACCACCATCACCACCACGACGACAACCATCACCACAATCACCACCACCAGTTTAACAGTTTGTAATGGAAAGGAGGGATGGTAAAAGAATAAACAAAACAAAAAAGAAAGAGGGGGAAGGGGAGATAAATGAGGCGCATAAAAACAGAATGAACAGGGAGAGAAGAGAAACAACAAAACAGATTTGAGTAAATTATGAAAGAAGGGGAAGAATAATGGAGGAGGAGAAGGAGGAACTAAGAGAGAAAGGGTGAGAGAGAAACGAGGTGCTAAAAGAGAAGAAGAAGAAGAAGTAAACCCCAAGGTAAACCATTAATTAAACCACCCAGGTAAACCATTAGCGGACCTAACATGTAAACCACAAAATAAACCACCAGGTATGTAATTAGTAAACTACCAGGTAAATCATTAGAGGACCCACCAATTAAACCTTCTGGTAAACCACAAAACAAACCTACCAGGTATGTAATTAGTAGACCTATCACAGGTAAACCGTCAAGCGAGGCAGCCAAGCCCCTGACCTTTCCAAAGAACAGAGTGACCTTTCCCTGGCTGGACCACCACACCAAACTACCCACAGGTAAATTATGAAACACCTCACTGGCCTTACGTTACACCCACCTACACCCACTGGCTTTACGTTACACCCACTGGCCTTACGCTACACCCAGACACAAACACACAACACACCCTTACCACAACACCCCCCATCTAGTACCTGCACTCAATAATGCAAAAAGTTCCTCCTCCTCCTCCCCTAAAGTTCACAAAATTACACACCCATTACACTGTCCTACACACACCTAGAGAGAGAGAGAGAGAGAGAGAGAGAGAGAGAGAGACTAAACCAAGAATAAAGACAGGAGAAACGATACTAAATGATTTATTGTCTAGTTTTCCCTTGACCCACACGCTGTAGGGGTTGTTATTGTTGTTATTATTATTATTTTTGTCATTTTTACTGTTGTTGATATTGCTGTTCTTATCTATCTATCTATCTATCTACCCCTCCCTTCCTCCTCTCTCTCGCTAATCCCAAGTCTCAAAAATAGCAAGAGATAAAATAAACACAGCCGAAAGGGTTTAAGCTGACACGTCAGGAGGCGAGGGAAACAGTGAACAACAATAATAATAATAATAAGAATAATAATAATCAAAAGAACAATAATAATACTTTGTCTTCTCCTTTACCCCTCCCTCCTTCTTCCCCTTCACCTCTCTCTCCTTCTTCTCCTTTGTCTTCTCTTCATCCTTTGTCTCCTTCCTTCACCTCTCCCTCCTCCTCCTTCTTTGTCTTCTCCCCTTCTTTTGTCTCCTCCTCCTCATTTCTTCTTCTCATTCTACTTTGTATTCTCCTCCTCTTCCTTTGTCTCCTCCTCTTCCTTTGTCTCCTCCTCTTCCTTCTTTGTCTTCTCCCTTTTTTGTTCCTCCTCCTTATTTCTTCTTCTCCCCTTCCTTTGTCGTCTCCTCCTCCTCCTCTTCCTTAAGCATCTTGAAGTCGGGGTAGCCATACAGAACGTCTTGACCGACCATCAGGACCCGACCATCAGAGCACGACCATCAGAGCACAACCACCAGGACCCGACCATCAGAACCCGACCATCAGGACCCGACCATCAGAGCACGACTATCAGAACCCGACCACCAGTACTCAACCATCAGGATCCGACCATCAGAACCTGACCATCAGACCCGACCATCAGAGCCTGACCATCAAGGCCAGACCACCAGGACCCGACCATTAGGAGCCGACCATCAGAACCCGACTATCAGAACCCGACCACCAGTATCAACCATCAGGATCCGACCATTAGGACCCGACCATCAGAACCCGACCACCAGTACTCAACCATCAGGACCCGACCATCAGAACCCGACCACCAGTACTCAACCATTAGGACCTGACCATCAGAACCCGACCACCAGTACTCAACCATCAGGATCCGACCATCAGAAAATACACAAAATCCTTGAAATTTAAGCGAAAAGCGGTGAGAAATTTTTCGAAAGGGGGAAAGAGGAGGAGGAGGAAGAGAGAGGGAAGGAGGACGGAGGAGATGGGAGGGGAGGGGGAAGAGGGAAAGGAGGAGAGAGAGAGAGAGAAGGGCAGAAGGAAGAGAAGAGAAAGAGAGACTGGAAAGGGAGAGGGAAGAAGGGGGAAGGGGGTAAGGGGAAGGGGGGGGTACAGCCAAGCCCGTTCTGAAAAGTTTGAATAGAATCGCTGAATGAGTCGCTGAGGTCTGGGTGATATTTCAGATGATGACGACAGGGAGAGAGAGAGAGTGAGAGTGTGAATAGAGACGTAAGCTTCGGTCGACTTACTGTATATGAATGGTTATGAGGCGGTGGCGTAGAAGAGGAGGAGGAGGAGGAGGAGGAGGAGGAGGAGGAAGGGGTCTGAGTGCTTAATAATAACAACAATTATACTAACAATAATAATAATAATTTACTGGAAAAACACAACAGAAAAAAGCTAAAATTATACAAGACATAAGTGGTGATACACATAACAAGGAGGAGGGTCGTATAACAAGGGGGGGGTCGTATAACAAGGGAAGGGAGGGTCGTTTTAACAAGGGGAGGGAGGTCGTTTTAACAAAGGGGGAAGGAGGTCGTATAACAAGGGGAGGAGGTCGTTTAGGTTGGGTTGGAGTGGGTTGGGTTAGGTTGGGTTTGAGCAGTAGAGTCTCAGGTGTGACAGGTGGCGGTGGTGGTGCAGCTGTATCCCGAACTGACAGGTGAGGTCACGGTGAGTAGAAAGATGAAAGGTCAATGGTGATCACACACACGCACACACACACACACACACACACACACACACTGGACCGTATTAATCATGTATACACAGCCATCAAAGACCCCTGGTTATTATATGATAGTCCCGTCCACATTAATACTGCCATTCTTTACATGACCAGGTGGTGGTGTGGTGGTGAGGTGGTGTGGTGGTGGTGTGGTGAGTTGTTTGAGTAATTGGTGGTGGTGGTGTGGTGGTTGTTTGGTAGTGGTGGTGGTGGTTGTTTAGTGGTGGTTTAGTGGTGGTGGTTGTTTAGTGGTGAAATAGTAATGGTGGTTAAGTTGTGGTGGCTCAGTGGTGATGGTGTGGTGGTTGTTTAGTGGTGGTGGTGGCTCAGTGGTGATGGTGTGGTGGTTGTAATGGTGGTTAAGTTGTGGTGGCTCAGTGGTGATGGTGTGGTGGTTGTTTAGTGGTGGTGGTGGTTTAGTGGTGGTGGCTCAGTGGTGATGGTGTGGTGGTAGAGGGATGGTGATGGTGATAGACAGATGATGGTAGTGATGGGAGGATTATGCTGGTGATGATGGCAGGGATGGTAGTTATTGTAAAGAGATGGTAGAGAGATTATGACAGAGGAATGATGATGGTGGTGGTTATAGGAACAATGGTGGTAGTCGTTGTGGTTGTGGTCAAGAAGGAGAGAGAGAGAGAGAATAACCAATAGGAAAATAACAATAAAATCAAACTCAATGACCACGTAATGTTGGCTGTAATTAATGCCATAAGTAATAGCAGCCAGGGTAACTACTTATGTATTAGGATAGTTCATTTTAAGGTAATAAAATGGCGGAGAAGGTGTGGCTATTGGGGGAGGCTGGAGGCCACGTTAATTAACTAGTAGTAGTAAATATTAAACAATCTCTACGTTACCCAGCGTACTAGACGACCCTCTGATGACGTCACGGCGATGTAGGTTGAGCACACTCCACTGACTTACCTGTAGGCGAGAAAGGGTGGATTATTATTATTATTATTATTATTATTATTATTATTATTATTATTATTGCTGTGTCTACCTATTTTGCTTTCTCTCGCTCATATAAATAAATAAATAACAGTGTGGGGCCACAGCAGCCACAACGGTCTCCTTCACTCAACGAGAAGCTTCATACTCACGTAATAATGCTGATTGAATTACCCCTCCAAGACCTGAATCCAATTACTGTTTATTAAACCTGTGAAATCATCTCCCAGGATGGCGGGAGACATCAGGGCCAATGAATGACTCAAGGCATTGGCTCCACAAAGAGTGATGTCACCGCCGCGCTAAATTACCAACCAATGGCAACGCCGGGATTATATTTAGATGATGACGATACTGTGACGTCATGAAATTCGTTACCCAATAGGGTGTGTCCGGAGGGGCTCGGTTGGCCAATGATGCAAGAGTCGCATCCGTTTCAACTGAATGTTGGTAGAACCGGCGGTGCTATTTTTACGGTTCTTGTTAACGCTAAATCCTACGCGGGGGAGAATGAAAGTCTCTTAACAAGTTTGTGGGCCAGATATGTCGCGGGGGGGAGGGGGGGGGAGTGAGGCATAGTTGAATTATTACGTGGCGCAGTGCACAGGTCAATTTGTCCGACCTAAATTGGTAATTGGTAACTAATCCAGATAGACGCCCGATAATTCTTCCAGCTTAAAATTAATATACAGTAATTAATTTAACCTAAATTCATATTCAGTAATGTGTCTGGCTCCCGAAATTAACACGATGCTGTCTACGTCAATATTTGATAATTTGTCTTGTCTAAATCATAACACGACCGAGGTTAATATTGTTAAGGGAAGTGTATCATTATTTGTCTATATCAATATTTGTTAATTGATACGAAATTATTTATTTTTGTTTGTTTATTTATTTATAGGCATTACGTTTATGGTGTGTGTGTGTGTGTGTGTGTGTGGGCTCAAACATCAGTCATGTCAACTAGAACCCCTCAGTTGGCTCTTACATTGTCTACCCAACACCTGATTTTTTTTTTGGGTATATATTCAAGACGCTGACAAGACATTGATTTGGGGCACCATTAACATCGTATAAGCTATTGAACCACACCCCCCACACACACACACGCACACGGAATTTAGAATTTTGCCCCGCGAGGTGACTAGTTTATTGGGCACCCACTTACATCCTGTGCAAGGTGAAGTGCAGAAGCCTTTACAGCGCCCATCTGGGAAGCATGGGTAGTTCATGCTCGCCTTCATGACTCCTGCATTAAGGGCGTAAAGTCTGAAGGGTCATGGGTTTTGTCAGCAAGTTACATAAAGTGACAATGATGAGTGTGTGGGGAGGAAAGTTCCCGGTACAATTTATCTGTTTATGGCAAAGCGTGGCAAGTCCCTAGTGCCAGACCTGTCTAGGAGGAGGGATATCTGGTCAGGGAGGGAAGAGGTGTTGGTAACGGCTGGGGACCTGTAGGAAGAGGTCACACACACAGCCCCACTTCTTGAGCCCTTAAATTAATATGACCCGTCAACAAAAGAGAGCTTGAAGGGGGTAACTAAAGTATTGATACAATCCTATTATCTGTGTCGCAACACCTGTGTCCGACCCGGAAGTATCCCCCTGAGTAGACCCGAGGGGATGAGGGTGATGGGTCTTGAAGTAAAGAAGGACGGTGGTGGATAGAGAAAGATGAGGGGGAAGGAGGAGGGATAGAAAAGGAGGAACACTAAAGGATCGTAGATGACTAATGTTGGGATGGGTAGAGCTAAACATACCCGATATGGACGGGATAGGAGAGATGGGGGGTAGGTAGGAGGGCTAGAGCCACCGTGTAGAAAGAGTGGGCGAGTTTAATGACGGGGAAGAGTGTGTCAACAAAAGAAGAGTTAAGTGCCTCATCCTCCCCTTTTTCTCCCTTCATATGTATACAGGGAAGGATAACCCCCCCCCTACCACTACCTCCCTTCACATCATTACCTCCTTTTACACCCATACCATCACCTCCCCTTCCACTACCTCACCTCTCACCACCACCCCTTCCATTTACCTCACCTCTCACCACCACCCCTTCCATTTACCTCACCTCTCACCACCACCCCTTCCCTTTACCTCACCTCTCACCACCACCCCCCTACCTATGCTGCAGACCACTCTCCTGATTACTCTCCTTCTCTACACTCTCTCCCCTTCCCCTCCCCAATACCCCCACCACCCCCTCCTCTTTACTTTCCCTCCTCACCACACTCACTTACTCCCTCCATCTCGTTTACCTTCTCCCTCCCACCCTTTCATTCCAGCCTCCTGACCTCCCTACCTTCCCTTCCTCTTCCCCCTTACCCTCCCTCTTCCCCTCTACCCTCACTCCCTTTCCTCACTGACCATACACCTGTTAAAACTCACATTAAGGGAATGGAACTGTGAAAATCCCATCACAATTTGCTTAGAAAGTACCGATACAAACGAAGCTCTTGAACAAAAACAAACAGAAAAAACTTGGGGAATCACGGAAAAACCAAACAGGTGAGAGAGAGAGAGAGAGAGAGAGAGAGAGAGAGAGAGAGAGAGAGAGAGAGAGAGAGTTGTTCTAAGGTGAGTAAGTGACACCGGACACCAATACTTAAGACACAGTCAAAACACACACACACACACACACACACGTCCTTCTCACCTCTATTCATGACTGGCCAATCACAATCGACCTTTCAACACCATTAATAAAAGAGTGTAAACAAACTGGACGTGCCCGGGTAGGTCGTCACTAATCCTTCTGTTTACATTACCCTGATGAACCCACTTAACGACAAGATTTACAGCACGTCTCTCATGTTTACACTCCGTCATTTACAAACGCTAGTCAAAATGTTCTCTCTCTCTCTGCCATTGCTCCTTGGATGGATATATCAGTTCCTATTAATTACACTCCTGTTGGTAGTAAGCAAATGTTAAACACCGATGTGGTGAGATGTGTCACACTAGAAACTATGAACAGACACATAGAGAGTATTAAATCAAGTGAATGTTATGCTTTTACTGATGGTTCTGTGCAGACAAACTCAGGTAGAACAGGCTGTGCAATTGTAATATATAAAGAAAAAGAGATGATAGTGTCAAACAAACAAAGGCTGAACAACTGGGCCAGCACAACACAAACTGAACTAACTGGAATCTACTTAGCCACAGACTACCTTAAAGAAAATGGAGGTGGGGTGATATTCTGTGACTCTCAAAGTGCTTTGAAATCAATGAACAGCCCGTCAGGCTCTATGTCTAAAGTTGTCTGTGATAATAAAAGAAATGATAACTGCCAATGAGAACAACTCTTGTATCGAATTTGTGTGGATTCCGTCCCATGTTGGAATTAGGTATGATGACCGTGCTGATAGACTGGCCAATGAGGCATGTAAGAAAGAAAATGTTGACCGTGACCTTGGCCTGTCCAATGATGTACTTAAAAACATTCAAGTCAGAATCATGAACTCTGATCTAGAAGGTGTCATCACCAAACGTTTGACACATTAAACGTTTTCCCAACTTGCCACACAACGTTTAGATGCTTCAGTTATCAATAACTCACTCAGACGTTAAAAGGTTGACTAATGGAGTGTTTAACTGACTGACTGGTTAGTTGGTTGAGAGTTTAACTGACTGATTGACTGGCCGAGAGTTTAACTGACTGACTAACTGACTCGCTGATTAACTGACAAAAGAATACCGTAAGGTGGTACAACTTATGACCAAATCTTGTGTAGGATTTTATAAACAAGAACCAGAAAAGTCCGACAGATTAGGTCTCACCCCCCCCCCCATCTCTCTCTTCTCCCCATCTCTCTCTCCCCACGTAGTTTCCGATAATGGGTGAATTTATATAAGACTGCCAGTGTCGAGTCCTTGCAGTGGTTGGCAGCCATTGTAAATTAGGAACAGTGATAAAATTAAGTAGCTGGAACCGACTGGGTGGGCTGATCCCCCATACGTGAGCCGGATGTGGGAGAGGGGAGAGGGGGGGAGAGGGGAGGGAAGAGGAAAGAGGGGTTTGGGTGGAGGCCATGAGGAAGGGAGGACGGGAAGAGAGGTGAGGGGGAAGGGAGGAAGGAAGGAGGGAGATAGAAAGAAGAAATGGGAGAGAGCTGGGTTGAGGGAAAAAGAATGGGGTAGGGGAGAGAAAAAGAAGAGAAAAAATGGTAAAAAAGAATGAAAGAGGAAAGTGAGGATAGAAAAGAGAAATAACAGGAATGAGAGAGAGAGAGAGAGAGAGAGAGAACGAATAACAACAAAACAATGAAAAAAACAACATCCAATCCCAAATCTCAAAACTCTCCTCCTGCCCCCCCCCTACCCCCCTCCCTCCCTCACTCCTTAATCCCGATCTGATTCGCAGCCAAACTGGTTCTTGTCTACAAAGTGTGCGGTACTGCCCACACAATGGTTCTTGTCTACAAAGAGTGCGGTACTGCCCACACAATGGTTCTTGTCTACAAAGAGTGCGGTACTGCCACACAATGGTTCTTGTCTACAAAGAGTGCGGTACTGCCACACAATGGTTCTTGTCTACAAAGAGTGCGGTACTGCCCACACAATGGTTCTTGTCTACAAAGAGTGCGGTACTGCCACACAATGGTTCTTGTCTACAAAGAGTGCGGTACTGCCACACAATGGTTCTTGTCTACAAAGAGTGCGGTACTGCCACACAATGGTTCACTACTGCCCACACAATACAAGAGTGGTACTGCCCACACAATGGTTCTTGTCTACAAAGAGTGCGGTACTGCCCACACAATGGTTCTTGTCTACAAAGTGTGAGGTACTGCCCACACAATGGTTCTTGTCTACAAAGTGTGCGGTACTGCCCACACAATGGTTCTTGTCTACAAAGAGTGCGGTACTGCCCACACAATGGTTCTTGTCTACAAAGAGAGCGGTACTGCCCACACAATGGTTCTTGTCTACAAAGAGAGCGGTACTGCCCACACAATGGTTCTTGTCTACAAAGAGTGCGGTACTGCCCACACAATGGTTCTTGTCTACAAAGAGTGCACTGCGGTTCTTGTCACACGGTACCCCACACAATGGTTCTTGTCTACAAAGTGTGCGGTACTGCCCACACAATGGTTCTTGTCTACAAAGAGAGCGGTACTGCCCACACAATGGTTCTTGTCTACAAAGAGTGCGGTACTGTCCACACAATGGTTCTTGTCTACAAAGAGTGCGGTACTGTCCACACAATGGTTCTTGTCTACAAAGAGTGCGGTACTGCCCACACAATGGTTCTTGTCTACAAAGAGTGCGGTACTGTCCACACAATGGTTCTTGTCTACAAAGAGTGCGGTACTGTCCACACAATGGTTCTTGTCTACAAAGAGTGCGGTACTGTCCACACAATGGTTCTTGTCTACAAAGGCCTTACAGTGTGCAAAGTTTATTACCAAGGAAAGTTTTTTCTTCATTTTTTTATATACGAAATAATTAAAAAAAACATTAGTAAGGACTGTAACCCTAAACGAATTATTTAAACAAAAATATATTAATAAAACTAAAAAAATATATGCACCTCGGAATTTCGTAAAAAAAATGTAGTTCCTAAAAAATTTCATAAAAAGTTTATTTTTTTTATAAAGTGTTTCCTATATAACATTTATCTTATTTTGGTTAGTTTTTGTTAATTGCATGGTGGTTATGACGTCACGTGTTATTTAGAACGTCATGAACAAATAACCAATATACGTGAGCCTTTACTATGACGTCACGTGAGAGCAACCAATAAGTTGCCATATAATCAATGACGTCACATACACAACTTATGGCCAACTACAATTACCATTACGTCATCAACACGCGCCCTATGAGAGTTCTATTCAACCTATGATGTCACATGCACCCAACCAATGACATTCTACCCTTGCCAACATATCATATTATACCTATTACGTCACGTACCCGCAGCCAATAATCTACTAATATAGCTAAGACGTCATATACAAGCAGCCAATAGAAGGAACAGGTCACCGATTATTTCAGACCCAGTGTTTTTGAGTCGCTGTATAGACGCCGCAGGACACCCACAAGGCCCTCTGGGGACATCAAAACACAGCACAACCTCGTCAGACGTCCCCAACGTCCTTTACAGCTGTTTTTGTTCGTATTGTCACGTAGCCAAGACCTGTGACTAGTGTGTGTGTGTGTAAGGGCACTATACGTACAAACATACATAAATATACAGGAAACCACCCACCCCCACACCCACCAATCCTCTCCCCCTCCCCACCTCTCCTAGACCCCCACCACCTACATGAAGGGGGGGGGGATGACTCACAAACATGACCTTCTCCTCTCCTCTCCTCCCCTACACGAGAGAGAGGGAGAAGGGGTGGGGGGGGAATAAACACCTGGAGTAACTTTCCCTCACCTGTCGAGGAGGGAGGGAAGGAGGGAGGGAAGGAGGGAGGGAAGGAGGGAAGGAGGGGAAAATGAAGGAGGGTGAGGGAGGCTGATACAAGCATTACCTCCACCCCTCCTTCCCTCCACTACAAGAGAGGAGGGGCAGGGGAGGAAGAAGAGGAGAGAGGGGGGGTAAAGGAGAGGAGGAAAAAAGAAGTGGAAGGAGATAGGAGAAAAGGGAAAGAAAAGTAGAAGGGAGAAGGGAAGAGGAGAGGGTGAGAGAATGGAGGAGAGGGTGAGAGAATGGAGAAGAGGGGAGAGGGGGAGAAAGGCTGACACAAGCAGACCTGCCCTCTCATGATGAATTATTCTCTGAACCATTATAGACCAGCGCCCAGGGACTCCCACACCCCCCCTTCCCCTAACCAACCCCTCCCCTCCCCCCCCCCAGGCTGCTGTGTCGCCTCTCCTGTCAGTGCAACATCAGTCACAGCCGAAGCAGTACAAGCACAGCGGACAGAGGCAGCAACTTCTCTGTTAATTAGCACAGGATCGAAAACAGATTCACAGCAATAAAAGAGCCGGCCCTTAAGGTCTCAGAAACACAGAGTAAAGGAAGAAGATTCACAGCATATACAGCCAATCACAGCACACTACAGCCAATCACAGCACACTACAGTCAATCACAGCACACTACAGTCAATCACAGCACACTACAGTCAATCACAGCACACTACAGTCAATCACAGCACACTACAGTCAATCACAGCACACTACAGTCAATCACAGCACACTACAGTCAATCACAGCACACTACAGCCAATCACAGCACACCACAGCCAATCACAGCACACACAGCCAATCACAGCACACTACAGTCAATCACAGCACACTACAGCCAATCACAGCACACTACAGCCAATCACAGCACACTACAGCCAATCACAGCATCAACAACTTATCAACCACACTAACAGCACCACAATCACAAAGTATAGCTGTCAATTACGCTACCAAAGTAATGTCTTACCACAGCCGAGTTTAGCCATCAATCACAACAAACAACACAGCCCTGCAATCACAGCCTTTCTCATGACTGTTAGGAGGAGAGAGAGAGAGAGAGAGCGACATCGGGTCATCAAACACTCAATCACAGCAAGTAGAGAGCATCAAAGAGCAATCAGAAGCCAGCAATCAGAAGCCAGTAATCAGAGTAACAATGGCTCATCAGTTACAGCAAGTGACAGCAGTGACAATAATAACTACCTGACACGACCGTATGACACGTGTCAGGCCCTGTCAGCTGATGTATCCTGACACTCGCCTCTCATATATTGACCTTTCTCGAGTGGTGTGTGTGTGTGTGTGTGTGTGTGTGTGTGTGTGTGTGTGTGTCTGTGTGTGTGTGTGTGTCTGTGTGTGTGTGTGTGTGTCTTTCTTGTGTGTGGAATCTCTCACACACACACCACGACAAATCCCCCCCCCCCCCAAAGAACACCCGATTTTCAATTTCTTTTTAAAACTCAGCTAATCCCACACAACTCATCTGCATATATCTCCTTATATTCAACTAATCCCTAGAGTAATGGTGTCGTCTTTCCTTGTCCCTGTATTAACATAAATTACCTTTGATATATATAATACATCAGGTTTATTTATTTCAATTATCTTTTTTTTTTCTTGAGGGAACCTGACTTTGTTACGCTGATGGTGGTTTTAGGAGATTTGGGGAGGATTTAGAGATTTTGGGGGAGGATTTGGAGATTTTTTGGGGGAGCTAGGAGTTTTAGGAGTAATGGGGATTTTTTGTGGGGAGTTAGGGAGATTTATGGAGTCAGAGGGAATCAGGGCGTCAGTAACGTTGAAAAAAAGTCCCTAAACGTAAAGATCCTAAAATAGGTTGAAATCAGGGACTTTCAAATCGGGCTTTAGGTGATCACGAAAATGGAAGACCTAAACTACTGTAACTATATACCAAGGAACTTAAAATTAAGGGCCTTCAATTAATATGACCCTTAAAATTATACAACCCTTAATTAATGGAGCGAAAAGCCTTAGGGCGATGATGCCATATTGATGGACCTGAGAGAAAGTGGGAATGGAAGTATGGTATGGAAGTAAACAGGAATGGGAATGGGAATCGAGGAGGGTGGATGTCAGTCAAAGGAAACAGGAATGGGAGTTGGTGGGAATGGGGAGGGGAGGGAAGGTTGAGTTTGTGGATGTTAGTGGGAATGGGGAGTAAGGTTAAATGGGTGCGTGTATGGAGGTCGGTGGGAATGGGAATGAGGGGGATGGAATCAGCTGGTCCGGTACACGATTACTCCATCACCAGAAGAAACGTCACGTGCGCCCTCACACGCCTGGCGAGGGAGGGACGAGGGAGGATAGGGGAGAGTGAAGTTAAGGGTGAGGATAAGGGAGGGTAAGGGTGTGAGAGGAGAGAGAAAGAGGTAGATGAAGGGTGGGGGGAAGTGAGGAGAGAGTGAGGAGAGAAGGGTGCAGATTGATGGTGGGGGTTTGAACCATTAAGGAAGGAAAAAGAAGACGAAGCTGAGAAGGAAAAATAACTGATGATGGAGACAAAGAACAAGAAAACAAAACAAAAACGAAGAAACAGACAAGATATTAAACAAAAGAACAAACAAACAGCGAGCAAAAAAAAGACTAAAATTGTAAAAAAGGGAAAAAAAATATAAAAATTTGTACACGAAAATAGAAAAACAGAAAAAGAAATTGAAATATAAATTAAATAAAGATAAAAGCGAAAACCAAAAGAAGGTCCGAGAAATTAAAAAAAATGGACAAGCAAAATACAAAGAATGAACCTGAAAGAAGAAAGAAAAATTTAACGAAAGAAATAACTCGAAAAATTCAGTCCACATGCACAGGTATCAGATACATACAGGTACAGCTATTAAATACAGGTAAAGTTATCAAATACAGGTAAAGCTATCAATACAGGTAAAGCTATCAATACAGGTAAAGCTATCAATACAGGTACAGCTATTAATACAGGTAAAGCTATCAATACAGGTAAAGCTATCAAATACAGGTTAAGCTATCAATACAGGTAAAGCTATCAAATACAGGTAAAGTTATCAAATACAGGTAAAGCTATCAAATATAGGTAAAGGTTTAAGCTATCCAGTAAAGGGTAATGTATTGCGTCATTACCAAGCCAAGGAGTGATGACCTTGACCTATGAGGGAGGGGGAGAGAAGGAGGAGAGGGGGAGAGAAGGAGGAGAGGGTGGGAGAAGGAGGGAGGAGAGAGAAGAAGGGAGGAGTCAAGAGTCATTAGCCAGGCAAGAGTGGCCACCCCCCTCCCTCTATCCCTCCCCTGCATGACCTGACCTGACCTGACCTGAACCTTTCCGTGATAGGGTTGTGGGGTACAAATACATCCGACCAATACAACAGTTTAGAACCAAAATACAACACAATACAACAGTTTAGGACCAAAATACAATACAATAACAATACCATACCACTCGCTACAATAGTTTAAGGAGTAGATGAATCCGGTAAGAGAAGCCAGCCAGCCAACAGAGAGTTAGTGATAAAATTAACATACAAATTACAGCCCCAAAACACGCTCTCTACACTCCCTTCCTCTTTATTATTCTCCTAAAACACTTCCTTCTTTTATTTGGTTATTTTATTTATTCTTTTATTAATCTATTTTATTGGTTAATTAATATTGTTTTATTTTTAGCAGCATTTTAAGATTTTTTTTTTATCAAATCTGTTATATAAAAAATTCATTATCCCCCCACAGTTTTTTTTAGATTAACTTAGAGGCGTATTTACAGGAGCATTTAGAGGAGCATTTAAAGAAGCATTTACAGGCGCATTTACAGAAGCATTTAGAAGAGCATTTAAAGAAGCATTTACAGGAGCATTTAAAGGCGCATTTCCCCGGATGTATTGGCGCTGACAACTTTATAGAGGTGATATATTGTCGTTATATTGGTGTTGCACAGAGATATATTAACGTGGGTTATGAGTGATTGCAACACGATGTGCAAGACAGTGATGTATTTTGTGTGAGTGTGTGTGTGTGATAAATGACCCCGAATCACCACAACGAAAAAAATGAGAGAGAGAGAGAGAGAGGAGAAAATAAAGAGAAAATGGAAAAAGAAAGAAAGAAAAAGGGGGGAAGAGAGAGTGAGAGAAAATCCTTGAATATAAGTAATGCCAGTCGCCCTTAATTAAGTAAAAGAGAGTAACATAATATTAAATCTAGATACCAAGTGCCATGGGAGAGAGAGAGGGTCCAGCACTTATTACCGAGGCTGATGTTATTACTGCTCCCTGGGTCAAGAGGAGGTGTGTGTATCTCTTTATATATCTCTAATTACTTTCTCTCTTTCTTTTATCTATCAGTCTCTCTCTCTCTCTCTCTCTTATATCTATCAGTCTCTCTTTTATTCCCCTCTTCTCTTTCTCTCTCTCTTTTATTGTTATCTCTCTCTCTTCCTTTTAGCTATCAGTTTATCTCTCTTTTGTCTCTCTCTCTCTCTCTCTCTCTTTTATCTATCAGTCTCTCTCTGCACTTCCCACAGGTCGTAAATGAGGAGTTTATGGCTCGGACGGTAGCCAAGAGCAAAGGTGGCCACACGATAGCCCCTAGGTAACTTCAGTAGCCCCTAGGTAGCCTCAGTAGCCATTAGGTAGCCTCAGTAGCCATTAGGTAGCCTCAGTAGCCATGTAGTCATAAGGTGCCTCCTAGTAGCCACAAAGGTAGCCTACAGTAGCCCCCGATAACCACAATGTAGCCCCCAGTTGCCACAGGGTAGCCTACAATAGCCACAATGTAGCCCCCAGGGGAGTTGGTGGACCTGACACAGGATTATCTGAAGACAGATCATGGTGGCTATTTGCCCCTGCCACTACCCCGCCCCCACACAACCACTACCCCCAGTCAGTAAATACCCCTACCGTTACCCCCCTTCCCTGCCACTACCCCCTTACCTGTCACTATCCCCTTACCTGTCACTATCCCCCTTAGCTATCACTACCCCCACTTAGCTGTCACTACCCCCCTTCCTGCCACTATCCCCCTTACCTGTGACTATCCCCTTACCTGTCACTTTACCCCTTACCTGCCAATATCCCCCCTTACCTGTCACTATATCCCCTTCCCTGCCACTATCCCCTTACCTGTCACTACCCCCTTACCTTACCCTCCCCTTACCTCCGCTAATTCCTAATTCACGAATGATCTTTACTCAGAATATATAATTGTCACACAAGTATTTTAAAGTCTTTCCTTATTTCATGATTCATATCTCTCTCTCTCTCTCTCTCTCTCTCTCTCTCTCTCTCAGGTTACAGGTTAAAGTACAGTTACAGGTAGAAGTATAATTACAGGTATAGGGGCGACTAATTGCCCCACCGGTACCATAATTAACCCTAACCCCTATCACCCCTCCTACCATCTCCAGGGACTACCACTAACCCCTATCACAACTTCGTACCTGCATACCTCCCCTCCTATCACCTCCTGGGACCTGAAGAAGACCCCCACCCTCCCCCCACTACCCTTGTCCGTCAGGTACCTGCATTGACCCATCAACTCTCACCCCTCCCTCCCAGAGCCACGCCCACACGCCCCCCCCCCTCCCAATCCTCTGTGGTGGAGGGGAGACAGTGCGACGATAATGGTGGTGGTTGGGGGGAAGGGGAGGGGGTGGGGGTGATTCACTATCTGGCGAAGGATCTGCACTGGTTCGTCTTCCCAAGTCTTTGGAAATTGGATCCCGTTGCAAATTAGACAGACAGAGAGACAGACAGACACAGACAGACACGCAATCTCGCTACGGCATCAACATAAGTCACATCCTTATTGTGTTAAAAACAAAGCATAGGCTCTCTCTCTCTCTCTCTCTCTCTGCCACAGGAGCCAGTACATAACACTTAAGGGCGTCCCTGGGCCGTGTGAGGCGTGACACTGTCTTACACCGACAGCTTAACCCACAAGTCGGCCTTCCATAATACCTCTCTCCCTCTCTGTCTCCAGTCTACTGCCTCAACCCTGTGGTAAGAGAGAGAGAGAGAGAGAGAGAGAGAGAGAGAGTACTACAGGGAACAAAACAACGTACCAGCACTACAGCTACAAGATTGCACCTTCAAGTCCCAGACGTCCTCTTAGTCTTGTCTGGTCTCCTTCCTACTGTACCAATCTACCAGAGCTCCTACCTACCTATTTGCTTGGTCTCCTACCTTTCTATCTACCTGAGTTCTTGTCTACCAAAGGCCTAAACCTCAAGCCTTTCAGAACATTTTCCTAATTACTGTAAGATTGTTGGGAGGGTGAGGGAGCATAGGGGGGGGGGGTCTGAGAGAGAGAGAGAGAGAGAGAGAGAGAGAGAGAGAGAGAGAGAGTTAAATATCCCTTGCTGGGGTTGTAATCTCAATTCTTACCACAAAGTAATGGCACCGCCCGAACCATAGTGCCTCACGCCCTCCGTGGCACTGTGCCTAAGGGATGGGTGGCTGGGTGTGGTTCTCAAGAGTATCTGTACTGCCTGGTGTATTTTAGAAGTCTGTGTACTTGTAGTTGTAACTGTATTTCCAATTGTATTTGGATTCATAACTGTAACTTTCACCTGTACCTATAATTACACGTATGCCTGTACCCGTATTTATATCTGTGTTTGTATTCATAACTGTAACTTTCACCTGTACCTATAATTACACGTGTACCTGTACCTCTACCTACAGTACACTTTCATTAACAAACACAAATGGAAGGAGGTTCAGTTAATGACACAGGCCTCGTGGTTCTTCCTGGATCTAGGATTCTTTAAAGGTCATACCCTTTAAAACACCCGCTAGCAGTGAGGCCCTCTGAGACACCCCCGCTCCTATCCGACCCACACCACCTTTCCCTTACTCCTCGACCCATACCTCTCTCCACCTGCACCCCGACTCGACCCACACCCCCACCATTATACACCTCCTGTAACCTGACGGAGAGAAACTACTTCAGCCCCTCCTGCACCACCTCCTCTACACCACCGCCACTCTCATCACTTCCAAGAGTATGGTCCTAAGAGACATCCCCACCCCCCCCTCCTCCGCCGGCTCATAGACAAAATCTCACCGATCTGGATCCTTTTTACAATTTCTTGGTGGACCCTTTAAGCCCGGGAGACCTACAAATGCCACCTACCTTCCCCCTACCCCACATCCTCTTCCCTCGCCTCCCCTACCTCCCATAACACGACTCTCGCTCGCATCCCATAACCCTACCTCTCCCCTCCCCTACCCTCCCTCTCACTTACCCTCACCTTCTCTCCCTCCCTCCCTCCCCCCTCCTCCTCACAGTCGGCCCATCACCACGATTAAGTTGTCCAGGAAGAATCTGACCAGCGAGAGAGAGAGAGAGAGAGAGAGAGAGAGAGAGAGCAGTGCATCATCCCCACAGACAGTACAGGCGTATATAAACCAGTGAAAGGACTATTAGGTTCATTGTGGCGTGTGAGAGAGAGAGAAAGTATGTGTCGAGTAAGGGAGAGAGAAAGGGGAGAATTGAGAGAGAAAGTGCGAGGAGAAAATGAGTGGGCGGTCAAGTGAGGTGAGGGGATGGTAAGAGGGGAGAGGGAAGCGAGAATGGTTAAGATTTAGAATATTATCGAAATTACAGAAGTAGGAAGAGGGGACAATGTGGGTGAGGGAAGGAGAGAGAAATGGGTGAGAGGGAAGGTGGAGGAGAAGGATAAATGAGAGGGAAATGGAAAGAGAATAGGAGGGGAAACGAGATGAGAGGGAAGGAGATGGGAAAGGGTGAAAAATGAGTGAGAGAGCAAGGAACAGAGAGGGAAGGAGAGGAAAAAGGGATGGGGAGGAAGACCAGAAATGGAAAGGATAACAACTCTCTCTCCCCTCCCATCA
Source organism: Homarus americanus (assembly GCF_018991925.1). Lineage (NCBI taxonomy): Eukaryota > Metazoa > Arthropoda > Malacostraca > Decapoda > Nephropidae > Homarus > Homarus americanus. The sequence goes on from NW_024754704.1 coordinate 580,823, forward strand.
CCCCCCCCCCACAAATACCAAACTGTGTAGCCATCTCAGGTACCGCTTTAAAAACTTAACCTCTTCCATATCAAACAAAACAGCAGTAAAAAATAAAAACCAGAGTATGTATTCATAGAGCCAGCTGACCCATCAATTATGTACCACCCCCCACTGGAATATGTTGGTGGGGTTAAAATGTTTTGTCCAGGTCATCACTTAGCAGCACAGGTCCAGGTTCATCACAGGTCATCACTCAGCAGCACAGGTCCAGTTCATCACTTATAAACTACGTCTACCTGACTCGCTCTCCTGTGCATTATAACCCATGAATGTTTGAAATACTCTAGTACGGTTTTTATTTGCTTGTTTATTTGTTTCTGCACTCTACGGCGAGTTGGCGAGCACAGATTATATAATATGTGTGTGTGTGCGTGTGTATCTATGTATGTATGTATGTACGTGTGTGTGTGTGTGTGTGTGCGTGCGTGTTAATAACGTGACGTCTATTGAAGCCAATATCACCAGTGCCACATCAGGTGAGAACCTTTAAGGTGAACCCAGGTGTGAAAACTCACCTGGGATGGTGTGATATATGCCTCCCCATCTCAGGTGACTTTTGGTCCCAGGGGTCACCTTAAAGGTTCATAGCTGACGTCATTCAGGTGATTGTGGGTCCATAGATATGTAGTTAACTTATGTACACACACGGGCGACTATCCAGGTCTCCTGTACACACACACACACACTGTTAACGTCTCCTGTACACACACACTGTTAACGTCTCCTGTACACACACATACACTGTTAACGTCTCCTGTACACACATACACTGTTAACGTCTCCTGTACACACACACACACTGTTAACGTCTCCTGTACACACATACACTGTTAACGTCTCCTGTACACACATACACTGTTAACGTCTCCTGTACACACACACTGTAACGTCTCCTGTACACACATACACACTGTTAACGTCTCCTGTACACACACACTGTTAACGTCTCCTGTACACACACATACACTGTTAACGTCTCCTGTACACACATACACTGTTAACGTCTCCTGTACACACACACACACTGTTAACGTCTCCTGTACACACATACACTGTTAACGTCTCCTGTACACACACACACTGTTAACGTCTCCTGTACACACACACACACTGTTAACGTCTCCTGTACACACACACACACTGTTAACGTCTCCTGTACACACATACACTGTTAACGTCTCCTGTACACACACACACACACTGTTAACGTCTCCTGTACACACAATAGAATCCATCAGTGTCGTCGCTAAAGGAAGTCAGTTAGATACGTTCTCACATCTCCAGTCGTGGTCCTTATGAGGGAAAGACATCATAAGAATCCTTGAGACTCCGTTTGTGTCGCAGCTGCAGAGAACTCGCTACTGTACTCACACCACCAATCAGATGACCAAAAACAACAGCTGTAATGCACGGCCCATTGAGACTACGGACCTGGCAGTTTCTGGGGTTTCAGGGCACCAATATAAAATAATTGCCCTGACAGAGGTTGAGCCCTGAGTGACAAGGGCGACTGCCGGGAATTTGATTTCATTGTTGATTTACGACACGCCAATAACAAACACTCACGTCCAGCACAAATTCACAAAGCTATTTTTTTTCTTTTCCCCAAAATTTTAATATCTGTTTCAGGGCAAATACAAATTCCTCTTTTATTCATCCCTGGGTATTTTTTTAACCATAAAAGAATCACCTTTTTTTATTCCGGGGTATTTTTCACCATAAACGTCCATCACATAAAATAAACGGGAGTAACAGAATAACTTCCTGTTACAAATTCGTTCTTAAAGCACAGTCCTAAATTCAGCTTGTGGGTGTGTAGGGGGGGGGGGTCAATGTAAAGCCAACTTTTAAACAAGAAATTGAAATTCATTTTTATAACCCAATTTTTTTGAGAATATATATTTCTAATTTGGTCTAAAATTGGGAGGGATTTTTTCGTCATCATCGAACAAATTGAGTGCCTCTTTAAAACGATTCCAATTCTTTTAAACAAATCAATCCATTTATTTTTAAAGGTGAATCCAATTTTTTAGAACAAATCCCTTTCTTCTTTTTTCATAACACATACCTTTTGTCGAAGCAAAAGTTTTATTTTAGAGCAAAATCAAATTATATTTTATCCTAGAGCCTCATCCCATTACAAAAACAAGAGGACTATATATCACAAAAATAATATATTTTGACGGGTACAGTGGAGCGAATCTTTATTCATCCGCTGTAACCGCTGATGTAATGCAGTTAGCTGGATTACAGGGGGAAAGAATTAACAAAAAATTACAAAAAAACTGTGTGTGTGTGTTTTCAAGTATCGAATATGAAAATATATGTCTGGTTCATAGCTAAAACACAATTATCATGGTAGAAAATGCGTTCAGTCGGCCGCCCACCCACCCACCCCCCCCCCCGACAGCTTCCAGAGCCGACAATAAAATTCGGAGGACATCTGGCCCGGGTCGGCAAACAATTGTATTGCTTTGGTAACAGGTCATAATCCCATCTGAGGTCACGTCTGTAGTGGGGGCGGGCGGAGGGATATGTACAGGGAGGGAAGGGCATGGAAAGGGGGGACTGAAAAGATTGTTTGTGTGTGTGGGGGGGAGGGGGTGAGGAGAGAGAGAGAGAGAGGTAACGATGGGAAATTGGGCGTGAGGTGGTGATGGGGAAGGGATAGAGGGGGTATGATGAGTGTAGGTTGGGGGAAGGGAAGGTGGGGGGGAGGGGAGAGTGCAAGAGGGGTGAAGAAATGTGGAGGTAAGGGAGATGAGGTGATGATTTGCCATAGAGAAAGAGGAAAGGGAGCGAAGTGATATAGGGGGGAGATAAGGGTGGAGGTAAGGGCGGGGTGTCGAGGGGGAGATCAGGTGCCCCTTGAGATGAAAAGGGTGATTAGTGTTAGTAGAGAGAGAGTCCCAGCACCAGGTAAGTCTCAGGTAAACCAGAAGGTGGTTGTGGTCGGTCTCTCCTGACCCAAAGTAATTATTTACGGTCATCAAGGGTTTCATAGCTACTGCTCTCTCTCTCTGACTTGCCTGTGTAATCAACCACATAACCCTGCACTAGAGAACACTTATTCCATATTCCCTGTGATTAACATTACCTGACAACCACAGACAGACACACACACACACACGTTTCCCCAATGCAGGAGAGAGAGAGAGAGAGACGGGGAGGGGAAGAGCACCAGAACGCAGGTGATAAATGAATATCCCACCAGAGGCGAGACCAATCAGGGTCACGTATAATGTTGGGTGTGGTCAGGTCAAGCTAACCTGGGTCCTTTGGAGTCGAGTCAGTCAGACGCGTGCTGGACGAGGGCAAGTCAGGTCACGGGGGGTTAAAATTAAACCGGATGATTGACCTCTCCTGGCTAGTTACCGTTGCATACTCCCTGAACAACAATATGAAGATGGAAAATGCATGAGCAAATCTGGTTTAGGTCATTCGGGGCCAGGTCAGGTCAGAAGCTGCTTATGCCTTATTACTGCTGTCCACTCCCACGAAACAATGCACGATTCTCTAGATTAAACCATCTCAGGTCATTGCGGGATGGAGGTGATGAGAGGTGTGGAAATTAGAGTCACGTGAATATTAACCACCACCTCCCTTGTTAACACCCTAACGCTACCTTTGGGGTATTAGGTTAGGTATACATTAAAGTATTTAATAACCGGATGAAATATGCTGGGGTTCCTAATCTGTTCTAGACCATGAGGTTAGTTTAAGCCGGATGTCCAGTTAAGTCCTATCCGGCTATAATTGACCATTTAAAACAAGATAAAAGATTATAACTTGTTGCACTCTAGGATACATCATTTTAGGTCACATCCGGTCAAAGGTTACATTAGAGCCAGACAGCCGGTTTTCTTAACTCAGGAAATATCTTATCCGGCTGCAGAGGAACAATAACAAAATAAAGACGACAGATTACATAAATAACACTGGATCTGGGGTCATTTGAGGTGATCCCCAAGTCATTCGTCTCCCAGGTGATGGCCAGAACGGTTCTAGGAGCTAAAAAACGCTGACCATTTCTGCAGATTAAGTCACCTGCTGATTAAATACCTCCCCTAACACTACCTGGTGGTTAGGTTAGAATAGGTTAGCGTTCAGGTTAGATTAAGTTTGCTTAGGTTAGGTAAGGTTAGGTTAGCGTTAGGTTAGGTCGTTTAATCAGGTGAAATAAGCTTGGGTGCCTAATCTTCAGGTGATCCCTTTAACAATAACACCGAGCTGGCAGCCTCTGTGTATACTCCTGATGAGACGTCCTATGAGGTCAGGTCAGACTAAATACGTAATAGGTGAGGTCATGAAGGTTATATTAAGGTCATATCACGGGGTAGTGTGTGTGTGTGTGTGTGTGTGTGTGAATCTAAAAATCAGTATAACGTCAACTTTAAAACCCCTGAACTTTAACACACACACACTCACTCACTCACACACACACACTGATATGAACTCCTTAAGCCAGAGAGACAGTTGCAGCTCGCCACTTGCAGCTAATTAACTAAAACAACAACAACAATAATGAAGCAACTCCATGCACAATGTTGGAGGGAGTGGGAGGGGGGGGGGGAGATGGGGTTAGACCAGGTCGAGTCAAAGGCGTGCTATAACTAGGGTCACAAAGGTCATGGATGAGGGTCACATTAAACAAGAGAACCTTCACTACACATTTGCTCATTTAAAACAGTAATAGCCGTTGGGTTAGGTTAGGTTAGTTGAATAGGATTAGGTTGGTTTGCATTGGGATAGGTTAGGTTACAATGGCTAGGTGGGATTGGGCTAGGTTAAATTGGTTGGATTACGTGTCGTTAGGTTATTCCAGGTCATGTCAACCACGCCCTGAATCACGATGGGAAAGGTCAAACAGATCATTATTATACACAAGAGACT